>NC_041019.1:23986839-24324861 GCF_004193775.1 Glycine soja
ACCTTCTTGTCGAATGCGTTCTTTATCCTTCGTTGATACAAATGCCCATGGCTCATGGCGGCCAAACGCTTACCTTCAATAAGGTTAAGTTGGTCGTAGCGTGCTTGAGCCCATTCTGACTCTTCTAGGCCTGACTCCACCATTATGCTCTGAGAAGGAACCTCTACCTCAAATGGGAGTATTGCCTCCATCCCATAAACCAAGGAATACGGCGTTGCCCCAGTAGAAATTCGTACCGAGGTTCTGTATCCGTGTAGGGCGAAAGGCAACATCTCATGCCAATCTTTGTATGAAACTGTCATTTTTTGAACAATCTTCTTAATATTCTTATTCGCAGCCTCTACAGCCCCATTCATCTTTGGCCGATAAGGGGTAGAGTTGTGATGCTGGATCTTGAAGCCTTCGCACATCTCCTGCATCATCTTATTGTTCAGATTGGTGCCATTGTCAGTAATGATCTTCCTGGGGAGTCCGTATCGACAAATCAACTCCTTCTTTATGAATCTTACTACCACATTCCTTGTGACATTAGCATAAGAAGCTGCTTCGACCCATTTGGTGAAGTAATCTATCACCACAAGTATGAAGCGGTGACCATTCGACGCTTTGGGTTCGATGGCCCCAATGACATCTATTCCCCACATAGAAAAAGGCCAAGGGGCGGACATAACATTAAGAGGATGTGGCGGAACATTGACATTGTCCGCGTATGCCTGACATTCATGGCATTTCCTTACATGAGCGCATCAATCGCTTTCCATGGTGAGCCAATAATAACCGGCCCTAAGGATCTTTCTGGCCATAGCATGCCCACTGGCATGTGTCCCAAAGGAACCCTCGTGGATCTCCTCAATCATGAAATTCAGCTCTTTGGCATCTACGCATCGTTGGAGGGTCATGTCGTGGTTTCGTTTGTATAGGATGGTACCACTTACAAAGAAACTAGTAGCCAATCTCCTCAACGTCCTTTTGTCATTGTCAGAAATCCCTAGTGGGTATTCCTTGTTCTCGACATACTGCTTGATGTCGAAATACCACGGTTTTCCATCCCTCTCTTCCTCTATCGCATAACAATATGTCGGCCTGCCTTGAGATTTGAATTCGATGTACGGCAGATCCCCGTGTGGGGCAAGTTGAAACATGGATGCCAGGGTGGCTAATGCATCAGCCATTTGATTCTCTTCCCGAAGTATGTGGTGGAAGGAAATGTCGTCAAAGTACTTGGCTAACCTCAAGATGTGAGTTTGATAGGGTATCAACTTCGGATCCCTAGTTTCCCATTCTCCTTTTAACTGGCGTATCACCAAAGCTGAGTCTCCATACACCTTGAGTATTTTTACATCAAAATCAATGGCCGCCTGAACCCCGAGGGCGCATGCTTCGTACTCAGCCATATTGTTGGTACAATCAAAACCTAGCCTAGTCGTGAAAGGAATACACTGATCATCCGGGGATACAAGGACTGCCCCTACTCCGTGGCCCAAAGCATTTGACGCCCCATCGAAGCAAACAATCCATTTGTCTATGTCCTCATGCGTCCGCTTCTCTTCAAATAGGGCCATGATATCTTCATCTGGGAACTCGGGGTGCATCGACCGATAATCCTGGAGGGGTTGCTGGGCCAAATAATCTGCTAAGGCACTTCCCTTTACCGCTTTTTGGGTGACGTAAATGATATCGAATTCAGATAATAGTACCTGCCACCTAGCGATTCGTCCCGTGAGGGCCGGTTTCTCAAAGATGTATTTCACGGGATCCATTTTGGAAATAAGCCACGTGGTATGGCTGAGCATATACTGCCTAAGCCGACGTGATGCCCATACCAGAGCACAACATGTCCTTTCCAGCATTGAGTAATTCATCTCACATGCGGTAAACTTCTTGCTCAGATAGTAGATGGCTTGCTCCTTTTTCCCAGAATCATCATGCTGACCCAACACACACCCCATAGACTCGTCCAACACGGTCATGTACAGGAAAAGAGGTCTTCCTGTTACAGGTGGCATGAGCACTGGGGGATTCGCGAGACTCTGTTTGATCTTCTCGAAGGCCTCTTGGCAGTCACTGTTCCATAGGACCGCCTGGTTCTTACGTAACAGCTTAAAAATGGGCTCAAAGGTAGGGGTGAGCTGCGAGATAAATCTCGCGATATAATTCAACCTGCCTAAAAACCCCTGAACCTACTTCTCCGTGCGTGGTTCTGGCATTTCAAGGATGGCCTTTACTTTCTCGGGATCTATCTCTATCCCTTTCTGACTTACAATAAATCCTAGCAGCTTCCCCGACTTCACCCCAAAGGTGCATTTGGTTGGGTTTAGTTTTAATTGGTATTTCCGCAACCTTCCAAACAGCTTACGCAGGTTGACAAGGTGTTCGTCCTCAGTCCGAGACTTGGCAATCATGTCATCTACGTAGACCTCTATTTCCTTATGCATCATATCATGGAACAATGCCACCATGGCACGCTGATAGGTTGCCCCAGCATTTTTCAACCCGAAGGCCATCACTTTATAGCAGAATGTCCCCCATAGGGTGACGAAAGTGGTCTTCTCTACATCCTCGGGTGCCATCTTTATTTGATTTTACCCCGAGAAACCATCCATAAAAGAGAAAAGGGCGAATTTGGCTGTATTATCTACCAATATATCAATGTGTGGCAGGGGAAAATTGTCTTTAGGACTGGCTCGGTTCAAGTCCCGGTAGTCTACACACATTCGAACCTTGCCGTCCTTTTTCGGGACTGGGACAATGTTGGCCACCCACTCCGGGTACCGCGCCACAGCTAAGAAACCTGCATCAAACTGCTTCCTTACTTCTTCTTTAATTTTTAAGGACATCTCGGGTTTCATTCTTCGTAACTTTTGCTTAATCGGGGAAGACCCAGGATTCAACGGCAACTTATGCTGCACAATGTCGGAATCCAGACCGGGCATGTCTTGATATGACCACGCAAAGACATCTTGATACTCTTGAAGAAGGGTTATCAAGCCTTGACGGATAGGCGCGGTCATACCGGTTCCTACCTTTACTTCTTTCTTTTCCTCCGTGGTCCCCAAGTTTACCAATTCGGTTTCTTCTTGGTGAGGCTTCATTTCACGTTCTTCCTGAGCGACCAACCTCTCCAACTCTGGTGACAGGACGTCCTCTTCCTCTTCCTCGTTTATCGTTTGGCTTATATCTCGATCGAAATCGATTGTCAAACCCTCGTTGTTAGGATCCTCAAAGAATCGACCCTCATATCTATACCAAACAAGACAAAAAACATGCAAAATGATATGAGAAAAGGTGGGACCGCAAGAACAGATGAAACAAGATCTCTTTGTTTATTTAATAAGGTAGGTTTCACAAAACAAAAGAGAAAGGAAATCTATAGGCTCTAATTACATTGAATCAGCGGTATAGACTTCTGACTGGCTTATCACGCACCAGTTCCCCACTTGGGAATCGGGGTGGCATGGTTGCACAAAACTTGGTGGGTCTTGAGGGAACTCCTCTTCTATTGGTGCCACCTCCTCCTCGGACACCATTCCAGCACTAGTGAAACACTGGCTAATACGGCCGGGCCATACCCTATCCGCCCGAAATCTTGACGGCACGTTCTTCCTCCCCGGCATCCCGGGTTCATACCCTAATCCATACTTGTATGGATTTCCTTTGATATCGACCACGTCGGAATTCCCGAGGCAGTCCTTGCCTAGACCCATTCCGGGCTCAAATCCGTTCCTGAGCATAACACGCGCCACCATTATGGCCGCTTTGGAGAGAGAAGGTAGCGACGGACTTGGTTCCACAGAGGCGCAGCTCACCACCTCAAAGGATTGGAAAGCCGTTTCCAATGATTCTTCCGCCGCTTCTACGTATGGTGCGGAGGAGGGGCAGCTCACTAACATGTCCTCTTCACCCGACACTATCACTAAAAGTCCACCCACTGCGAACTTCAATTTCTGGTGAAGCATTGAAGGGACCACTCCCAGGGCATGAATCCACGGTCTTCCCAAGAGGCAGCTATAGGCGGGATTTATATCCATTACTTGAAACACGACGTTGCAAGTGTGGGGGCCTATCTGAATGGGAATGTCGATTTCCCCCATCACTTCCCGCCGAGTACCATCAAAGGCTCGCACCACCATCAAGCTTGTTTTTAAACGTGATGCACTAAAAGGAAGCTTTTCCAAAGTGGTCTTCGGCATTACATTTAAGCTCGATCCATTGTCGATTAGTACCTTTGCGACAACGTGGTCCATACATTTCACCGACACATGTAGAGCCTTGTTGTGTCCTCTCCCCTCAACGGGAATCTCTTCTTCCGCAAATGCGATATAATTGTTGGTGGTTATATGATTAACGATGCCTTCGAAACCCTCCACTGAGATATCATGTGCTACATGGGCATCGTTAAGGACCTTCATCAACAGCGCACGATGAGGCTCAGAGTTTATGAGTAGTTCAAGCAAGGAGATCCTTGCTGGAGTTTTATTCAGTTGCTCGACTACCTTAAACTCGCTTTGTTGGATGAGGCGGAGGAACTCATGGGCCTCTTCCAAAGTCACTGTTTTTCCTTGAAGACCTTCTTTCTTTTCGACCCCTCTTACCACTGGAGGATCTACTTCTTTCGAGGGGGTGGCTATATCTATGGACTCTGGGACCATGGGTGCTTTCCCTTTAGAGGGCAATTCCGTCGGGTGAGGGGAAGCGAACACCCGACCACTGCGGGTTACGCCACTGAGGCCGGTGATGTTGGTTACCTTAGCTGATAGGGAGTCAACTTCGGTTGCAACTCTTTCGCTGGACGCGGGAGGGGTATACTTCCATGGAACGGCCTTATTACTTTGATATGCAAATGGCGTTGGCTTGGGCGCCGTCCGGGGGTATATGGGTGTGGAGTCGGTCCCTTTCCTAGTAAAACATATCACTAGGGCCTTGGGGGTTAGAGGAACCTTCTTCTCTTCCGACTGCATGCAAATTTGTGGTTCTTCCCTCCCTCCTATGGACACTTCAAGCTGCCCCCAGTCCATGAGCCACTGAAGCAATTCCTCTACCGCGGGACAGGTTTCCATGTCGTGCAACTCCCCGAGGTGAAATAAACATTCGTCCCTTTCGCCTCCGCCATGGGAGACCATCCACGCTGCTTGCAGTGATTGATAGATGAAGCGTCTAGAAGTAGCTACGTCTCCTAATCTCTTTGCCCGCGATGGCCCATCCTCTTTGACGGCGTTCATGCTAGCCCCTCCATGACTAGCTAGCGGGTTGGTTTTAACATTTGGGCCTTCCTCCTGAAACGATAGCCAGCCGGCACTAATCAGGTGCAGCACCTTATACTTGAACGGGATGCAAGAGTCAATATTGTGTCCGGGAACTCCACTATGGTACACACACTTGGCACCCGGGTCATACCACTTGGGGTAGGGTGGCTGGAGAACCTTCCCGGGTATGGCCACCACCAAATGATTCTCCAATAATGAAGGCCATAACTCGAAGTATGCCATGGGAATAGGAGGGAAGTTGTCTTTCGGGGGCGGGTGTTGTGCATATTTATAGGTCGCGCCGGGGGCTGTATTATTAACTGGCCGGGGTGCGGCTGGAGCTGTTTGTTGGGCCGGCGCTCTTTCTGCTGCGGGTGGTCCTTTTACTTGAGTCGGGAGGGAATTCCCGGCTCAGATTAAAAAATTTGGGGGATTGGGCTGGTATGAGCTTTGGATATTTTGGGGTGCTTTCATCCATGTTGGGGCGGTGGTGACCGCGTGGGAATCTCCTTCCTTTTTCCTCGCGCCCACTACTGGGGCTCTTCTGTTGTTGTTGGGGGCCATATTGGCAGCATATTCGAACTTGCCTTTTCGTAGTCTGGATTCAATCCTTTCTCCGGTGAAGACGAGATCCGCAAAGTTAGCTGGCATGTAGCCTATCAGCTTTTCATAGTAGAACGTGGGTAACGTATCTACCATAATTGTAATCATCTCCCTCTCCGTCATGGGCGGTACGACTTGGGCCGCGAGATCTCTCCATCTTTGGGCATATTCCTTAATGGACTCATGCTCCCGCTTAGTCATACTCTGAAGCTGGTTCCGATCGGGAGCCATATCCGTATTGTACTGGTATTGCCTAATGAAAGCAGTTGCCAAGTCCTTCCATGATCGGATCTGGGAAGCTTCCAGGTTGGTATACCATGCTACAGCTACCCCGGCCAAGCTGTCTTGAAAGAAATGGACCAACAATTTTTCGTCCGCAGAATACGCCCCCATCTTTCGGCAATACATCCGAAGATGCCCTTTCGGACATGTCGTCCCTTTGTACTTATCAAAGTCCGATACTTTGAACTTGGGAGGAATGACGATATTGGGCACGAGACATAAATCTGCTAAATCCGAGAATGGGTAATTGCCAAGGCCCTCGACTGCTCTTAACCTCTCTTCAAGCGCCTCAATCTTTCCCTTATCTTCCGCGAAGGGGACAGATTCTTTTACGGGTGTGGGTGAGGCCGGGATATGGCGGACTATGTTTGGTTGGGGTAGTTCATGTGGGGACGGATCTTTGAGGTGGAGCAGGGGGCCAAGATGGGTATCTCCTTCCCCATCGTCTTGCCCGGGATAGTCTTCATAAGGTGGGAGTTGCCCCTCGAAAGTAAGGGCTTGGCTTAAATCTTCCGGGGTGGCACAGGGGGTGAAGTCCGGAGGCAGGCCATAAGGATAAGCTTGCGGACTATACCTTCGACAGAACACGGCCGTGTTTCTGTCTAGGCCCGGATTCAAGGCGGGCTGCAGCACCGGCTCCGCTTCCCTAACTGTACTGGAGGCGGTTGCCGTGGCTTTATCCTCTATGGTTTTCTGGAGTTTTAACATGACCTCCGAGATGGAAGCCATTTGATCTTTTAAGGCCGATAGATCGGCCTTCATCTGTTCCTGCACGCCCTCTTCATTATCCATTTTTCTGGATCGAGTGTTATAGGGGTGCCTTGGTGTTTTCTTAGTTATGATGAAATTCCCGTTGAAATAAACAATGGTGAGTATGCCACCAAAACATGAGTATGCAAATGGATGATCGGAGCACTTGGATCCACCCCAAGGTTTTTTAGATAACATGATGAGTTCAGAACTTTTCATTTTATAAAAAGAACAAAGCTTTCATCTAGCCAAGATTATACAAAAGGTGTTACAAGAGAACCTAACGATTCCTAATTATATGGGCCATCAAATCTATCATGTGTTGACAGTAATTGATTAGCCCATGAATCTCCTCGGGGGCAGTACACACTTCGGCCATGGCTTTTGCTTTGGCTAATAGACGCGGGAGGTCTTGACTTCCATTCAAGGTCAAGGCGAACCTATCCATCCACATAGTCGCTTCTTGATGCAGTGCATCAATCACCCTCCCCCTTGCTTCTTTTTCGGCATACACTTGTGCAAAATCCTCCACTAGCTTTTGTTCATGGGCCATGGACTGGTTCAATTCTTCCTTGTATTGCCCTATGATAGCTAGCATGCTTTGCTCCGTGGCTTCCAAGTGTTGAGCCAAACTCCTTTTGGACCTCGCGCAAGCAACTAACTCTTCTTTTAAGATCATGCCATGCACCCGTGACCGATCTCTCTACTCTCTTCGGAGCTTGAGCTCATTGTTGCTACCCCACAATGCTCCTCGGAATTTCTCTCGACCATATTCCTCCTTGCGGGCCCTTTTGGTTTCTTGTTCAAGGGCTCTTGCAGTGGCCGCGTTTTCCTCTTGTAACTCGGTACACTCTTTCCGGATGTGTGTAGCAGCTGATTTGAACTTCTCCTTGGCGAGTCTCGCCTTCCCTAGCTCTAATTTTAGAGCTCGGACTTCTTCATCTTCCTCCGGAGCTTCGAAGTTCTCCTCATCGATAACTTTCAATTTGGAGAGCCAATCTAACCCTCGCGTATGAATTCTTAGCCATCCATGATAACCTCCGATGACGCCATTTCGGATGCCTCTAAGCTCCTTGTCTTTCCTCAACGGACTCCTCCACGCCATGTGGATTCTTTGTATAACCTTGAGACCTTGCGCGCCTAGATCCCTCACAAGGAAAGGCGAGAGACTTTCTTCGGTTGGCGCTCCCCTCATGGGATACCCTAGTTGTCTTATGGCGAGTGCGGGATTATAATTAATACAACCCCTAGTCCCTATCAGTGGAACATTAGGGTAGTCCCCACACGAGAAAAGAACTCCTTCCTTGCCTTCCTTCCAACGAGGAAACCAATTGATCGTGCTGCCCCCTATCCCAGCCAAATGTTGGTCCCAATCGACTCTTCCTTTTTCAGCGCATGAGCGATAGCTTTGAAGCGGACACGGGTGTCTCGTGTCTTGTCGGAATAGGTGTGAAATCAACCACACACAGAGAGCGGGTAAACAACAGACAATCCATGCACTGTTTTTCTCACACCTCCGGTCAAAGGTGTCAAACAAATCTGCCAAGATAGCCACCACTGGACTTTCCTTGCTATGGTGATATGCGAGGAAAGCATCAATGGCGGCTAAGTCTACCAAACCGTCAACGTTCGGAAAGAGGACAACCCCAAAAATCAACAAAGCTAAAATATCCGCAAACGGGCCCCACTTCTCTTGGCTCGCCATATCCCTTGCCTTGCCTTCCAAGTATTTCCGAGGCAGGCCCACTACGCCGTTCCGAATTTGCTTCATGCGATCCAACTCTTTTGCTGAATCTCCAATCACAGCTGCAATCTTGCTCAAGGAAGGAAGAAAGCCGGAGAAAAGATACGGTTTTCTCCCCCCGAGAGGGCATCCTAATATCTCTTCAAACTCTTCAATAGTTGGCACCATTTGGAAGTCCCCTAACGTGAAACACCTCAACGACTGGTCATAGTATTGGGCGAGGGATACAACAGCTTCCGTAAATACCTCCGCTACGGTCAAATCTAGAATCTTCCCGTAAACTTTGCGGAAGGCTTGCCTTTGGAGGGGTCCCATCAATCGTCCCAATTCCTTGAGGCTAGTGACATCTAGACCTTTAACCTTGACTTGATAAAACCTTTTGCCGTTTGGATTTGTCCCCATCATTTACCTAAAAAGGGGGTGGATCAAGACTCCGACATGAATGATGTAATGCGTATGCATGAAACGGAAAGAAAACAAGATAAAGGGGTAATTCATACATACGAGACTACAGAGACCCAATTTTAATGCTACGTTTGGGCATGATGGTGCCTCGACGTAGCATTAAAAAGGTTACAGATTACTCTAAAGAAACCAAACATCACTAGCAAAACTATAAATTGGTGCTATTTACCAAAAAATGCATGAGGACGAATGGCACAGAGCGTGTTTGCTCTTTGCCCCTATTTGGTAACCTATAGGACAATATCTAGGGGTCTCTAATAACTACTTCCCAACAATTTATAACTCACACGGCCGTTCTCTAGAGGTATCATCACTCAAGATAATAATATTGTGGCGGTATGGAATACCAGCGACAACACATTATAAAGAGAGAAAGCTCTAGACGAAGTTTCACTATTATCAAGCAAGTCGGAGACCTAGCATGATGATAGATTCACCTCCACTCCTTAAATTCCCATGAACCCGGGTGTAGGGCCCCTTTTTTACTCAAACCCGTGGGTGCTTAGAATGCAGTGTAAAGAATGCGAAATAGACAACAGTTATTTACATTTTACACAGTTCAACAAAAGCACACACGAAGTTTCACAAATCCACCATTCCTTAAAATAGGCCTCACTCACAAAAAGGTCCCCAGTGGAGTCGCCAACTGTCGCAACGTGCCTTTTTGCGGGCGAGCGAGGGCGGGGCTCACGGGTGCGCTTTCCAAAGGAGGAAAGATGCGCGGAGTCGCCACCAACGTTTATTTGTGGAAAACGTCGGAAAAACCGAAGGAAACCGGTCGAAACGAAAATTCTAAGTTCGGGAGTTGTATTTACGTTTGAGGAAGGTATTAGCACCTCTCACGTTTGTCTCAAAGGACAACAGCCTATTTTTTAGAATTGTGGAAATTGTGTTATCTTAACTTTTAGTTCTTTTTATTTTTTGAGGTCGACAAAAGCGGGGCTCTTGCTCCTACGTACCCTCCATCGAAGAGGAAATCAGACCTACGTAGTTCTTCCTTAAGCGTGAATCAAGTGATTCTTTTTACTTGAAAGGTGATCATTTTAAGGCGTTGGACCTTAAAAATGATCCATTTTACTTGGTAAGAAACTAAAATGATAAACTTTCAAAATCCTATTTTTGTGGACGAGCTTGACTAGGCGAGTTGATTTTAGCCTTAGTTTCACTTTAGTTATTAGTCAATTCAATTAAGAATGAGAAATCCCAAAGAGAAAACGTCCAATTGATTTTTCGCTTTATTTTACTAAAAGGTATTTTTTTATTATTATATTATTATTTTACCTCTTTTTTGATTTCCAACGTGGTTACGGCACGACCGAACGGTCGGAATTCATTTTAACAGAAATTAACGGATGATACAATTCAAATGATCAGTGGAAATTTATTTTATTTTTAGATTAGGCGAGAAATGACTTAAATAAATGACTGAAGCACGTCGAAAGGGGGTATAAAAAGCAAATGAAAACGAGAATAAAAATACATGAAACAAAATGTGGACCACCACGGGTACATAGAATGAATTGAAAAGCTCGGTTTGAGGTACTTACCCGTTGAAGACTGAAGAAAACAAAGAACGAACGATGAATGTCGAAGAACGGTCGAGAATCTTCGCGTAATTACTCACGGAAACGTTACGGAAGCACCTCGGCTTGGATTTTCTTCACGGAAATAATTTTCCTCAGCAATTTCGAGAGAGGGAGAAGTGCCAAGAAGGCTGAACCCTTTTCTTCTTCACTCCTCCCCCTATTTATAGCAAAATAGGGGAGGAGCTTGCCACCCAGCTCGCCCAGGCGAGCTCAGCTCGCCCAGTGGAGCAAGGTTGCTTCCTCCAGAAGCAACAGCCTTCTGGAGGAAGGATCTAGAAGGCCCAAGTGGGCCAGATTGCTATTTGTACCCTTTTTACTAAATGCACCCCCCTTCTATTTTTTTTTTGGTAATTCTTTTTCCGTAACGTTACGAAACTTTACGAATTTCGTAATGATACTTATTTTCCTTCCGCAAGGTTACGAATCCTTACGGATTATGTATTTACTCTTTTTTAGCTTTCGAAGAAGTAACGGAAACTCACGGATCGTGCAAAAACACATCTTTTCGATTTCCGCCACATCACGGAATTTCACAGATCGCGCAAGCCTGCTTCCTTTTGATTTTTGACACGCCTCGGGACTTCATTTATTGTGCAACAAAAGGACGCCAAGTATCTCAAAGCGGCTAACCAGAGGTTGCATGTTATCAAGTAATAATCCCCGGACGAAATTAGGGTATGACATTAGCGAAGAGAGAAAAGTTCCATTGGCTACCCTTAGCTTTCAACGGTATGCCCTCTATTGGTGGACTTCCCTTGTTAGGGAACGAAGGATTCATGGGGATCCTCCAATAGAGTATTGGAATGATCTTAAGAGTGCCCTTAGGAAGAGGCACATTCCCTCCTACTATGAAAGGGAGCTTATGGACAAGCTCCAAAGGCTTAGACAAGGGAGTATGAGTGTTGAAGAATATAGACAACAAATGGAACTACTCCTTTTAAGAACTGGGCTTAGGGAGGAGCAAAGAACAAGCATAGCTAGGTTCCTTAGTGAGCTTAATATAGAAGTGAGGGATAAGGTTGAACTCCTTCTATATAGGGACCTAGATGAGCTAGTCCAACTTTGTATAAGAGTGGAGCAACAACTTAAAAGAAAGCCTTCTTCAAAATATTATGGCTTTCACTCTTATCCAAGGAAGGACCAAGCCCAAGGAATTTTGGGGGCTGCACCATCAAAACCCAAGGAAGATAAGGGTAAGACCATAGAGAAATCCACCCCTAAGACTAGTTCCCAAGAAAGGACTAGCAACATTAAATGCTTCAAATGTCTTGGGAGATGTCACATTGCCTCTCAATGCCCCACAAAGAAAACCATGATCATGAGGGGTCAAGACATTTATAGCAGTCAAGAGGAGACTACTTCTTTCCCTTCCTCTAGTGGAAGTGAAGATAATGTAAGGGGTGGAGAGTCTAGTGAGGAATTCTACCCTCATGAAGAAGGTGACGTCTTAATGGTTAGAAGGCTCCTTGGAGGTCAATCTTGTGATCTATCTCAATCCCAAAGAGAGAACATCTTTCATACAAGATGCAAAATTTTAGTTAAAACTTGTTCTCTCATTGTGGATAGTGGATCTTGTTGCAACTGTTGTAGCACAAGATTAGTTTCCAAGTTGAACCTCACTATCATTCCCCACCCAAAACCTTATAAACTTCAATGGCTCAATGAGCAAGGGGAAATGATAGTTAACCAACAAGTGAAGGTACCTTTCTCCATTGGGACATATAAGGATGAAGTTAATTGTGATATAGTTGCCATGGAGGTAGGACATATTCTTTTAGGAAGGCCGTGGAAATTTGATAGGAAGATCATTTATAATGGCCTAACTAATGAGATTACCATCACCCATCTTGGCACTAAATTTGTGTTGCATCCTTAAACAGCTTCACAGGTGGCCAAAGATCAACTAACTATGAAAGATAAGAGGGATGAGGAAGAAAAAGTAGAAAAACAAAAGAAAAAGAAGGATAGCAAGGCCTTGTCTTCAAAGGCCAAGGGGAAGGAAAAAGAGGGAAATGATTCCTTTAAGAAGATTGTTAAGATGGAAAATCATTTTGCAACAAAAGGTGATATTAAAAGAGCACTCCTTCTTAAACAATCTTTCTACCTTCTCTTATCAAGGGAAACATCCCTTAGCACTGCCACAATTCCTACATTTGAGACCTTACCCCTAAAGGTCCAAGAACTCTTACATGAATTTGGTGATATATTTCTCAAAGAGATACCCCCTGGGCTACCTTCTTTAAGGGGAATAGAACACCAAATAGATTTAGCCCCAGGAACAAGCCTTCCTAATAGGCCAGCCTATAGGACTAACCCTCAGGAGACTAAGGAGATAGAGTCTTAGGTTAAAGAATTGTTGGAGAAGGGTTGGGTCCAAGAGAGCCTAAGCCCATGTGCTGTGCCAGTGTTGTTGGTGCCCAAAAAGGATGGCACGTGGAGAAAGTGTACAGATTGCAGGGCCATCAACAACATCACTGTAAAGTATAGGCACCCCATTCCTAGACTTGATGATTTTCTTGATGAGTTGCATGGTGCCAATATCTTTTCAAAAATTGATCTTAAAAGTGTTTATCACCAAATCAGGATAAAAAAGGGTGATGAGTGGAAAACCGCTTTCAAGACCAAGTTTGGTTTGTATGAATGGCTAGTGATGCCTTTTGGGCTCACTAATGCACCAAGCACCTTTATGAGGCTTATGCATCATGTCTTAAGGGATTTCCTAGGTAGAATTGTAGTTGTTTATTTTGATGATATTTTAGTGTACAGTAGGAGCCTAGATGATCACTTAGGACATCTCAGGCAAGTTCTTTCAGTCCTTAGGAAAAACACCCTCTAGGCAAATATAGAGAAGTGTACCTTTTGTGTAGATAATATAGTTTTCTTAGGTTTTGTAGTTGGTAGAAATGGGGTCCAAGTGGACCCTGAGAAAATCAAGGCCATCCAAGAATGGCCCACCCCAAAAAGTGTGGGAGATATTAGGAGCTTCCATGGGTTAGCAAGCTTCTATAGAAGGTTCGTTCCTAATTTCTCTACAATCGCATCACCTCTCAATGAGCTGGTGAAGAAGAATGTGGCATTTACCTGGGGTGAAAAACAAGAGCAAGCCTTTGCTTTGCTCAAAGAAAAGCTTACTAAGGCACCTGTTCTAGCTCTTCCTGACTTTTCTAAAACTTTTGAGCTAGAATGTGATGCCTCTGGAGTGGGAGTTGGAGCTGTATTGTTACAAGGTGGGCACCCTATTGCTTATTTTAGTGAAAAAATTCATAGTGCCACCCTTAACTACCCCACCTATGATAAAGAGATTTATGCCTTAATAAGAGCCCTCCAAACTTGGGAACATTACCTTGTTTCCAAGGAATTTGTCATTCATAGTGATCATCAATCACTTAAGTACATTAGAGGGCAAAGCAAGTTAAACAAGAGGCATGCAAAATGGGTAAAGTACCTAGAGCAATTTCCATATGTTATCAAATACAAAAAGGGAAAAACAAATGTGGTAGCTGATGCCCTCTCTAGGAGACACACATTGTTTTGCTCCCTAGGAACTCAAATTTTAGGATTTGATAATATTAGGGACTTATATGCTTTAGATGAACATTTCTTTCCCATTTACAAGAGTTATGGGAAAAAGGCCCAAGATGGATTCTATTTGGCTGAGGGTATTTGTTCAAAGAGGGAAAGCTTTGCATACCCCAAGGATCCATTAGGAAATTACTTGTGAAAGAGAGCCATGAGGGTGGGCTCATGAGCCACTTTGGGATAGACAAGACCCTTGTCTTACTCAAACAAAAGTTTTATTGGCCCCATATGAAGAAAGATGTCCATAAGTATTGCACTAGGTGTGTGGCTTGTTTACAAGCCAAGTCTAGGGTGATACCTCATGGGCTATACACACCTTCACCCATCCCCTCTGCACCTTGGGTAGACATTAGTATGGACTTTGTCCTTAGGCTTCCTTGAACCCAAAGAGGTGTAGACTCTATCTTTGTGGTGGTGGATAGGTTTAGCAAGATGGCAAACTTTATACCATGTTGTTGGACAAGTGGCCTCAGATATCTTAAGAAGGGGGGGCTGAATTAAGATATTACAAATTATTTCCCCAATTAAAAATTCTATTTAACTTTCTATTCAAGTTATAAATTCCCTTAATAATGAATTTCTTAAATATTGATTCAAATAGAAAAATTTGAATATGAATATAAAACAATAATAAATAAAGGAGTTTAAGGGAAGAGAAAGTGCAAACTCAGATTTATACTGGTTCGGCCACACCCTTGTGCCTACGTCCAGTCCCCAAGCAACCCGCTTGAGAGTTCCACTATCTTGTAAATTCCTTTTACAAGTTCTAAACACTCAAGGACAATCCTTCCTTTGTGTTTAGAATTCTTTCACAACAAGAGACCCTCGGTCTCTTAATCCCTTTTCAGAATGAAGAAGAAGAAAAGAAGAAATCTCTCTTGAAAGAGATCGATTGAAAAATTTGAGCACTCAAATAATTCCTTATTGAATCACAAGTGTTTTGGCCAAGCAATTTGTAAGAGGATAAAACGATTTTACTTTTTAAGAGGATAAGACCTTTTTGTTCTGAAAAACTCTTGTCAAATTCGTGTCTCAAGTCACATATATATAGGCCTTTGATAGAAATTTAAGAACCACACAAAAAGATGTGACTGTTGAGAATGTTTTCTGAAAATCTCCTCTGGTAATCGATTACAGTATGTGTGTAATCGATTACAAGCTTTAAAATTTGAATTAAAAACGTTCAGAAACTGCTGGTAATCGATTACCATATATGTGTAATCGATTACACAGTGCAAATTTTGAATTCAAATTTTAATAACTGTTGTAAATCAGTTTTGGCCACTGGTAATCGATTACATCCTCTGGTAATCGATTACCAGAGAGTAAATTTGTTGAAAAAGACTTTTTAACTTAAAATTCTTGGCCAAACCTTTTGCTACTTCAATTGGAATTCCCTTCCTATTTAATATACCCTTTCTAAGACTCTAGAGACTGTCTTGATCATCCATCTTGAATATCTTTAATTCCTTTGTCTTGAATAAAGCTTTGAGATGCATGTGAAAACTTTGGCATCATCAAAACATTCAGCTTGATCCTTTGTCTACACATGTCACAAGGTGGATGATGCTTCCCACATCTCAAAACTCTTTTACAGGGAAGTTGTGAGACTCCATGGTTTGCCTAGGACCATTGTGTCAGATAGAGATGCTAAGTTCATTAGCCACTTCTAGAAAACCTTATGGGCTAAGCTAGGAACTAAACTTCTTTTCTCTACCACTTGTCATCCACAAACTGATGGGCAAACAGAGTTAGTGAATAGGTCTTTATCCACCCTTTTAAAGGCTCTTCTGAAAGGCAACCATAAGTCTTGGGATGAGTATCTTCCTCATGTAGAATTTGCCTACAATAAGGGGGTTCATAGAACCACCAAGCGGTCCCCTTTTGAGGTTGTCTATGGGTTCAATCCCCTAACACTGTTAGAACTCATTCCCCTCCCACTGGACACTTATTTTATACATAAAGATGGGGAATCTAGGTCAGGGTTTGTAAAGAAGTTGCATGAGAGGGTTAAGAACCAAATAGAGAACCAAACAAAGGTGTATTCAACTAAAGGCAATAGAGGAACAAAAGAGCTAGTTCTTAATGACGGTGACTGGGTTTGGCTCCATCTTAGGAAGGATAGATTCCCTACTAAAAGGAAATCCATGCTTAGCCCTAGAGGGGATGGACTTTTTCAGGTTTTGGAGAGGATCAATAACAATGCCTATAGGTTGGACCTCCCATAAGAGTATAGAGTCAGCACCACTTTTAACGTTTCTGATTTAATTCATTTTGCAGGTGGAGCTGATATTGAGGTGGGCGAACTAATAGATTTGAGGTCAAATCCTCTTCAAGGGGAAGGGGATGATGCAATCTTTCCTAGGAAGGGACCAGTTACTAGAGCCATGAGCAAGAGGCTCCAAGAGGATTGGGCTAGAGATGCTGAAGAAGGCCCTAGGGTTCTCATGAACCTCAGGGTAGATTGATGAGCCCATGGGCCAAGGTTGGGTCCAATTATCTTTGTACATATTAGACTAGGATGTCATTATATTTGGTCCTTGTATTTAGGGCTCCATAATGTAGGTAGTGTACCCTAGAAATATAGGATTTTTCAGCCCTTGTATTTTAGGGCACCTAGACTAGTTTTTGTATTAAGGGTAGTTTTGTAATTTCACATGTACTAAGTGAATATTTGATCTGTGTGGTTGGAAATAAAATTAATTGAATTGGTAGAAGCCCAATCCAATTAAATTTTAGAGGGGGATGTGAGCATTTGCTTACTACACCCCATTGCCACATCATATAGTCACACTTTGTGCATGTCCTTCATGTTGTACATGCCTTATGACACCTAAGCACACTTAATAGAGAATCTTGGAATTGATCTTTGATTAGTGGGCTGGCCCATAACTAAAATTCACTAATCATAATTAGTGAAATTTTGGCTCCAAAGTTTGGCTCCACAAATTCAATTTCAAATTCAAGTGAAATTTGAATTGAAATTCAAATTTCCCTCCAATTTTGTGCGACACTTAGGCTATAAATAGAGGTCATTTGTGCGCATCTTTTCAACTTTGATCATTTGAAAATTAAACTTCAAATTTTAGAGCTCTTTTAGAGCACAAAATTCCGTGTTCTTCTCTTCCTCTCCCTTCATTCATCTCCTTCTTCCACCAAGCTCTTATCCATGGCCTCCTATGGTGGTGAGCTTCTTCTAGACTCATCTTCTCCTTGAAGTGGCATCTCCTCTCTCTCTTCCTTCTACATTCCGCTGCCATTCATCTTCCAAGAAACAAAGGAATCCATTGATGAAGGAAATCCTATGCCTTCAAGCTCCAATGGAGCTTACATCAATACTAATGTCTACACAAGGTGCATATGGGATGGGTAAGGGTTTGTATAGCCCATGAGGCATCACCCTAGACTTGGCTTGTAAACAAGCCACACACCTAGTGCAATGCTTATGGACGTCTTTCTTCATATGGGGCCAATAAAACTTTTCTTTGAGTAAGACAAGGGTCTTATCTATCCCAAAGTGGCCCGTGAGCCCACCCTCATGGCTCTCTTTCACAAGTAATTTCCTAATGGATCATTGGGGTATGCAAAACTTTCCCTATATGAACAAATACCCATCAGCCAAATAGAATCCATCTTGGGCCTTTTTCCCATAACTCTCGTAAATGGGAGAGAAATATTCATCTAAAGCATACAAGTCCCTAATGTTATCAAATCCTAAAATTTGAGCTCCTAGGGAGAAAAACAATGTGTGTCTCCTAGAGAGGGCATCAACTACCACATTTGTTTTTCCCTTTTTGTATTTGATAACATATGGAAATTGCTCTAGGTACTCTACCCATTTTTCATGCCTTTTGTTTAACTTGCTTTGCCCTCTAATGTACTTAAGTAATTGATGATCACTATGAATGACAAATTCCTTGGAAACAAGGTAATGTTCCCAAGTTTGGAGGGCTCTTATTAAGGCATAAAGCTCTTTATCATAGGTGGGGTAGTTGAGTGGCACTTAGAATGATGTCTCCTTTTAGTCGGCTATCTTTAGTATCTAATCGACTTTATCGGGTTTCATGAGTTTTTGCTTTCGCAAATAGTTGACTATATGGTGATATAATCGAGTATCTGTTGATCAGGAAACCCAGGTGATGTGAAGAACAATTTAGTCAACTATCTTTATGGCATAATGGAGTATTTTGGTTTTGAGGCTATAAAAATAAATTTTCAAAAAAATTCATGAGTGACACTTTTTGTCTCATATTTTATACTGTGATTTTCGTACATAGACTCTCTGAACCTTTGAATGTCATCACTACTTTGATCCTTGCTTGGAAACAACCTTTTCAATGAGTGCAAATGGATCTTTAAAGAATCATAAAGGGAAGTTGATACTACAAAGGATATGTTTTCAAACTTTCACATTCTCCACATACCAAGTGAAATTGTTCCTTGATCTGTGTTTCTAATTTTTATTTTCATTGAGTAGGTTTCTCAATGGTGTGCATGCAGTGGTTTATTACATGTAGGTTTAGATCTTGATAGGTTTTCAAGATTTTAGGCATTTGTGGTGTGCATTTGCATGCGAGTTTGATTGTAATTCAAAGATTATAGTGGAAAGATCCTAGTGGGTTACTAAGGATCAACTAGATGTAGATTTCCTAAAAATTGAACGAGTATAAATCTATGTGTGCATTCTTTCTCTTATCCCTTCAACACTTTATTACTTATTGGTTAAGGTTCTTAGCACTTGGTTGTTGATATTTTCTTAGTATCTTAGTTTAAACCATGATCGGTGTTAAGGGAAAACATAAGGGTGTTTATAACACATATCTTACTCTCTTGGATTAATTGGATTAAAGGAAAAGGTTTTGCAAAAAACTTTGATTTGGGTCTAAAATTGTTTTAAAACCAATTCACTCCCATTTTGGTTTGTAGTTTCATGCGCCATTATTTCTAACAAAGGAGACAACAACTAATTGTCTAACCGAAAATGATTTCAACAGAAAAACAGAAAATAATTATAGTTACAACACAACCTATATTAATGAATCACTAGACTGGATGCTCCACCAGATTACAGATTTTGGTAGAAGATGATAACAACAAGGGCAAGGCCAACGAGGTTGAATTTTGGTATTCTAAAAAAAATGATGGTACATATGGAAATATTAATGCAACACGGTTAAAGGCAATAATCCACAATAAGTCACATTGTCAACTAATGCTAAAAGAATTCGTCCATTTTTTATATTAAATGAATTATCACTCATCCTATTAAAGACTCACATTTATTATCAAATTAAATTACACGTCTTCAACACATTGCTTGACTGTCCCGGACTACAATGCATTTCTTAGTTGAACACGTATTTTGAAACGGACAATGAACCTTAAGTGTAGTTAAGCTCTATATTAAGGGTTAGTCTCATAATTGGTCTAAAAAACTAAAACTTATGAAAATACCTCAGGATCCCACTGAAGAACCAAAGTCCCTAATTATAGTGCTAATAATAGTGGTTATTCCACTATCTACTATCCTACTATACCAGTTATGGGGTCAAATGCTCTGCATCAGTATTGAGGAATTGATAATGATGCTACAACTCTCATTGACCATATTAGCCCAGAAAGGGAGCTTGGACTAGCCTAGCCTGAGTCTAAAGGGTGAAGGTTCCATCTCATGGGGTTAAACTGCTGGTATATTGATGGAAAATTTAATGGGAGCTTAAATTGTGACCAGTCCTGATATCAATTGGTGGGAGGTATTGGTTTGATTGAGTTTGGGATATTGTTGAAAATCAAACTATTGTTCTTATGGAATTAGAGGTCATTTTGCTTTGTTAATAGGGCAGAAACATTTATCAAGCTGGAGGGGTAGACAAGTGAATGTGCAACGGGATGGGTTGAGGTTGAGTATATTTTGGATTCTATATCCAAATGATGCAAAGCCCCAAGCTGTTCACTCAACAGAGGCAATGGAGCCTCATAGGGGGGCACATCAGGTTTGACTGAGTTATATCCGAATGCCATGGTACACAGTCCTTGAAGCTCTGAACTCAGATGGAGCTTCATAAGGGGCCACATCATGCTTAGTCAAGACATATCTGGACGATACACTAATCAAATGGTTTTTTTTCCTAAAATACCAGAGAATGGAGTTCTTGCTCATAGTAATGCTACCACGAATAAGAATCCAAGGAATGTAATTAGAAACCTTGAAACAAACACCCCCTTAGATCTTGGGAAAAAACTGTAACAAATGAATGAAATTAGAAACCAAGGAATGTCGATTTTTCCTTGATTACTAATATCAGCCTCTTTTAAATAAAATTTGATTGCATCATACAAAGAAGGATTGGTGTAACAGAGAAGTGCAAGAAGGAAAGCTTTTAGAACCAAATTGTCATACAAGGATGTGAGAAAATGGGCTTGAAAGTAGAGTCTGTGGCTATAAATTCCTCAGCAGATCGCTTGAAAAAGAAGTGGTTAGGAGTGATTGCTGCAGCAAGTTGGAGGACTAAGGTAACAAAGAAACTCCAAATTCAATACAAGGTAACCATCTCAGCATGTGGCTCTCTCAACACTCGTCCTCTAATGATTTCTACTGGACTAGTATGCTACGAAGACATAATTTGCACCAACAAAATAATTAACTAGAAAGTAAAAGTTTCCAGTGCAAACCTCCTATCATTTATGCTAAAACACAGTGCATGATCCCATCTTTGCCATCAGTCTGTGACAACTAAGAATCCAACGAGCCTGAAGGTGTTTTGGGCCCTAAGGTTATGGGCCCATCTGAATCTGTCACAAAGGTCTATGTTAGAAGAAAAGTGGTGCTGGCTAGTAGGGGACAGGCCCAATATCCTAAGAGTCCAACTGTGAACTCAGTTATGGGCTTACAATCTGTTCGCATACCTTCAGATCAAGAAGAGGAATTGGAAAGGCAATATGCCCTGGTTAAAGACCTGGGATTGACCCATGGGGGTGCTGCTTCGAAGGTCCAGCAGTTCATGAAGGACATGGACACCAGAGATAACAAAATGGCAGTTGAGATGGGCATTAAAAAGCAGCAGTTATGATCATCCTTTCTTATAATTCAAGAGGTTTGGGGATAAAGTAAATTTCTGGAAAGACAAATGGCTAGGGGAGGATTATACTCTCCAACAGAAATACAACCAGCTCTTTCTCATCAATGAACAACAAGCTGATCTCATTTTAATGATGGGGAATTTTGACCAGGACAGGTGGAGGTGGAACTTCAAGTGGCGAAGGAATCTGTTTGATTATGAGAGTGATCAAGCTGTGAATTTTATGGAGGAGATCAATTCCATACACATTCAGAGATATGTTAAAGATGTCATGTTATGGAAAGTTGACCCTAGTGGGGTGTATACCACTAAGTCTGCTTATAAATTACTGATAACACCTTCTACACCAGCCTCGGATAGGAGAACATCACAATTACTATGGAATATGAAAATTCCTCCAAAAGATGTAGTTTTCACTTGGAAGCTTTTAAGAGACAGACTCCCCACTAGAGCTAATCTCTCAAGGAGAGGGGTGATCATTCAAGATATTGCTTGTCCTTTATGTGGTGATGAATAAGAGGAGGTGGGGCATCTATTTTTCAATTGCAAGAAGATAGTAGGGCTATGGTGGGAGTCCATGAGCTGGATTCAGGCTATGGGACCTCTCCTAGCTTCTCCAGTGGACCATTTTCTTCAGTTTTGTGATGGTTTTGGAGCAGAGAAAAATCATAGTACTTGTTGTGGATGGTGGGTTGCTTTGACAAGTACTATATGGAAGCATAGGAACTTCCTCATTTTCCAGGACAAACCTTTCGAGCCGCAGAAGGTCATGGAAGATGCTATGTTCTCAATTTGGTCTTGGTTAAAGGCTAGACAAAAAGGCTACAACATCAGTTTTAACCATTGGTCTTCCAACATCTCGAAATCCTTTGGTTAACCTGTATGGGATAACCTTTTTAGTTGGGATAGCTTGGGATTTTTGGAGGGCAGCACCACTGGTGCCTTGTATTTCCTATATCCAGTACCACTTGTACTGTTTTTGCATATATTAATATATATCTATTTTTGCCTTCCAAAAAAAAACTAAGAATATAGTCAGATTTCAACTCATGAAAGCAGACAAGAAGAGACCTATCTTTAAATAGGCCAATGGACCTCTAAACAACCTAAGTTAGGCATATGAGCCAATAGGCTAAAGCATGTAAATAGGTCAGTAGTGCATGAAACACTTTTGAAAAACATGTGGACCTGTTAACAGTGGCAATAATCCAAAAAGCTTAAAATACAAATGAAAAGGGAGTCAAATGTAAAGGCAACAAAAGTGACATTTACAGCCAGGAAAATATGAATGATAATACTTGATAAAAGGGACTGTCTATGTTTTGATAACCATAGGAAAATAAGAATGATAGCACTTGATTGATCCAAGAAAACCTAAAAACAAAATGTTGTACTGAAGTGGAGAAGTTGTGATGATGTTTATGTAGAACAACAGAAAGGCGGATAAAGGTAGAGTTATGCTACAAGCCTAGAACAACAGATGAACAGAAAGGCAGTGCCATATGGAAGGTACAATTGTTGCCACGGTTCAGTGGCTGTAACTGTCAAGAAAATCTGTGGCACATTCTAGCATTATTGGAGTTCTATACTTTCGTCATTGTGATGCTAATTCCTTACAACTACAGTACTATTTCTAATGAGCCATATGACAGTGCAACTTCCACTTCCTAGATGTAAAGAAAAAAAATAATCTACAAGCCTAGTAAAAGGGAAAATCATTTCGAAGAGCCCAAAAGCTTATCTTTCAAAGAACCATCTATTGGGTAAGGCTGGCATTTGGCAATATATCGTGTCATTACTCAGATTATAAAATTCACAATTTGTAAAACTAATCTTTTGGTCTCTGCCAATAAATTCTATGAATCTTGAAGGCTTATTTACAGGGCTAATTATTGCTAAACTATGTTCTATTTCTTGTTTGCTAATTTTACAAAAATCTTCTACCAGCATTATGACTAAGCCTACCAACGAAAGCAAAATGTAATGGAGTTATTGAAGGAAACAGGACTGAGAAATATATACTTACGAATACAATTCCGTGATTTGGATGGGCTCATTTCTGTTGATATTTCCCATATCTATTCCACATCCTAAATTGCATATCTAAACATTTATGGTTAATGTTTTCTTTCTTTCAATTTTGGATTTGGCCGACATCATGTGCCTCTAATAGATTGCCATCACTCATTAGCTATCATTATATCAATCAAGAGTAAATTACACTAATTGTCACTGAAATTCCCCCTGATATCCCTGTTTTTTCTACTCCTACACTAACCCTATTAATTGTTTGCAAAACATGACACTAATATCCTTGTACATTACACTATACCATTAATTGATTGAAAATCATTACACCATGTACCCCTGTAAGAAAGCAGCTGTAAACGTTAAAAAAGCAAGGGTTTTGTGCAATATCAAAAACTTTTAAGGGGAGTTAGTGCAATTTAATCTTATATAAAATGTAAACAATTTTAATTCAAAACAAAAGACGCGTGATTTCACAGACAAATTGTTCCAATGAATCAGAACACCTTGCCACTTTCCTGGCTTGAACTCTTTTAAGTCAATTTATGAGAACACACTCATTGATTGTGCAGGTATTGTTATTTTAGTATTTAGAAACTTAATGAGAGAAATGACAGTCAACAGTTACAAAGTAGGAAACATATCATAACAGGGGAGTCCATGTCCACCTCAAATGCAATAAACAATGAAACTATAACTTAGATTGAACAACACACGATGGTGGCCTCTGTGTTCTGCTGGCAGGAACGACGACGTGCGATTAAATTAGGGGTCTTTGGTCTGGTCATTTGACAGATAGTATAGATTAGGGTTTATAGTTTTTAAAATGTTAATATATATATATATATATATATATGTGTGTATATATATATATATATAACTATTAATTTAATCAAGGGACGAAATTAAGGTTTAAGGATGAGAACCTGCAGAAAATCACGGTGCTGCGTGTGACTTAGCGAGTTAGGGTGTTGCAACTGGAGGATATTAATCAAGATTGAGGACCAGAGAGAGCTCAGAGCTGTTCCAATGTTGTTGAAGACAAGATATTTAGAAATTTTTTGTTTTAATTTAGATCATTAAAATTCAAAAAGGGGTAAAAAATAATAGAAAAAACATTGTGGCAAATTATAGCCGCCAATAAATGCTAAGACCAAATAAACCACAACTGTATGCTTTGTGACATTTATAGCCAATGTATTTTAATTTTTAAACCGCGGCAATGTATATATTGTGTTGGGATAAAACACAACAATCCATTTTATCCCACAAAATTATGGTCATACCATAAAAAAAACAGAAACAACTATTTATCACTTTATCTTTATCATGAAAATTTAATTGATTTTTTTCACCATCAATCTAATCCAAACACACTAGTAAGTTGAATTCCATTAAATAAGAAGAGATTGAATTCACATATTTAGTTACAACAGTACTATTGTATATTTCAAGGTGTGTGTGTGTGTCTGTGTGTGTAAAATAGGTTATTAACTAGTTGTTATAGTTACAACAGTACTATTGTATATTTCAAGGTGCGTTCTTGTAATGTAATAAACCTACAAATACTTAAATTAATCCCCGTTAGAATCAGCTTATTTTCAATACATAAGCGCAAAATATCAAATACTAGTATATCTATACATGAGTTTCTATAATGACTATTTTTTAAATTAACGTCTTGAGACTTTATAATAATTAAAACAAACAAAATGAAACTAATAAAAAGAAAAACACAAGGAGGCCGATCGAGAGAGGTAGTAGGTGCTAGCCAAGAAAGAGACTAGCAATTAGCAGAATGGGGTCTTATTAGGAGACATAATAACACAGGAGAGGGCTGAGGAGATGGGTGAGGATCAATAGGAGACAGAATCTGAAACAGAGGAATGTTTAGAAGGGCATTCATCCCTTACTCCCTTTCAAATGCTACGGATTTTATTTCCTCCAAACTAGACAAAAAACGTAATGAATACCCCCAGTGAGTCACTGTTGGTCCACCACAACGACCTAAAGGGAGTTAATGAATAACAAGGGTTTTTAAAGTTTTATGTTGGAATTAGATTTTTAATTTTTTATGCTAACTATGATTCTAAATTTTGGGGAACTATTCAAGATTAGGAATTTTATGTTATTCCTGGAGTGGATATTACTGTCCTACTTTTCTCTATTTAAGACAACAACCTTATTTCTTAGGGATTGAATTTTGATTTGACTTTAAATGCAGCACCTATCAAACTTTTACAATGGGTTTGGTATAGATGAATGAAAATGGATGAAAGTGTGAGGAATGAAAAGAGATGAAAAAGAGTAATCTATACTATTCTCTGTAGTGGCTCTCATTTGTTTCTAAAAGGAAACAGCATACTGATTCTATAATTATAATATAAACACAAAAAACAAAAAAAAACATTTGCATTTGGATATACTTATTAGTATAAATATGATAATCTGCTCCTAAATACACCATAATGATCTCATATCCTACTGTGGGTCGTGTCGAAACATTCAAATAGGATCTAAGTCAAAATGATTTTAAAAAAATAAT
This sequence comes from Glycine soja, assembly GCF_004193775.1. NCBI lineage: Eukaryota > Viridiplantae > Streptophyta > Magnoliopsida > Fabales > Fabaceae > Glycine > Glycine soja. The sequence continues at coordinate 24,012,744 of NC_041019.1, forward strand.
CCCTTTGCATTTCTTTTTCCTCTATGTTACTCTTTACTTACATCATTTTACTTGATAATTACTAGTTTTGGCAGAGGGAGCCAGAAATTGTAACGCAGCAACTACAGAATCTACAGAAACACCAAAGATACACCAACTTAACAACCAATAACAACCCATAAGAAAATTATTTTTTTTTAATCATTTCTAAATGCACAATCAAAATTAATAATCAAAAAGTACCTTGTGCCAGCAATAGATGTAGAAGGTGGTTCAGTCCTTATGGTCTTCAATTTAACCTTCTTGAGTAACTCTTCCAATTGATCTAAGTTCCTCTGAAAAATGTAACAAAATTAATTCAAACCCAGAGTACACAACGCAAATAATTATCCAACTCGAATAGCAGTTCTTGGACTCTTAGTTTCAGAAAAAGCTTAATTACTCCAATTTGCTGACTATGTAAATGAGTGAAGAAACTGTAGTCATTGTTGATCCGATAACCACGTAAGACATGTTTCCACAAAGAAAATAAAAGCAAAGCTAACTTTTTCTGACTAAGTAGAGAAATGCCAAAACAACACATCAAAAATGGAAATACTTATAAAATCAATGATTTTAAAGTGCATTAACTGCACTTTTACACGTAAACAAGAAAAAGAAAAAGAAAAAACACATGGTCAAGAAAAAAAAACAAAAAACAAAGCAAACATTAAGGGATAAACGAAAAATAGTGCATCCACCAGTGGATCGATTCATAAACCCAGAAAAAATTGAGGGCAAATGAAGGATAACTGGGGATAGAAAATATAATATTTGAAAAAAAAATAATAAGCCAATTGTACTAACGTATATAGGTGCAACAACTGTAACAAAAAGCAACCTTAAATTTTGATATCGTTATTTAAATTATGTTTTATGTTTCTTATAGATTGCAGATAGAATATGGTGTGACTCATACAATTAGGATGTTACCTCGTATAATCTAACCACGTTCGGATGCTTCAGCAGCTTGAAGGTGGATATTTCCCTCTTTATCTGCTATGAAAAAATGAAGATGAGAAAACTGATCTTTTGTATTAATTTGAATCATAAATTATAAGCAAAGAGAGGTAAAGAAACAAACAAACATAAAATTTGCACAAAAATTGCAAAACAAAACCCAATTACACTGTAAGAGTGTAGGACCACCTAATTTCCAGTCTTTTGTGCCAGAAGATTTTGGCACATTTGATTCATGCTTCTCATTGAACTGTTCCCATGAATTGGGACAAAACCCAAGTTTGAAAACTCCCAATTTGATCTTTTGTATTAATTTGAAAACTTCCTTTTGTCATTTGAATCCAACAGGTTATGCATATGTAATAATGGAAGAAAATAATCCAAACCACAAATGCATATGTAATAAATCCAACAACCTATGCTCGAAGTGCACCAATCCAGATAAGAAAAACGCGAAACCAAAACAACCAAGAACATCAACTTCCTTAGTACTCTGACTTAACTAAACCCTTTGGCCTTCAAATCCTTTTCGCATATTCAACGATGACATTGTTAGGGCAACTCAAGAAGTCGATAATCACATTTTAAAAGTCTTATATTATCAAACAAGAACTCAAAAACTTATATTATCAAACAAGAACTCAAAAACTTCGACATCCTTACCTTCACACTAGCAAGGTGGCGACACCACTCCAAAGGGCACAAGATCGGATACGTGGTGGTGGTCGGAACAATGGCTAGGGTTTTTCTTCTTGAGGTCAGGGAAACGCAATGTCAGGGTGGGCACGACGGAGTCGTCGCTGGGATGACTTCAGGCAACAGAGCGCATTAGGGTTTTGCTATAGCTTTTTCGAGGACACGAGAGTGTTCAATCATCGCGAAACAGGAGTATATAAAGCACAAAATTAAAGACGGTGCACACGTAACACCGTCTTTGTCTCTGACCACAACTACGACGGTGTCTATAAACACACCGTCTTAGATTAGTTCCACCAAAGCTACAAACGCAGCGTTCAATTGAAACGTCGTCGTATACGAAATGCGCCGTATATAAAACTTATATATTTACGGAAATGCCACCGTGTGCACTACTACGTCGGGTTATGTACGACCGACGTAGAATGTGCATCTTAAAATAGAATATTTTTAGTAGTGATTTAAACTAATGGTCCACCATACTTCATCTTTAAATGGTCATCAAAGACTCCGTCAATTTATTATTCTAAAATAGCAATCACACCTCCTATTAAAGACTCGCATTTATTATTCAAATAAATGAACATGTCTTTAATGCATTGTTTGGTTGTCCTGAGCTACAATGCATTGCTCAGTTGAACACGTATGTTGGAAGGGGCAATGAACCTTAAGTGTACTTAAGCTCTATATTAAATGGTTAGTCTCATAATTGGTCTAAAGAATTGAAACGTGAAAAATATCTTAGGATCCTATTGAATAACCAAAAACTCTAATTACAGTAATCATTAACGGTAAAAACTAATGGTCCACCGTAAAACCACATCTTTAAATGGTCATCATAGGATTCGTCAATTTATTATTCAAATAAATTAATTGCACCTCCTATTAAAGACTCACATTTATTATTCAAATAAATTAACATCTCTTCAACACATTATTTGAGTGTCTGGAACTACAATGCATTGCTTAGTTGAACACGTATTTTGGAAGGGGCAATGAACCTTACGTGTAGTTCTATATTATTAAGGGTTAGTTTCAAAATTGGTATAAAGAACTAAAACTTATAGAAATATCTTAGAATCCCATCAAAAAACCAAAGACTCTAATTATGATGGTTATAAACGGTTAGCCATCATAAAACCACATCTTTAAACAGTCCTTGAAGAATCTGTCAATTTATTATTCAAACAAATTAATCATGCCCCTATTAAAGACTCGCATTTATTATTCAAATAAATTAACATGTCTTTAATGCATTGTTTGACCGTCCCGAACTAAACGAGTAGATTATAGTAATACCCCTTAAGATTTCTTGAAATTACATCCAATACCCCTAATTTCCCTAATTTTTTACACCTACACAAAACCTTGGACCTTGTTTGAAGAACATTACATTGACACCCCTTAGAAATTACATTAACACCCTTTGCAAAACATTAGACTATGTATCCCTATGAGGATGTTGTTGTAATGGTATAAAAAGTAGAGGTTTAGGTGTGATTTCAAGAAATCTTAGGAGATGTTGTAATTTACTCAAACTAAAATGTATTGTTTAGTTGAACACTATCAAAATATCTTAGAATAATTTGTTTAGTCATTAAAGAACAAAGGTCCTAATTACTTGGTTATAAAAAATAAATTATTTAGTCAAAATAATTTTAAAAAACTGAGCATTCTAATGTGATTGTAAGGTAAATAAATAATTTCAATCATTTTAAAAAAATAATTATAGATATTTTAGCAAATTCATTATTTGTTGTTCATATAAAAGTAAAACCAATCATCATTTTCTCATCAACATATAAATGTGTCAATTATTTTGAAAATGGAGGAAGAATTTAAAAGAAATGAGTTATAAAATGTATCCGTAACAATCATCTAATATTAATGACATATACTTGATCTGTAATATAATTACAGAAGTACTTGTTACATCAATAAAATCCTTACACGAACAACAAAATTTAAAACTGCATTATTGTAAGATAAGATTTTTACCGACTAGGATTATCTTTTGTTTGTTCTCTTATCAATCAATATTAGGAATGGTAATGATCTTATATTAATGTTTTCCACGAATAAGAAATTACAAACATTAATGCTTCTGTAAAAAAATAACCAAATAAGAAATTACCGACGTAACTGGATTTAGCCGGTGGAAGACAAGGATGGAGAATTAAGAGTCGCGAGAAGGGGAATGAGAGAGAAAACAGAGAAGCGGAAAAAGTGTATGAAACTGAAATTGCTATACGAGAGAAAGAGAGAGAGAGAGGAGTGTTCATTCAATACTTCTTGTTTGTTTCCTCTTCCGCACTTGATTATATGCTCCATCACCCACCACCCTTAGGGATCACACCTTTCAAGCAAGAAATTCTCATATTTCCAAAATGGAATTTCAGGAGCATCATGTGGAAGCTGAACTTGGGATGCCCGCAGCAGCAGCGAGCTATGAGGAGTTCGGAATGCCACCAAATCACGGCCAAGAGGAGCCAGTGGTGGCGGCGGTGCCGGTACCACCACCCGCCAACACCATGGCCCGCAACAGCGGCAAGGGAAAGTACCAGGAGTGCCTCAAGAACCACGCAGTTGGAATCGGCGGCCACGCCCTCGACGGCTGCGCCGAGTTCCTGCCGGCGGGCGAGGAGGGAACCCTGGACGCGCTAAAGTGCGCCGCGTGCAACTGCCACAGAAACTTCCACCGCAAGGAGACCCCGGACGGCACCTACTTGCTGCCCTTCCACCACCGCCACCAGCCACCGCCGCCGCCGTTCGCGCCGTACTACCGTGCGCCGGCTGGCTACCTGCACATGACGGGACCGCAGCACGCCACGCTGGCGCTTCCCTCCACGTCAGGAGGGGGTGGGACCCAGTCCCCTAGGGAGGACCAGGGAGACCTGTCGGACCCACCAACGAGTGGTGCCACCACTCACGGTGGGTCCAGCAGCAAGAAGCGTTTCAGGACAAAATTCACCCAGCAGCAGAAGGACAAGATGCTGGCCTTCGCGGAGAAACTTGGCTGGAGGATTCAAAAGCACGACGAGGGTGTCGTGCAGGAGTTCTGCTCGGAAACCGGCGTTCAGCGTCATGTCCTTAAGGTGTGGATGCATAACAACAAGCACACCTTGGGTAAAAAGCCCTAGAAGGACAAAAAATTCCACCCCCCTTCCCTCTCTATATATGTTTCTATGTTTTTAGTTACTATAATAACAATATCAGCCGCTATTCCAAGCTGAAAGCTCAACGTTGAAGCCTGGGAGATTGCACTGCTGAATGTCGGACAAGCTATGCTCGTGCTAGCTGATCCAGACATTAGTTCTTAGGGCCTTTTTTTTCTTTTCTCTTTATATATGTTGGTTGTTTCATTGTCTTAGGACAAGGGAGAAGGGTGGGGGTATTTCGGTAATCCATTTGGTCATGTTGGCTAGTATAATGTTTGAGGATCCATGATTCTAATTCCAGCAACATGTTTGTGGACTAGTTTACTTGGTTATGATCAATCAATAGTGTTTTTTTCTCGATGCATGTTTTGTTACTTTGAAAGAAAATATATGTGCATCAAAGATTGATCTCGTTGTCAGCCCATAAGACCAAATTTGTGGTAGTATGAAATTTTACAAAAGAGCCAAAAATTCTAATTAAGGTCATTAAAAAAAAAAAGTATGCGATGGTCGGTGGAACCGTTTTCGCAACATTGTTGAGTTGATGAGGGAATAGGTGCATGAATAACAATGGTGATGAAGGTAATTGGATTATTTTTGTTTTCGTTTGTCGATTCTGAAACTCACATATGATCTCTTATATCCTAAGACAGTTGTTGAAGGAGGAACTTTCTCGGTACCATCAATGTCTTCCCACCTGCATTTTCCAGTTTTACATGTCTTTCTATACGTCTATGGGTCTTCACTTTCTTTCTTCTGCTAACTGCAAAGTGCGCAAACCTTTTCAGCTCCTCCACGCACTGCAGAAAAAGTGGGGGAATTCTAATTAATCCCAGGGGCTGCTATATATGGCCCCTACACCTCCATGCATTTTCTTTTATTTTACAGAACCTTAATTGTTTTCGTTATTTCCCTTGTTTTCGCCAGTTTTTTTTTTGTTGTTGTTTCGGTTTATATGTAAATGAGTTAAGCTTTTTTATCTTTATGAATGAATTAAGCTAATATCTATTAATTAATTAATATTATAAAATGCGCTAGCTAATTATCTCGCCGGGTTTCTGTTCCCCTACACACAGGCTGTACTAAGCCTATTCTTTTGAGTCTGTGGTTCACTATTTACAAAGTGAAAAAAACATTCACCCGTTCAGGAATTCAGAACGTACAAAAATTGGATGACGCTATATTTTTCTCGTTTATTCAACTTAGATAAACTTAAAATATATGTTCAAGATCTCAGTCATCTAATCTTTTATTTACTATCCAACAATTATAATACAATATAATGGTGTGGACATGTGTGACTCCACTGTATCCATCTCCAAAACATCAAAGTATATATAATATAATACACTTATATGTTATAATTACCTTTTATGCTCAATTCATTATGGAAGGTTTAACTAGAGACAGAAGTTTAATTTGTATCATTCATCGAGTTCTCGAGTAGCGACACCTGAACTCTAATTGGGAAAAAAATTAGCAAACTCAAATCCTGATATGGCACAAACTCATATTGGATCGAGAAACAATTCAATTGTCTTCGATCTCTTGATTTTATTTTATTTATCTATTTCTACCCCTTTCAAAATAATCTTTCTCATTGTTTTAACCAGTACTTCGTTTTAAGAAAATGAGAAAGCTTTATGCTGCCACCCCAGCATGAGAAGGTAAAATGTGTGTACTATAAATAGAGGGACACAACTTTTTCCTGCAACTCTCCAACTACTACCTATCACTGGGAGTCACATGAATACTTGAGGGATAATCTCTATCTATTAGGATATATACTTAAATTAGTTACGGTGCACATTTTTTATAAACTTAAAACAATAGTATTATATGCAACCTAATTAATTGTAAGAGGAAGGTTATGGGTTAGTAGCTTTAATGTGCACTCTAAAGGAGGGACCTGATTGATTACTTATGGTAAAGATAGATAAACGTGCTTACTTAGGAACCTTTCCTAATTTCTGAAATGTTTCAAGTATAGTAGCAGGATATATGTATGTATATGTGTTTTTTTTCCTGTGAACAGTTAACTTGTTAAGGAGTCCAAAGTTTGAGGTCACGTTGGATGCTTTTCTTTGCTTGTTTTGGGGGGCTTAAGCATCAGTTAAAGCTGTGTGGTTTCATCTGTGGTCCACTGTCCACTATTGCACTATGTAATGAAACCTTGGTTATAGTTTAGGCTTATCTGACAGTAAGAAAAGACTTTTTATAGCCATATACCTCCTCCCATATACAGACATGTTTATGACTTTTGTCTATATGCTTCCTTTGGTGATTCTATTACTGCACAAGCACATGATTTTCTCGGTGATCTCATTCTCTTATATTATCTCTCCCCAACAAAATAACAAAATGGGCTAAATCAGCCCATGCTTGCATTTGCATTTTGACCTTACCTCTCACTATAAGTGTTTTTTTTTATGGATAAATATCTAATTTAGTCCTTAAATTTATAAAGCATCCACACTTAGGTAGCTGAATTTTGGGAATGTAAAATTTTATCCCTTAATTTGTAAAAAGTATGATAAATCCATCTCAATATCTATTTCTTCCATTGACCCAAATGGTCAAATCTACATGGCAACATTGGATTATTTTGATAGTGAAAAAGTGGGAAATTTGTTGTGTGATGCTGACTTGGATAGAATAAAATGTCATCTGAAATTTCTATGGACCAATTTGTTAGCCTGAAAAAAATTTCTTTTTTTAGAGCACCAATGTAACCGTTGGGTTTCAACGGCTACTTCTTCTCCCCCAACTATTATATATTCTTTTTACTATATAAGGTTTATTACACTAATACTTTAAGTGTCCCATTTTATTTTCAATAATAAACTGACTACCCTTTGTTGAATGGCAAGATGCAGGAAAATGCAATTTTTTTATTGGGTGAATCCTTTTTGAGAAAGGTGGATGGAAGAGATGAGGGAGAGGATTGATTACTTGCAAAAGGAATTGAAGATTATAAAATACTTTGTTTTCCTTTTGTTTTTTTGTTATGGTGGTTTGTTTATGGCTAATTTAGGGGTGGTGAATGGGTTGTTAGATTGCATGATATGGGAATATAATATCAGGGATGGGTGTAGTTGTACATGTTGGACTAATTTGTCAACTAGTTGTTAGATTCAAGGATTTAATTGACATAAGTAATATTGTTGAGGGATTGATTTGTCATTTATTTATAAAAATGAGACACTCATATTATATCTCTTTTGCATCATATATAATGATAGTCTTGCTAAGTTTGTATAATGGAAATTGAAAGATCAAACTGAAATATTCAGTATAATATAACATTGAACTTAAGAACTTTAACATTAATACTAATCAAACATAACATAGTTAATGTCACTCTTAAACTATTAAAGATAAAGATAGTAAAATTTTCACTATGACAATACCAAAAAATAAGCAACAACTAACGACCAAATGACAGCAACAGAGATGTAACAATGGAAATTCTCCAAAAAAACAAATCATCATAAATGTTGTTGCTTCAATCAACATACATATCCCAAAAAAGAAACATAAGAACAGTAAATATTATCACTTATTCATGTCTTCCCTTCGTGGCAGCTCTAGTGTGGGAATGAAGCTCATGAAGCTAGGTTCTATCATCCTTGGTGAAGGTCCACTTGGGAATGACATCTTGATAGGTGCAAGAGGCCTAATGGGTGCAAGAGTACCATCTTCAACATCAACAACGCTATTGAAATAATCTAACAATTCGTAACAATTCCTCCTCCAAAGGCTTTTGTCCATTACTCTGTGCATCTTCAATCACAAAGTCATTAAATTGATTCCGGATTCGGTTAGTAATCCTTTCAATTTCCTTATCCTTATTAAGGTCAACATCAATATCTTCAACTCCATCCTTAGTTTGATTCACCATAACCTCATCAGGCACACCACCTACTATATTCAAGTAATCATCCACTATGTGCTCAAAGTAGACATAAACATCTTTGTCAAGGTGAGCAAGACCTATGCGGCACATGCGTGAGATATCTCTGTCATTCTCCAATTGAAGCAACACACCATCCCCATTAATGCTAGGATACAAAAAATACAAAGCAACAAATCTTTGATAACCTCTGCAACATTTACACAAGTCAAAAATAGTCCACTATCATCAAATTCACTTCACAATTCTCCCAAATGTAGAACTCGTCGTCGACATATTCTAATGTGCCATGATCATCCCTTTTGAATCTACCCGTGTGGTGCAATATAAGATTGATGTGATCATACATCTTACAACCCATTAAAAAAATAGCTGCTATTAATTTCTTTACATACAAGACCATTTACTTAAGCAACAACATGACTCCAATAACCAAACTAGTATCAATTAGCAAAACAAATTTTTATACCGAAAAAAGAGTGCACTCACACTTTAACAAAAACATATCAATAAAAACCCTAAACCCTAACTTAGATTCCAAAAACAAAAAACAAATTTTTCAACATCAAAAATATATTATCATACAAACAACAATGGCAAGAACCCAAGACATAGCCACGCATAGCCAAACAACTTCCACAAAAAAGGAAAAAAAAATGCACTTAATAGAATCAAATGCTTACCTTATAACCAAGTCAACGGAGAACAATTGGGTTTGTCTTCAAATGTCGGACGGTCGTTGACCACAACTTCCCCCCCCCCCCCCCCCGAACCCAAGACATAGCCACGCATAGCCAAACAACTTCCACAGAAAAGGAAAAAAAATGCACTTAATAGAATTAAATGCTTACCTTATAACCAAGTCAACGGAGAACAATTGGGTTTGTCTTCAAATGTCGGGTTGGAGAAGGTCGTTGACCACAACTTTCCACTTGTCAAAGGGTTTCCCCCCCCCCCCCCCTCAAACTCTGACTCCCACTCCCACTCCCGCTCTCACTCTCACTCTCACTCGGAGAAGGTGGGAACACCAAAAGACATAACTAGTAAGCATTGGTTAGAATAGGCAACAAATATTGACCTCATTTTGTATTATCCAAGTAGTAAAAAAGAGAAATTTCAAATGACATTTTAATCCATCCGAGTCAGCATCACACTCATCAAATTTCTCAGTGTCAAAACGGTCCAACATTGTCACATAGACTTTGCCTTTTATGTTAATGGAATAAATAGACAGTGAGACAAATTTGACACTTTTTATAATTTGAGAGAAAATTTAATTTTTCCAAAATTCAGGGACCCATATATCAGTGTTTTACGCAATCAACATCTAAATATAATATTTATTCTTTTTTATACTCTTGAGTGAAATTTGGATTTGAATTATTTAACCTAATAAAGCTAAAAATGTGCTGTCTCTCTCAATAATCCTGGTTGCACGTAATATCCCATGTCACATATCAGGTTTTTATATATAAAAGACAGAATTACTTCTTATCATTAATGATTCTTTATTTTCTTATAGTTTAACATTCAAAAAAGAATTACACGCTATATTAAAAGAAAATAAAAATTAAAAATAGAGAATAACTCTTTTAATATTATTTTTATAACAACCTAATCTCTCTTCATTAAGATAAAGAGTGTCCACATCTGTACAAGAGGGTGAAATATTTGAATGAAATTTTTTCTGATCCGCACCCTCTATATGTGTATATGTTAAGATTTTATTGCTTAGGTTATATAATGTTTGTAAAAGAAAAATAAGAGTGTAGAAATTAGACGGTGTTAGGAATTGAAGCCCCCATGGGCTATTTATATTATTCACCTAGTTACAAATTATATTAATAATCCTTCTTTTTTTTAGTCAATATTAATTTTTAATTTATTAATTTTTATTAGTGAAAGATATTCTAATTCATCATTTCTTTTTCTTTCCTTTTTTCTTCATCTATCTAGTTAACCTTATAATTCATATGTAATGAAGTGTAAAAATATCTCGATGAGAAAATCACATGATTTTTATTGTGTGTCCTTAAGAGCATTTCCAAAGGTGTTGATATAAACAACCCCATTTATGTCACATCAATTTTAATCAACTTAACTTATTTTTTCTCCAATTGATGTTTTTTATTAACAAGTTATTTGACTCACAAATATTATATTTCTTTTTATATTTAATACAAAATTAATTAAGTTATGAATAATAATAATTTAAATAAGTAACTCTTCGATTTTATTTTAAATAACTTAAAATTACATATAACACATCAAAATAATATTTTTTTATTAAACAACTCATTAAACAACTTCCATAGATATTCTTAAGAGACTCTAGCGTGATCATATTGGGGTGGATGCATGTAATCCAAAAGTTCTTCACATTGGGTTCTATAGACTGACTACTGAACTTGGTGTTGATGACCAACGCATTAGCTTTATTTTATTTATTGTGGACGTGAATCTTTAATTAGGAAAAGTGACGAATTGCATAACTACACAAACGCATATTATTACCTACCATATTAGTTCGTAGTATGGTGCTGTAATAATGAGTTATATATAAACTTGTTCACTATTCTTGGATATTGGAGAACCTGTGACATGTTCCCTTTTTAAGAAAATAAACTTGGATAATTTTTTCCCGCACAGGTAGTATTATTCTTCGAAAAAGATAGCATTAATTATATTTTACAACTCAAATATGAAAACTTTAAAAGGAGAATAATATGACAGCAAAATAAAATTAGATTCCTGTCAGCATGAGACGCAATTGAAAATAATCAGAGGGAAACCATTAACTAATTTTTTTCTCCAATTGATGTTTTTATTAACAAGTTATTTTACACTAAAGAATTATATTTTTGGTTTTTCTTATCATTCATCTTCTCCTCATGCCCGTAGGCAATGATTGAAGTTCATTAAATTTCATTTGAGTAAAAAACTTTTCAGTTGAAATTACCGATTCAATCCTTAACATTATAAAAAAATTATGCCACTCTGAAATTGTTAAATTAATTTACACGTGTTTAATCACGTTTAATGTTTTGTAATTAATTTTATCAAAATCAATTTAATTCTAATTCTAATTATTAAAATTTAAAACAAATGGACTTATATAGGGTACGTTTAGGAAACAATATTTCAACTAAACGTAACCCATGTTTTTGTTTTTGGATATTAACACATGCTTTTTCAATCCAATAATATTGTTGTAAACTAGCGTACCCCATTGCCCAGAGGCTCTTTGCATATGCAAGGGTAAGGCTGCGTACAATATCCCTCCCTCATACAATCCAATAATATTGTTGTAATTCAAATATAATATTTAGGGGTATTTAAGAGTATGAGTCATCCATAAATCCAAATTGTCTCGAACTAACTCAAAGAGTTTAAGTTGGATATTTTGTGTGTTTAGATCAAATACAAACCAAACTCATTTAAACCCATTGACTTTGGATTGAGTTGTGGGTTTTAATTTATAAACATGTTAACTCGTTGATCCGATCTGTAAACCCATTGTTTAATATTAATCTGGTATTATTATTTATATAAAATATATATTATCTTTTTAAATTAAAAAATAAAATATTATTATTATTCTTAGATTATTAGTCATAATAACGAGTAGTGGAGGAAAAATATTATAGTTACAAAATTTTAGTGATTGAGTATCTCTATTGAATTTAAGTTATTTAGTATTTCTTGTGTACTATGAAGTTTAAAATAATGAGGATATGATGATTTGGTGAAGATTGAAAATATAAAGTGATAATTGTAACTTGCAATTAAAAATTGAAGGTGAGACACACATTTTGAGTAACACTATGATAAGAATGGGGTCATGGGATATTATGTATTTACTTTTGTTTTATCTTTTGTATATTAGCTTATAGATCTGGATAGAGGATGTATAGTCTCATGCTGTATGATACTAGTTTCGTGATCAAGAACGTTTTAAAAAAATTTCAACTTATAAAAATATTGAATTTTAAAATTAAGGAAAAATATGTGTTTAGTCCCTTAATTATTCCTGGTTTTGGTCTTTAGTGTAGTACAATACATCACACTAGAAGAAGGGGTTGAATAATGTGTTAGATAAATTTATAAAACTTTTCAAAATGAAAGTAATTAATAAATAAAATATATTTTTAACCCTATTGTCCAGTAACAAGAGTTGTCATCCAATGATTAATAAAACAATGATTTCAAAGCAATTTAATATATAAAATGTGTGTGAAAGCTGTGTCGATTTTAAGCCTTAAGAATCTCATATAAGCTTAAGGAGAGTAGTAGAAACACTTAGTTTATATTAATTCACTCAATCTAAGCTATGTCTAGTTCTCCTTTATAAAATAGTAAATGGTTCCACTAATCAATGATTGATTACAATAAATATTCTAACCTACCCCTCCTGTCTTTACAAGAATTCTCTAGGTCACTACTAACACAACCCTTAGACTCCCCTTGAACCTAAGAACATTCAAGTATTGTTTTGTCACTAAGTGACTCCTAGCTTTCATAAACAAACCATTTAAAGAATTATAGATTCTAACACTCAAAGAGAGCTTTACAATAAAGTAAGACTCAATACAAGAACTTTGCTAAGAAAATGATAGACTCTATCAGCATTGTGTTTCACTGAGTGGTATTTCTCTTTGATTCTTTCTTGCTTCTCCTTAATGTATGAATGTTCAAGCTTGAGCATTGCTTTGAAATGCCTTTTAAAGGAGAAGGATGATCAATTGAATGTGGAATATTGTGCATTCAATTTCTAACCGTTGTTGATTTTATTCTTTTGGTGCCAATTGGGACAAATGAAGTTAGGGCAATTATAGCAAGTGTGATATGTCCTCCTCAGCGAGAATGATTGTGAACTGATTCTTTCTAAATTTGTCCTTCACATTCTGAATTCAAATGTTAGTTATTTATATAAGGAAATATAGTATTATGTCACAATATATTCTTCGTATAGATGGATACTTATATAAAGTGCAATAAATGGATTATTCTTAAGCAGTATATTGGATTCATTTTTAAGCATAAAGAACAAATGGATGCAGACCACGATTTAATATAAAGCAGATTTTGTAACACCCTGAAATTTTGATAACTGAAAATAGATGTTTGATGTATCACTTGCATTATGTGATTAATTTGGATTATTTGAGGTGTTGTGTGGAATTATCTGTGTGCTATTGCTAGGTGCAAATGTCAAGTTATGTGGAGTTTGATTGACCCGTGTTAAAAATGTGAGATTTCGAGTTTGACCCAAAAACCTATTTCAGTAAAACCACGATCCCAGACTTGTTAAGCGCAATTCCAACCCAAGAAGGATATTCACTTAGCGAGACAAGCGCACTAAGCATAATTCCAACATGAGGAGGTAATTTGCTTAGCGCGAAATGTCCCGCCCAACGCCAAAAGTGAAGTTTCGCTTAGCGAGGCAAGCTCGCTAAGCGAGATCTGCAGATTATAAATACGTCCAACAACATAAAAATAGGTGTTTTCATCTCTCTCTCTCTCTCTAAAACTCTTGCCCAAAAACCCTAATACCTCCTCCTTTATCACCCAACACCATCGGTGGCTGCCACGAGCCACCGTTGCTTGCCGTCGAACCACCATACATAGAGGAACACTTTATTCAAAGTGGAATCTTCAAAATTCATCTCGAGGATTCAGTAGAGAATGAAGCTCTCAACCCTTCTTTAGAATTTTTAACTATCCACGGTCAGTGCATTAATGGTGCCCATGTTTCATACTTCATAATTGCATGGAAATAGTATAAACTTTGTCAGTAAGTACTTGTAGTTTTTCATGAGGAAAAATGCTTGTACTTGGGGGCATGCCACTCGGTTTGGAACTTCCTTGAGACTCAGGCTAATCACTATGGGGGGGGGGGGAATTGTCTATGCACGGCAGGATGACCTCGACACTTGCTGCCTAGTTTTCCTAAGTGAGAGTGCCACGTGGACACAGCTATTTCCTGACAAATGGTACCATATTGCATTTGAGAGTTGAGTCAAGTGCGTGCATCATTCTGAGTATAATTGATTAAATTGTGGAATAGTTGATGACTAATTGTTAAGTGTATATTGAATGAATGTGTTATTGAGAATGATTGTGGTTACTGCTATTGCTTTCTTGCTAACTATTGTCATCTAGTGTTTTGTTGATCTTTTATAATAAACTCACCCTTGCAATTTTATACCGTGTGATTGGTACCTATGATGATCACAAACCTTTGTTAGTGGGAGCAGATGGGTAGCAGTAGGTGATGTTGGAGGGAGATTCTTTTGTTAGAGCCATCATGCTAACGTGATAACGTCGGGATTATTTTGGGAGAGAGTTGTGTTTTGTTATCAACTTTTCTGTAACTGGTTCCTTGATTCTTTTTGATTTGGACATGTAAATCCCAGGCTTAGATACATGTATAAACTAAATTTCTCTCTGTCATATGAATGATGTATAATGGTATGATATATATATGTAAGTATTTGTGCATTTTTTGGTGAATGTATATCGCAAAAAAAAAATTTACCCTCATTTTCATAATCAAATTAATGGAGTTTTCACTTAAAAACTAAAATGTTGCATTGATTTAGTGATATCATAGCGATGAGGTGGGTTGTTATAGATTCCAGTAAATGATAGTGGACAATGATAACGACCACTTAGGAGAAATGCAGAGTGAGCACAATATAATTATGCATGATTAATGATTATATACATATAAGAGCATAAGAGTAATTTAACACATTTGTGTGCCCAACAAACACTCATATCATTAAGCTTTACTTTGTGATTACACCAAAAAAATTTCCTATAACTTATCCCCCTTTTGTCATTATCAAAGGAACATACGAGTTTGAAGTGAAAGAAATGATGAAAGACATCATTGTTGTCCTTGAGTAGGTGGTGGAGGTAGGTTGAGTTGGTGGGGATGGAGAAGGTAGTGGTTGTTGGTTTGTGACGTCGGTGGTGAAAGGAGGTGAAAGGGATTCAATGTTGGTTGGTGGAGGTAGAATATGAGGGCTAGGTTGAGGAGATGGTGATTGAGGGTGGACAGAAGGTAGTAGAGGTAGACTTGGTGTTGGCACAGATGGTAAAGGCTAAGCGGGTGGATATTCAACATCTCCAAGGACATAGGATTGAGTTTGTTGAAGGTTGGTTAGCAACATCTGTGACAAATTGGTGAAATGAGATGAGATGAAATTTTGTATGGAAGTCGATATTGCTCATTCTCCAAAGACTATTGTTCAACAAAGATTTCAAGTTTTTGCTGAGTTTCTTCTTTTTGCT
This sequence comes from Glycine soja, assembly GCF_004193775.1. Lineage (NCBI taxonomy): Eukaryota > Viridiplantae > Streptophyta > Magnoliopsida > Fabales > Fabaceae > Glycine > Glycine soja. The sequence continues at coordinate 24,028,788 of NC_041019.1, forward strand.
TTTGCACGGCTTGATTCAACATGTCTTGGATGCGTTCCTCAATGAGTGCAGTAGGGGTAGTGTAGTTGATTAGAGGAACATCAACTGGATTGCTTTAGCTGGTGGAGTATACAATGACCTCTTGTTGGACAAAGGTGACTTCTTGAGACTGCTAAGCTTGAGTGGACTCATGGATAGGTTTTTTAATAGTAGTATCAAGAATGGATGCATCCATTTCCTGTTATGTTTCTCTTGTGCTAGATTGCTCAAGATCAACTCAGACTTGATGAACCTTGGCAACATCCTCTTTAGCTTTCTATCTTGATCCAACTTTCTTCCTCTCTTCAGCCTCTAGTTTGATTTTCCACTATTATTCATAATGAGTTATGTCTTTTTGTTGTAGTTCAAGTAGACGCCTGACACAAGCTTTGAGCTTACCCTTAGGCATCTTGCTTAAGTTGAACACAACATGACTGAAGATGTTTGTTGGACAAGTGATCTCAATAACTTAAGAGGGGGGTGAATTAAGTTTCAAAATTTTCCCACTAACAAATTTTAACCCCCTTTTAAATGATATATGATAGGCTCAGAATGCAAAAGAAGAAGAAGTAATCAATTTAATAATGTTCTTTTAACTGTGCAAGGCAAAGTAAACTGCAATAAAATAACCGAGATAAGGGAAGAGTGAAATGCAAACTCAATTTATACTGGTTCGACCACTTCCCATGCCTACGTCCAGTTCTCAAGCAACTCACTTACGATTTTCCACTATCTCTGTAAATCCTTTACAGTCTTTGAACACACTGAAGTGTCATCATTTTCTCATATTTCTTAACCCTTTTTGACACCATTTTAATTACTGATTAGCCTTAATTGTCAATTTAATTATGCAGTTTTATCATTTGGGCCTACTGGATTAATTTTGTGTTTTTAATTTAATTTCAGGAGAATTATAAGCAATTGAGCTTGAATCCAGAATTGGGCTTGGACTTGAAGAGAGCAGACTATTTAATTCTACAAATCTTATCTTATTTAGATTTTATCTCATCTAGATATTATTTCATCTAGATTTTATCTTATCATATCTAGATTTTATCTCATTTAGATATTATTTCATCTAGATCTTATCTTATCTAGATTTTATTTCATCTAGATATTATTTCATCTAGATTTTGTTTTATCTTATCTTATCTAGATTTTATTTTATTTATGGGCTTGGACTTAAAACAGATTTGTAAGCTTTGGGCCTGAGAACTATATAACAGCACCAAGGTTCTAGTTTGAGCTCTCTCTCTCTCTCTCTCTCTCTCTCTCTCTCTCTCTTATTTTCGTTTGAGTCTTTTTCGTTTTCTACTTCAATCTACAATTTCGTTTCTACTGATTAATGGAAGGCTAAGTCTCCAGCGTTGTTTTCTCTTGAGGATCAAGCACAACTCTCTTTGAGGTTTTATTATCACTATTAAATTCTGATCAGTTTCTCCTCTTCACCAATTACTCTATATTTGTTGCTATTAATCCATGCATGCTTACTGTTTGATTAATTGTCTATGTGCTCAATTTGCGTTCATGCTTAATGATTAGTTTCGTTCATGATTAATCGGTGTATGTGTTTCTTAATCACATAATGAATGCCTTATGTTAAATTTCGCTTAGTAATTTAATTTAGGGTTGGATTAAGTGGTTGAACTGATAAAGGATAAATCCTCGTAACCTAGGATAAGAGACTTGCTTGTGAATCAAGGGGAAACAACGAGTTTTAATTCTGATATTTTCTAATTCAAATTTACTTGTTGTTTAATTTACAAAAACAAACAACCCCCCCCCCCCAAATTCGTTACTGTTTAATTACTATCTGTTATGAACGTTTGGTTGACCATTGCTCGTTGGGAGATGACCTAGGATCACTTCCTAGATACTGCATTTTTAATGTTTATTTGATTCGGGTACGGCCTCGATCACGCACCTTGGGATCCTTCACCATTGTGTTCAAGATTCTCACAAGCCAAGAGACAAACAGTCTCTTGATTATAACTAACTTTATGAGATGAACAAAAAAATTTCTCTCCTTTAGAGTAGATAATACAAATTGAAGTTCCTAGGAGAATTCTCAATAAATTTGCAAGTGTTTGGCCAATAGTTCTTTAGAGAGCATTTGACAATTAAGTTCTATTAGAAAAATATCTCTCTTGCTTTTTGAAGTCACACACATATATATAGGCCAATTGTGTCTTTTCAAAATGGTTTGAAGAGACGTGTCTTTTCAAAAAGCTTTTCTGAAATTTTCTCACTGATAATTGATTACATGATTCTGGTAATTGATTACATAGATATATTTTTGAAGAGTCATGACTTTTCAAAGGTTTTTTGAAATCTCTTCACTGGTAATTGATTACAAGATTCTGGTAATCGATTACACAGATCAAAATCAAACAGTTTTGTGATGTTAGTCAAAAATATCTTCACGAACTCTCTGGTAATCGATTACACAGTCTGCTAATCGATTAGCAATTCAAAAATATCTCTTTGAACTGATTTAGACTTTGATAAAAGAATGTTTGATACTAAAGATGTTGAGGCCAAACTAAAGCAATCAAATTGAGATTCTTTAAACAAACTTACTAAGTTCTTATCTTAGATTTACTTGATCTTGTTCGCTTGACCTTGAATTAATCATGAAGCAATCTTTGTTTGCCTAACCTTGAATGTTTCTTGAAGTAATCTTGTTTGATTATACTTTGGCATCATCAAAAACTTGTATTCATACATTTATATTCTTCCCCTTTTTGATGATGAAAACCATTATCAACTAAATTCTTTTTGGCATCATCAAAACCTGCATGATTCACATTCTCCCATTTTTTGATGATGACAACCATTTGTAGGCTAGGAGAAAAAAGAATATCCATTTGTGTCATTCACTTCCCCTTGATTTTGCAATGATTGCTTACATGAAACAGTTGAAGATTTCATAGATAAAAACTGTCTCAAAGAAAATAGATAATTCCCCTTACCATTTATCTTTTTTCTATCCCCCCTTTGTCAACATCAAAAACAAATCATGAGCAGAGAGAAGAAAAACATTCAGCAATTTATAACGAATTAATATAGTAGTACCATTTCTTGGCCTAAAAGAGTTAGTCTCATCAAAAGCAATTATGAGAATCAAAAGATACCAAAAATCCTTTATCACATAATTGACAAACATTTAATAAACTATGCTTAAGACCTATCAACAAGTAAAACATTTTCTATGGAGGTAGAAGGATTCGTACCTATTTTTCCAACTCCAAGAATTTTACCTTTGTTGTTGTCGCCATAGGTCATATGTCCACTATTTTTTTGGGTGAAATATGAATAAACTTTGATGCATCTCTCATCATGTGTTTGGAGCAACCGCTATCAATGTACCAACTTTGCTTCAAGGAGTCCTTCATTCATATAATCATATTTTGATTTTGGTACCCAAATTTTCTTGGGTCCTTGAATGTTAGTTTTGACTAAGGATCCTTTTGGAACCCATACCATTTTTCCAATGTTACTACCATTCTTTCTAATATAACATGTTGATGCACTATGACCTTTCTTACCACAGTAAAAACATGTTAAGAAGGGAGAACTAGTCTTTTGAGTGGAAGCAAAGAAATTTTTATACATCTTTTGTTGATTTTCAGGATTATATCCTAATCCAGTCTTATCAAAAACATATTTTTGTTTGCCTAATATAATATCTAAATTATTTTTACCAAGAGTAAATTTGGTAAGAGCAATTTTTAAATCTACAGTTTCTTCTTTAAATTTATCACAACATTCACATGAATGAGATGCTTTATTGTTTTCTTGTATTAAGCATTTTGTAGAAGATTGGTCTTTATCTACTGATTTTAATGTTTTAACTTCAGATTTAAGATTTTCTAACTCTACATTCAACTTCAAAAATTCCTTTTCCAAACTTGAAATGGTTTTCTTAGAATATGAAACTAATTTGGCAAGTTTGACAGATTCTTTATGCAAGTCATTGAATGCATCTTAAAGTACATCAAAAGAAATAGATAAGTCATAGTTAGAAGATGTTACCTCTTCTTCGCTTTCATAGTCTTTGGCCATGAGGCTTAGATTTACGATTTCATTTTTTGAATCACTTGATGAATCCATGTCATTATCTTCCCAAGTGATATATGCTTTCTTTTCATTTTTATCTTTGAAAGTTTTCTTGTTAGATTTTTCCATTCTTCTTTTAAAGATAGGACAATCAAATCTCTGGTGTCCTGGTTGATTACATTCATAGCACTTTGCAACATAAGAGGAATATTCTCCTTTCTTCTTTGAATTGAAGTTTGTTCTTCTTTGATTTCCTTTGTTCCTTAGAAACTTATTGAATCTTTTTACAAAAAGACTAAAATCATCATCTTCTTCTATTTCATTCAAATCCTCTTTGTCACTTTCATCCTAAATAGAAGATGAGGCTTTAAGTCCAACTCCTTTCTTCTTTTCGTCATTTTCTTCATTTTGGTTGAGTCTCATAAGTTCCATTTCATATTCTTGAAGTTTCCCAAAAAGAGTTGCAAGAGACATGTTGGTGAGATCTCTTGATTCTGCAATTGCAGTTACTTTTGGTTGTCATTGCCTGCTTAAACATCTCAACACTTTGTTAATCAGATCTTCATTAGGAAATATTTTTCCTAATGATGCAATATGATTAACTATATGTGTAAATATCTTTTACATATCTTGTATGGTCTCATTTTGATTCATTCTAAATAGTTCATATTCATGTGTGAGAGTATTTATTCTAGATCTCTTAACATCAATTGGGCCTTCATGTGTAACTTGTAATGTATCCCACTTTTCTTTTGCATTTTTACAATTTGAAACTCTAAAATACTCATCCATGCCTAATGTAGAAGTAATTATATTCTTGGCTTTTAAATTATATTGAACCCTTCTTCTTTCATCTTCATCCCATTGTTCTTTAGGTTTTTCTATAGTTGCATTTCCCACTATCATTGTAGGAATGAAGGGACCAATTTCAATGGCTTCCCATATATTTAAATCTATGGCTTCTATAAAGATCTACATAGGGGTTTTCCAATAATGATAACCCTCACCATTGAAAATACGAGGCCTATTAATAGAATTTCCCTCAGGAAATGAAAAGTTAGATGAGACCGTAATTATTCTTGAAGTTTTTAAACTTTAGACAAGAATCCTGCTCTGATACCACTTGTTGGACAAGTGGCCTCAATAACTTAAGAGGGGGGTGAATTAAGTTTCAAAATTTTCCCACTAACAAATTTTAATCCCTTTTTAAATGATATATGATAGGCTCGGAATGCAGAAGAAGAAGAAGAAGAAACAATCAATTCAATAATGTTCTTTTAATTGCGCAAGGCAAAGTAAACTACAATAAAATAACTGAGATAAGGGAAGAGAGAAATGTAAACTCAATTTATATTGGTTCAGCCACTTCCCGTGCCTATGTCTAGTCCTCAAGCAACCCACTTGAGATTTTCCACTATCTCTATAAATCCTTTATAGTCTTTGAACACACCTTGGGATCCTTCACTCTTGTGTTCAAGATTCTCACAAGCCAAGAGACAAACAGTCTCTTGATTACAAATGAGTTTATGAGATGAATAGAAAGATTTCTCTCTGATTTGATATAGGAATATGTTCAGAGTTGGAGGAGGATTCTTTCTGTGTTCAACTTCCTAATCAACCTTTGAGCAAGGTCTTTTAGTGTTTAGGATAGTTGACTAATTGGACCTTCTGTTCTCTGTTAGGCATTTTAGTGTTCAAGTAAAACATGAAATTTTTCTTTTTGACTTCATTACAGATGGGTAGTCTGAGGCATGTTTGATCCGATGTCATCTTTATATCAGTAGTTATATTCATATGCAGACCTAGGGGATAGGCTAGTGCTAATTTGCTATATACATTTGTTTTAGGATTCCTCCTACCATATGTAACTTGTTGTGAGAAAGAATGAGATTGATAAGGTTTGAGGGAAGGAAACTTTTACTTGGGCATCAAATGCTAACATCTTTTGACCATTGGACTAGAGAAGTTGGGTTCTACTTGGATGGGTTCTACAAGGAGTGCAAATATGGGTGCCTTGGCAAAGGGGTCAAAGCTTCTTGTAGGCTTATTCTACTTAAGTTCTACTATTTTCTCATTGGATGGATGTGTGGTTTGTGATGAAATCCTATCCCCCAAGAGCATTGGATAGAAGACTCCAAGAAGATTGGGCCAGAGTTGCTGAAGAAGGCTCTAGGGTTCTCATAAGCCTTAGGGTAGATTTTTGGCCCATGGGCTAAGTATGAGCCCACTTATCTTTTTACATATTAGATAAGGGTTTCATTATTTTTGGGCCTTGTATTTAGGGCTCCATAGTGTAAGGAGGGTATCCTAGTAATGTAGGATTTTTTATCCCTTGTATTTTAGGGCACCTAGACTAGTTTTTGTATTAGGGGTAGTTTTGTAACTTCACATGCATTCAGTGCAGTATTTGATGCGTGTGTGTTGGGCGAGAAATTTAATTGAATTAGGAGAAGCCCAATTCAATTAAATTTTGAACCTTCCTAAGGGGGAGGTGAGTATTTGCTTGCTACACCCCATTGTCACATACTTAGTGGAGAATCTTGGACTTGATCTTGGATTAGTGGGCTGAACCATAGCTAAAATTCACTAGTCATAATTAGTGAAATTTTGGCACCACAAATTCAAATTCAAGTGAAATTTGAATAGAAATCCAAATTTCCCTCCAATTTTGTGTGACACTTAGGCTATAAATAGAGGCCTTGTGTTTTCGTCTTGCAACTTTGATCATTTGAGAAATTAGACTTCAAAGTTTAGACCTCATTCCCCTCTCTCCTTCTCTTTCCACTCATCTTCTCCTACCTTCAAGCTCTTATCCATGGCTTCCTATGGTGGTGAGCTTGTTCTTGACTCATCTTCTCCTTAAAGTGGCGTCTCCAATCATCTTTATTCCTTCTCCATTCCGTAGCCATTGACCTTCAAGAAGCAAATAACTCCATTGATGAAGAACATCCAAGGCCTACAAGCTCCACATGGAGCTACATCATGAGGTAGCAAGAGCATCTTCGTCTAGGTGATGTTCTTTTGCTTCCTTTATCTTTTTGTTCGGTTAATTGACTTTAATTCCTTGTTCTTATTCTTATTATCCATGTATCTCCTCCATTGTCTTGTGGTTTGGTGCTGTTTAGAGTAGATCCAAAAAAAAAAAATAAACCGATTAAATCTTAGATCTACACTTGTTCTTGCATTTCTATGATTCAAATTTTATAGATCTACTCTTGAATCATGTTTTTGTGTTGATTTTAGGTTCTATCATTTTTCAGTCATAATCTTCTTGTGCTGAACCTTTAGATCTCAATTTTATTGCAAAATATTGATTATAAAAGAAAACACAAAAATCTAAGTGTAAATCACTTCATTCATGTTGTCTTAGAGTCATGTTTAGTCATAATAATTGTCACATTATGTTCTAAGTTTGTGTTCAATTTTGATTTTGTTGATTGAATTCTAGATACATTTGTTCATGCATTATTGCAATTCTTAGCCTATCATTTGAATTTTGAGTCTAACTCATGCATGTTATTTAGTTCATAACATGTTCTAAATCAATTCCTAGAAGTAGTCTTATTGTTAAACTTTTGTTTTTTTTGTTTTCTAAGTTTCCTATATGATGCCTATGAAGAAATTGAGTTGTGGTGCTAAGTTGTGGCTGGATTTGTGAATAAAAATAAGTCTAAAGCTCTCTTGAATTATGTTATTCAAGACAATTGAGCATAAGCAAACACAAATTGTAACTATCCAAGCCTTAAGCAACATAAACACTACTCTTAATTTCTAGGTTGAAATTCTAGTTGCTGTCAGTTTTGGCACACTGTGTTCCTAAGTCCAGCATGGCTTCAATACTTCGAATTTTGAGCTGAAATTTTTACTGAATTTTCTAAACATCTGGAAAAAATTAGAAAAAAGAACCAAGAGATTTGGATAAAAGGAAAAAATAAGAAAAATCACACAAGTTGGCAGGAAAATTAGTGTCCAAAAAAAAAGTGAAAGGGATGTGTGCTTGTTGTTTTGGCTCAAAATTTGTTCTATAATTGGTTCCTGTTTTATACCAATCTTATTTCTGAAATTTCAATTGAAAAGTAGTGTGAAAACAAGTGCCAAGACTAAAGGTTTCTTGAGTCTTTTTTTTTATATAGTTTTTTTTACTATACTCTAGAGCCATTCTAGGTTTCTCTTTGAGTCCTAGCTTGCATTTATGTGCTTTTCATTGCTTTAATTGTTGAATAATCCTTGAAAATTTGTCTTGTTAAAATTCTATTGGTTTAGCTTTCATTTCATTTTTTGGTCTTTGGTTATTGCTTGTCTCTTTGTTTCCTTGTTTGTGAGTTGCCATGTAGGGAATTGGAAAGGAGGATTGGTGCCATCCCTTGAAGAATTTGAGCCAATAAGCAAGGGGTCAACCACCTTAAGAGCTATTGGAATAAGAAGCACTCTAAATTGAGTGAATCACCAAAGAGAGCACAACCACCAAAATTGAGGATTGTTTTGTGATTTTGTAATTGGCAATTTACTTACCTTGATTGCTTCCAAATTTTGTAACAAAAAGGCCTTTCATTGGAAGTATGTTGGGAGCCTTCAATAGGTTACCAAACTTCCATTTGTGTGTAATAATTTTAGGCAACTTTCCCTTAGCATAGTAAGTGTTTTGTTGGTAACCTTAAATGTGGTCATCCAAACACTCTTAGGATTCGCCTGGTTTACATTTCTTGCACTTTAATTTCTTGCTTAATTTCATAGCTTATTTTCTTTACTAGTCACGCCTAGTTTATCTTGTAATTACATAATACTTTCTTCTTGCTTATCACGCTTATCTTGAGTTGTTTTGAACCCTAGCTTTTTCCTTTTACAAACCCCCAACAAGAAAGAACCATAACTTAGGAACCAATATGAGTCATCATTCATCTAGTGTTAATGGTGAGGGTACTAGTCATAAGGACCCTCTATCTAGAATCTTAGATGAGTTGAGTTCCCTCAAGTTATGGAACGAAAAAATAGAAAGAAAAATGAAAAGAGAGGGTAGAAATAAATCAAGATGAGAGAGAACAAATAAGAGAGGAAGAAAGAAGAAAAATAATGAAAAAAATGGAAAAAGAAAAACATGCCTCCTATAGTAGTCATGACTCTTGCAAGAGCCTAAGTGAAGAACTTAGTGACTATTATAGAGGAAGACATAGGTCACATCCTAAACCTCACTCCCATAGGAGAGAAAAGGAAAGAAAACCTCAAGAGGCTAACATTAACCTTTCATACTTCCATGGGAAGAACAATGTAGAGGCTTATTTAGATTGGGAAATGAAGGTTGAGAAACTCTTTGCTTGCCATCATACAAGTGAGGAAATGAAGGTTCCTTTGGCTACCCTTAGCTTCCAAGGGCATGCACTCTATTGGTGGACTTCCCTTGTTAGGTAAAGAAGGATTCATGGGGATCCTCCAGTAGAGTATTGGAATGACTTGAAAAGTGCCCTTAGGAAGAGTTACATCCCCTCCTACTATGAAAGAGAGCTTATGGACAAGTTCCAAAGATTTAGACAAGGGAGTATGAGCGTTGAAGAGTATAGGCAACAAATGGAACTACTCATTTTTAGAGTTGGGCTTAGGGAGGAGGAAAGAACAAGTATTGCTAGGTTCCTTAGTGGGCTTAATATGGAAGTGAGGGACAAGGTTGAGCTCCTTCCATATAGGGACCTAGATGACCTAGTCCAACTTTGCATAATGGTAGAGCAACAACTTTAAAGGAAGCCTACTTCAAAATATTATGGCTCTCACTCTTATCCAAAGGAAGACCAAGGTCAAGGCATCTTAGGGGCTGCACCTTCTAAGCCCAAAGATGATAAGGGGAAGACAATAAAAAAGCAACCCCCTAAGGCTAGTATGCAAGAGAAGACTAGCTCTATAAAGTGCTTTAAATGTCTTGGAAGAGGACACATTGCTTCTCAATGCTCCACCAAGAAAACCATGATTATGGGAGGCAAAGACATTTATAGTAGCCAAGATGAGGTTACTACTTCACCTTTCTCTAGTGAAAGTGAAGAAGCAAAAGGGGAAGAATCTAGTGAAGAAATCTACCCCAAGAAGAAGAGGACATTTTAATGGTCAGAAGGTTTCTAGGAGGCCAATCTTGTGACTTGACCCAATCTCAAAGAGAGAATATTTTTCACACAAGGTGTAAATTTTTTTATAACACATGCTCTCTCATTGTAGATTGTGGTTCATGTTGCAATTGTTGCAGCACAAGATTAGTCTCTAAGTTGAGCCTTGCTATCACTCCCCATCCAAAGCCTTACAAACTTCAATGGCTCAATGAGCAAGGGGAGATGATAGTCAATCAACAAGTGAAAGTGCCCTTCTCTATTGGAACATATAAGGATGAAGTGATTTGTGATGTAGTTCCTATGGAGGTAGGACACCTTCTCTTAGGTAGGCCATGGCAATATGATAGGAAAATCATCTATAATGACCTAACTAATGAGATAACCCTCACCTACCTTGGAACAAAGTATTTGTTGCATCCTCAAACACCTTCACGGGTGGCCAAAGATCAACTAACTATGAAAGATAAGAGGGATGAGGAAGAAAAACTAGAAAAACAAAAGAAAAAGAAGGATAGTAAGGCCTTATCTTTAAAGGCCAAGGGGAAGGAAAAAGAGGAAAAGGATTCCTCCAAGAAGATTTTTAAGAAGGAAAATCATTTTGCATCAAAAGGTGATATCAAAAGAGCACTCCTTCTTAAACAATCCTTCTACCTTCTCCAATCAAGGGAAACATCCCTTAGCACTACCATACCTCTTGAGCTTGAGGTTATTCCTCAAGTAAAAGAGTTGTTGGATGAGGGTTTGATTCGTAAGAGCTTAAATCCTTATGCTTTGTTGGTGCCCAAAATAGGTATTATGAGGCACCAAATCCCTATGATAGATGGTATGATGAATGTGTTGAGTGGTGCAACCCTCTTTTGTAAAATCACCCATGCATCCAACATCTTCATGATTCACATACATAGGGACTCATTAGGTAGGTTTGTTCTTATTTTTAGTTTCAATACAAACTTAGGTGCTCATATGGGACACCTTAGGTTTGTCGTACTTTTTGGTAGGAATAATCAACATGAAAATACAAAAAAAGGTATGTTTTATTGCATTACTTTCCTTAATTTTTTAAATAAAGATGAAGGGGTTCTCACGGATCCTAAGAGAATAAAGGTCATTCCTGAGGGGCCCATTCCACCAAGTATAAGAAAAATTTGGGACATCCAAGACTTAACAAACTTTTACTAAAGGTTTGTCCCATATTTTTCCATACTTGTAGCACCACTCATTGCGTTGGTGAGGAACCATGTTCCCTCATGGGAAGATGCCCAGGAAAGGGGTTTTCAGACCTTACCTTACTTCAACATACCAAACACCACTTATTTTTGGGCCTTGTATTTAGGGCTCTATAGTGTAGGGAGGGTACCCTAGTAATGTAAGATTTTTCAGCCATTGTATTTTTAGGCACCTAGACTAGTTTTTGTATTAGGGGTAGTTTTGTAATTTCATATGAATTAAGTGCAGTATTTGATGTAGGTGTGTTGGGAGAGAAATTTAATTAAATTGGGAGAAGCCTAATCCAATTAAATTTTGGACCTTTCTAAGGGGGAGGTGAGCATTTTCTTGCTACACCCCATTGTCACATCATATAGTCACACTTTGTGCATGTCCTTCATGCTTTACATGCCTCATGACACCTAAGCACACTTAGTGGAGAATCTTGGACTTGATCTTGGATTAGTGGGCTGAACCATAGCTAAAATTCACTAATCATAATTAATGAAATTTTGGCTCCACAAATTCAAATTCAAATTCAAGTGAAATTTGAATAGAAATTCAAATTTCCCTCCAATTTTGTGTGACACTTAAGTTATAAATAGAGACCTTGTGTGTGCATTTTTTGGAACTTTGATCATTTGAGAATTACACTTCAAAGTCAGACCTCATTTGAGGCATAAAATTTCGTGCTCCTTCTCTCCTTCTCCCTCCACTCATCTTCTTCTACCTTCAAGCTCTTATCCATGGCTTCCTATGGTGGTGAGCTTGTTCTTGACTCATCTTCTCCTTGAAGTGGCGTCTCCAATAATCTTTCTTCCTTCTCCATTTCACTGCCATTGATCTTTAAGAAGCAAAGGACTCCATTGATGATGAACATCCAAGGCCTACAAGCTCCACATGGAGCTACATCATTCAAAGTTCAACTTCTCTCCCTCTCTTTTCTCCTTCAATTTCGTGCTCCCCCCTTTCTCTCTCTCATTCTTTTCCTCCATTGAAGCTTCCTCCCTAAGCTTCTTATCCAAGACACTCTCTTGGTGCTGAAGCTTCTCCTTCCATGGCTTATTCCCTAGTAGATGGTGCCTCCTCCCACCTCTTCTCCTTTATCTTTCGCTGCATCTCCATGGTTGAAAATCACCATTGAAGGACCTCATTGAAGCTCAAAGATCTAGCCTCCATAGAAGCTTCTCAAGAAAGCTTATATCAGTTTGTGGATCCCCACTAGTTATCCAGTGAGGTTTCATGTGAACATGATTAGGATATACAGGCCTCATCAAGAATGGAGTTTCTAGAGATACATTTGCATGAGGGGAAAGCCTTGTATGCTTTTGAAGGAGAACGTGTATAGTCATACGTTCTACAAGGAGTTTGATACATAATGATGTGATGCCTTCGTACAGGTTCTTGTGATAGTCATTCAATGATGTCACTTTTTCTGTAAAAGTTTTGCTTGTTCCTATTGAAGAAGGCGATAAGAAATCTCCTTCTTGTAATTTCCTCTAGTGAGGGCTTCTTCTAATGTCTCCACGTAGCTTTCCAACTAAAGCCTAAGGGCTTGAACTTGTAGAGATTGATGGGAGATAGAGCTGAATGATTTTTGTTCACTTGAGTGTTGGACTTATGTTGTGTTAAGGAGTAAGGGGGTTAACATGACTCTTAGAAGTGTTAGATCCATCAAATGGAAGAGGTGGACCTACTTCTTTCTTTAGTGAGGGTTGTATTTAGATGAGTATCCTTTGTTTTTCTCCTTATGGGAACCTCAGCTATAAGGGTGGTTTCCTTGCCCTTGGGTTTCATAACAACCTCCTACTTCTTGTAGAGTTGGATTTCTTGCTTGCACTTCCTTGGGATAATCAGAGGAACTTCATCCTCTATCTCACTCATATCCCTTAGCACTTGAGCAGTTGAGATTTTCTTAGATGGCTTCCATGGACTTTGTCTGACTGGAGCAATCCTTGGACGAGTGTTTGAATGAGTTATGTTGGACATTGCTTGTTGCTCATTCCTTTTCTTTGTTCTTACTTCTCTAGCAATGAGTTATTCTTCTTTTTCTTGTATATGAGATTGTCTTCTTTCTTTTTGTTGCTCTCTCATAATCTTTTGAATTTTATTGGCTATCCCAAAGTTGTTCAAGCCTTTATCTTAATCTATTATTGCCCTAGAAAGCCTCTTCTATTATCTAATTTTATTGCTTCCTCGTCCACCTGAGGAATTTCTTTCTACTCTTCCATTGCCACTTTCATTGCTTTAAGGTTTGTTTTGTTGAACCATTGCTTCTTGGCCATAATAGAACCTTTAACCATGATGTTGTGCTTAGAGTCATCGTCCAACTTATTAAATGCATGGTAAACACCTAGATCCCATAATAGCTTATTCATGAGAGCAACATAGTAGATGTCATCCATTCCTCCCAAGTTTCTCTAATTGCAAAGGGTGTTGATGTAGATGGTGTTTGGTAGGTCAAATGGCAAGTTTCCATAAGGTGGAATAGCACAAATTTATGTAAATAAAAGAGTGTAGTTTTTAAACCAAGCTTGTGGAGGACACTTTTATTGAGCATCCCATATTTTAGCCGTTTAACATAAAGATTATATGTAATATCTTTCTGGTCTCCCACTTTTTTTTAGCTTTTTCTGGTGGAGGGCTCTGGGGACATGAAAGATATAGGCCTTCATAGTAAGTGCTTACTTCACAAAGACACCCAATAGATTTGGCAATGATGTTGTTGGACTATGTTACAGTTACTCCTAGGACCTTGGACACAATGGCCTTGTTGTCCATGAATTCAGAGTTCCTCCAGAACGTCCTTATGACTTTTGGGTAGATGAGTTGTGTTTCATTGAAGTTTGAGGCTAACTTTCTACAACTCATTGATGTCAAAGAAGTGTTCAATGTGAATAGTTGGTTCACCATCAGTGTGAATAGTGGTTGCATCATTGGAGGCGATGACCATTTCGGTGATGTATGGTTGGCTATCATAAGACATGAAGGTTTTAGGTTTTAGGTTTCAAGTGAAAGTGAGAGAGAGGTTGATGATGAAGAATGATATGTTTTTTATATTTGAATGATGGGTTAATGAAGAAGGGAATATGGAGCGATTTTCTTGGGCTTTTGGAATGTGTCTGATTGGCATGTCACTCAAGTGACAACTCAACACAATATAATGAATATGTTTCTTACTCAAACGCAACATTCCGCCTTGTGATATGAGTGAATATGGTATCGTCCAATAGTGGACGTCCAATCATGCAAATGTAGTAACTATGAGCCATTGAACGATATTTCCTATGGAAGTAGAGTTTCATGAAGCATTTAGAAATGAATCATTCCTTTACATAGTCCATTCCTAGTTGATTCCTTAATAGAATAAACCTTTCTTCAATAAGGGGTTTTGTACGAATATCAGCGAGCTGATTTTCAGTGGGTGTCGCAACCTACCCTTCGGCGGGAGGGCGACGCGTGACTTGCGGGATGCGTGTTCCACGAAAGGAATACACGCGGAGTCGCCACCAACGTTTATTTGAGGAAAACGTCTGAAAAACCAGAAAAGACGCGATCTACGAACTTTTAAGTGAAAGGTTCGGGAGTTGTATTTACGCACGGGGAAGGTATTAGCACCCCACACGTCCGTCCCAAGGGACGACAGCCTTTAATCGAATGTGCAAACGTGACTTTGGTTTTTATGTTCCCTTTTATGTCCTTATATCCTTTATACCCTTTTTATATTTTTTTCTTTTTGTGGTCGACAAGGGTGTTTCCCTTTGCTCCTACGTATTCCTCAATTTGCGATGAGG
Source organism: Glycine soja (assembly GCF_004193775.1). Lineage (NCBI taxonomy): Eukaryota > Viridiplantae > Streptophyta > Magnoliopsida > Fabales > Fabaceae > Glycine > Glycine soja. Next base: position 24,043,954 of record NC_041019.1, read on the forward strand.
AAATCAGACCTACGTAGTTCTTTCTTATCAAATGATTCTTTTTTTTTACTTTAAGAGGTGATCATTTTAAGGCGTTGGACCTTAAAAATGACCCATTTTACTTAGTAAGAAATTGAAATGACAAACTTCAAAAACCTATTTTTGTGGACGAGCTTAACTAGGCGAGTTGATTTTAGCCTTAGTTTCACCTTAGTTATTAGTCAATTCAATTAGGAATGAGAAATCCCAAAGAGAAAATGTTCGATTGATTTTCCGCTTTATTTTACTAAAAGGTATATTTTTGTTATTATATTATTATTTTATCTCATTTTTTTTATTTCCAACGTGGTTACGGCAAGACCGAACGGTCGGAATTCATTTTAACCGAAGTTAATGGATAATACAATTCAAACGTTCGGTGGAAATTTATTTTATTTTTAAGTTAAGCGAGAAATGACTTAAGTAAAATGGCTTAAGCACGTCAAAAGGGGGGTATAAAAAGTAAATGAAATGAGAATAAAAATACACGAAACACAATGTGGACCACCATGGGTACATAGAATGAATCGAAAAGCTTGGTTCGAGGTACTTACCTGTTGAAGATCGAAGAACGATGAAGAACGAATGAAGAACGTCGAAGAACGGTTGAAACCTTTGTGAAATTCTTCACGGAAAACGTTACGGAAACGTTTCGGAAGCGCCTCGGCTTAGATTTTCTTCACGGAAACAATTTTTCCAAGCAAATTCGAAAGAGAGAGAAGTGCCTAAGGGGCTGAACCCTTTTCTTCTTCACTTCCTCCCCTATTTATAGCAAAATAGGGGAGGTGCTTGCCGCCCAGGCGAGCTCAGCTCGCCCAGGCGAGCCAGGTTGCTTCCTCCAGAAGCAACAGCCTTCTGGAGGAATATTCTGGAGGGCCCAAGTGGGCCTGGGTGCTATTTGCACCCCCATTTTTACTAAGTACACCCCCCTCTGCTTTTTTTGGTGATTCTTTTTTCGTAAAGTTACGAAAACTTACGAATTTCGTAACGATACTTGTTTTCTTTCCGTAATGTTACGGAACCTTGCAGATTACATAATCATCCCCTTTTTGACTTATGGAATGTTACGGAACCTCACTTAATTATGCAACGATGCTTCCATTTGATTTCCGATGTGTCACGGAAACTTACGGATTGTGCATCAATATTTTTTTTGGTTTTCTGGCATGTCTTGGAATTTCACAAATTGCCTAATGATGGGTGCCAAGCACCTTACAAGGACCAAAGAAAAGTCGCATGTCATCAAGCAAAGGTCCCCGGACGAAATTAGGGTATGACAGTTGCCCCTCTTTACTTGTCTTTTATTGGAAATAAAAGGAAAGTAAAGATAAGACACTAATTTCGTTCCTCTCGGTTGACGAGAGTCGTGGGTGACCATAAAATCTCCACATGCAAATGACTTGTTGTTCCCGAGGGAACAAAAGGTGCAGAAGACGATGTCAGTCTCTGCATGCTATCAAGCGTTTTGTCTTACAGATAGCAAAAGAATGTTTATACGGATAACCACTCGGGTATTTACGCCCGTCAGCGTGACTCAAAAGTCAGTATGACAGATCTTGTGAGTGCGGAAGATAATGTAAATCTCCGCGTGTCAACGGGCTTATCGGCCACGATTGACGAAGGGTGCAGAATGACCAAATTTTGTCTCTGCGTGCCATCGGACACGACTGTGTCTGAATGGCAAAGGGGTGCGGAATGACCAAATTTTGTCTCCGCATGTCATCGAGCCCGCCGCCTCTGGATGACAAAGGGTGCAGAATGACCAAATTTTGTCTCTGCGTACCATCGGACACGACTGTGTCTGAATGGCAAAGGGGTGCGGAGTGACCAAATTTTGTCTCCGCATGTCATCGGGCCCGCCGCCTCTGGATGACAAAGGGTGCAGAATGACCAAATTTTGTCTCTGCGCGCCATCGGACACGGCTGTGTCTGAATGGCAAAGGGGTGCGGAATGACAAAATTTTGTCTCCGCATGTCATCGGGCCCGCCGCCTCTGGATGACAAAGGGTGCAGAATGACCAAATTTTGTCTCTGCGCGCCATCGGACACGGCTGTGTCTGAATGTCAAAGGGGTGCGGAATGACCAAATTTTGTCTCCGCATGTCATCGGGCCCGCCGCCTCTGGATGACAAAGGGTGCAGAATGACCAAATTTTGTCTCTGCGTGCCATCGGACACGACTGTGTCTGAATGGCAAAGGGGTGCGGAATGACCAAATTTTGTCTCCGCATGTCATCGGGCCCGCCGCCTCTGGATGACAAAGGGTGCAGAATGACCAAATTTTGTCTCTGCGCACCATCGGACACGGCTGTGTCTGAATGGCAAAGGGGTGCGGAATGACAAAATTTTGTCTCCGCATGTCATCGGGCCCGCCGCCTCTGGATGACAAAGGGTGCAGAATGACCAAATTTTGTCTCTGCGCGCCATCGGACACGGCTGTGTCTGAATGTCAAAGGGGTGCGGAATGACCAAATTTTGTCTCTGCATGTCATCGGGCCCGCCGCCTCTGGATGACAAAGGGTGCAGAATGACCAAATTTTGTCTCTGCGCACCATCGGACACGGCTGTGTCTGAATGGCAAAGGGGTGCAGAATGACCAAATTTTGTCTCCGCATGTCATCGGGCTCGCCGCCTCTGGAGGACAAAGGGTGCAGAATGACCAAATTTTGTCTCTGCGCGCCATCGGACACGGCTGTGTCTGCTGTGTCTGAATGGCAAAGGGGTGCAAAATGACCAAATTTTGTCTCCGCATGTCATCGGGCCCGCCGCCTCTGGATGAAAAAGGGTGCAGAATGACCAAATTTTGTCTCTGCGTGCCATCGGACACGACTGTGTCTGAATGGCAAAGGGGTGCGGAATGACCAAATTTTGTCTCCGCATGTCACATGACCTCAGGGTCAATATGACAGATCTTGTGGGGCGACCGACAAAAGCAACGCTCTTGCTCCTACGTATCCTCCAATGAGGAACTCAGACCTACGTAGTTCTAGATAACTTGTGAGACTTGAAAAAGTCTCCACCGGAAGATGTTGACATCTCCGGAAAGGGTGCAAATGACCACACTGGCCTTTGCTCATCAATCACACTTGGGGTCACTGAATGACGAGGTGCGGATAACCGTATGGTGTCTCCGCGGGTTACCAGCTCTTGAGTCATGACAACAAAAAGCGGTGCGGTCGACAAAAGCGAGGCTCTTGCTCCTACGTATCCTCCAATGAGGAACTTAGACCTACGTAGTTCTGGATAACTTGTGAGACTTGAAAAAGTATCGGTGTTTTCTCCACTAAAATGCAAACATGCTTTAGCAAAGAGACAAATATTCCAACTGATTAGAGCAGCATATGCTTTTTTGAGTGAAAAGCAATGCGTCTATCGGGGAAGGAGAGTATGTTGATGAAATCCCCCATAACCATAAATGAGATTTTGGATGTTTAGCATTTCATTTCTAAATGACCATTTAGAGGAAACACTGGGTTCGACAAAAATAGAAGAAATCCACTCAAAGTGTATCAATCTCACACAGGTAAGTGTTTTATCCTAATTCCGAACCATAGATATGTCATGACTTGATTTTGCAAATTATTTCCTATCAAATCAAAAATTACATGCGTGATCATGGATCAATAGGGCTTCCCTTGGGAATGGGTTCTTTTGATGGGTTTTTCGGCTTTTGTGTGTTTTTGGCTTTTGATTTTTGGTTGGCTTTTTCCTTTTCTGTTTTTGTTTAGTGCGGGGCGAAAAAGTCGCTAGCGCACAGGATTTTGGTTGGTAATCAAAGGGAGAAGACCACTTTTAGGTCATGGTTTCCTTTTCTTTCTTTTGTTCATTTGGTGACAATTCTGTATTGTTCAGATATCGTCTGGTCCAAGGACCTCTCGGCACATTTCTTCTGGTTTCTTTGACCAGGAGCTTTCTTCTTTTTTACTTCTTTTTTTCTTTCTCCCATTCTTTGATTGAGAATTTTCTTTCTTTTCTTTTTTCTTTCTCCCACTCTTTGATTGGGAATTTCCTTTCCTCTTCTTTTCTTTCTCTTTGATTGGAAATTTTCCTTCTCTCCTTTTTATGCTTCCTCTTTGATTGGAAATTTTCCTTCTCCTTTTTCCTTTGATTGGAAATTTTCCTTCTCTTCTCCTTTTTTTTTGCTTCCAAGGGTAAGGATTGGCATTCTCACCCTGGGTCAAGGTTTATGGTGAGTCAGGATTTTGGCTCAAAGCTTGTAGAATGGCTAGACATGATACATGTCAGGGTTTGGTTTGGTTCAAGGATAAAAGGGATGCCCCACATTATTTCCATGACACAAATGCAAAAATGATGATTTGGAAACTTCATGCAAAACTAGTCATGCATGCACCTATGTGGACACTCAAGTGTCAAATTTTTATGGTCATGTGATGCTAGGGCTCAGGATTCATTTCCTCTATTTTAAATCAACCCAATGTTTTCAAAATATGTTCTTTTATCAATTTGTGCATTCATCCGAGTCCATTTCGGGTATCCGGGGAAATTTCACAGCATTCACCCTTCAGGTGTAGACACATTTTCCAAAAATTGGTTATGATCAATGAATTTTTTTTCAAAGAAAAGTTGGAAATCATCTCTTTTCAAAAGCATGTCGGTTTTTCAGCTAGACAACTTATTTTTCTCTTTTTCCCATTTTTTCTTACTTGCTCTCTTTTTCCCTTACTTGCTCTCTTCTTTTCTTATTTGCTCTCTTTTTCCTTTTTTTTATTTGTTTATTTCTTTTTCTTGTTTGTTTTTGTTTTATTTCCCCCCTTTTCTCATGAGGTATTTTGCTACCTAAACATGTGTATATTTTTGTGAGGTATTTTTGCTATATACATGCATATCCAAGGTATCTTGCTACCTAAACATACATATATATATTTTGTGAGGTATCTTTTTGCTACATACATGCATATCTAAGGCATCTTGCTACCTAAACATACATACATATATATATATATATATATATATATATATATATATTTTGTGAGGTATCTTTTTGCTACATACATGCATATCTAAGGTATCTTGCTACATAAACATACATATATATATTTTGTGAGGTAGTTGTTTGCTACCTAAATTACATACATGCATATCTAAGGTGAGGACGTGTGATCCTCTAAAGGTGAGGGCGTGTAGCCCTACGAAGGTGATAGGTACAAGTACCCAAGGGTCCACCCTTATGAGAAAGCACGAGATCGACTCATCAAGAGGGCCGGTCATCCCAAATCCATAAGATTTGGACATTAGATGTAGGAAATCTATGCAGTTAACATGATTTTTAGGGATGCAGATGCATGCAACCTTTGTCGTGAATTTTGGTAATGCTGACCGCACATGGAAAAATGCAATGCAATGGAAAGTTGTACAATGTTCATGACATTCTTTCCTTATTTTGTGACTTTGATTTTGATTTAATTTTAATAATTTTTTTTTTTTGGAAAACACAGATTGACTGTCCTTTTGAAAAAGGTGATAATTCATGCAACCTTATCCTATCTTTTACAAATCTCTCCGGGAACTCCCTCAGAGTGTATATCTTGTTTGATTCAGTCACTTGACCATTTTGGAGTGACGACAATGGAGCCGTTTGATGTTTAATCAATCTATTTGAAATTCCAGGGTTTGTCCCCCCCTTTCTTCCTTGTTTAAAAACATCGACGGGTGAGAATTTTTGATATGCCCCTATGTTCACTTGAGTCTCATGCACGATGCCCCTCATTGCCCCAGTGTAAGGCTTTGAGGTACCAATTGTTATCTTTCGTCATGACCTTGTAGCAAGTAACCTATTGGGTGAGAACTTCTAATCTGTCCCTAGATTCGTTTGAGCTTTATGCATGGTGCCTTTTATTGCCCCAGTGTAGGGCTTAGAGGTACCAATTGTTGTCTTGTTTTCACAACCTCGTAGCGAGGAAGAATGAAAGAAGCAGTTGATTCTTGCAAAAAGAATTTTCCAAGGACGAGAAATAGTTGAAGGATTTTTCAGTTTATGGATTTAAGTCAAATGACTCCTATGTAGAAGCAAGATGTTTTGATGTCTTGATGATGCTAAAGGATCAAGTGCTTCTAAGTTTCATTCAAGACAAGAATCCAAGAAAATCAAGATATATGATCAAGTTGATCTCTAGAATCTTAGGAAGAAGTTTCCAAATTGAAAAACAAAAGGTTTGACCAAAGAATTCTATCATTTCAAATTGAGATTTGCTCTCTGGTAATCGATTACCAGTAGTTGAAAATGTTTTAATTCGAATTTTTAAAACCTGTAATCGTTTACACAAGTCTTGTAATCGATTACCAGAGGGGATTTTCGGAAAATAATTTCCAAGAGTCACATCTATTCAAATGGTTTATGAATGGGCATCAAAGGTGGCTTGGAAACATGAATTCAAAGAGAGCTTTTATTGCCCAAAAAGTTTATCCTCTCAAAAGATTAAGAGTTTTTCTGAACTGAACTGTCTTATCCTCTCAAAAAGATTCCTTGGTCAACCACTTGCATATTCAATAAGGAATTTTGATTGGTCTTCATTGTACAATCTATCCCTTTTAAGAGAGATTTCTTCTTCTCTTATTCTTACTTCTGAAAAGGGATTAAGAGACTGAGAGTCTCTTATTGTAGAGGATTCTTGAACACAAGGGAAGGGTTGTCCCTGTGTGGTTCAGACTTTGTAAAAGGAGTTTTACAAAGAGAGTGGAAAATCTCAAGTGGGTTTCTTGAGGACTGGATGTAGGCGCGGGAAGTGGCCGAATCAGTATAAATCAAGTTTGCATTCCTCTCTTCCCTTAAACTTCTTTTATTGCTATTTATCTTTTTCTTCAAAGAAGTTTATTTTGAATTGTCTTTTGAGTAATTCATGTTAAGGGTGCATTGTTAATCCGAAAAGAGAGAGTGAAAGTTTAATTGGGGAATAGTCTTTGTATCTTAATTCAACCCCCCCTTTCTTAAGGTAACTGAGGCCATTTGTCCAACATCCTATTCTTGATAACTCACTTCTCTCTAAAAAGACAAAATGAGGTCACATGAACGTTGTCGCAACCTACCCTTCGGCGGGAGGGCGACGCGTGACTCGCGGGATGCGTGTTCCACGAAAGGAATACGCGCGGAGTCGCCACCAACGTTTATTTGAGGAAAACGTCGGAAAAACCGGAAAAGACGCGATCTACGAACTTTTAAGTGAAAGGTTCGGGAGTTGTATTTACGCGCGGGGAAGGTATTAGCACCCCACACGTCCGTCACAAGGGACGACAGCCTTTAATCGAATGTGCAAACATGACTTTGATTTTTACGTTCCCTTTTATGTCCTTATATCCTTTATACCCTTTTTATATTTTTTCTCTTTTTGTGGTCGACAAGGGTGTTTCCCTTTGCTCCTACGTATTCCTCAATTGGGATGAGAAAATCAGACCTACGTAGTTCTTTCGGAACAAAGTGTTTGGTTAAGTTGTTTTTGTCTTTTTTTTGCAAAATATGTTTTTATTGAACAAAAGGTCATTTAAGGTGTTGGACCATTAAACGGTCTTTTGATTTTGAAAGGAGAGAAACGTTAAGGCGTTGGACCATTAACGATCTCTTGTTTTTGAAAGGAGAGAAACGTTAAGGCGTTGAACCATTAACGATCTCTTGGGGTGGTCGACAAAAGCGGGGCTTTTGCTCCTACGTATCCTCAATTGCGATGAGGAAATCAGACCTACGTAGTTCTTGCAAAAGCGGTAAAGTTACATGTTGATTTTATGCTTTTGAACGGTCCATGTTAACCGATAAAAGCAAAGAGGACCGTTTAAGGCGTTGGACCTTAAAACGGTTTTTAGTGATTTTTCGGACAAAACTTGATTTGTGAGTCGATTTTAGTCTTAGTTTTACTTTGGTTATTAATCAATTCATTCAAGGAAACTTCCAAAGAAAAACGTCCGATTGATTTTTTTGATTATTTTATTCAAAGATATTTTGATTATTTTATTATTATTTTTCAAGATATTTTATTATTACAACACAAATGATCGGTTGAAATTCATTTTATCATTTATTAGGCGAGAAAACGGCTTAAATAAACGGTTAAAGCACGTTAAAAACGGAAGAAAAGAAAACTGAAAGTAAACGAAATTAAAGTGAAAGTACACAAAACAAGAAATGAATTGAAAGTCTCGGATTCGAAAACTTACCCGTTGAAGAACGAAGAACGAACAAAGAACGGATGAAGAACGGTGAAGAACGACAAAAAACGATGAAGAATTTCCACAGAATCGCTTACGGAAGCGTTACGAAAGTACTTCGACTTGATTTTGCTTCACGAAAACGTGTTTTTTGCCCAAAATAGCCGAAATGCATAGCCAAAGGGGTCTTTAACCTTTTGAAACAGCTCCCCCCTCCCCTATTTATAGAAAAAAAGGGAGGTGCTTGCCGCCCAAAGACTTAATGAAGAAGATTTCTAAGCGCACCCGAATTACTAAGTTCACCCCCTTTTCGTATTTTACGGAAAAGTTACGGAAGCCTTACGGAACTGTTTTCGAATTTGATTTTCATCTTTTTTCTCTTCCCTTTCACCAATGTTAAGTGGAATATGCTTACCCAAGGTTTTCGGAAATTTTACGAAAGTATTACGGAAGCCGCGGAAGCCCCGAAAACCATTTTTCAAAAAACGTGGAGGAGCTTGCCGCCCAGTTGGTTCCTCCTTAAGCAACCCAACTTCCAAAATGTTCTGGAAGGGCCTAGATTTGAATTCCTATTTACACCCCTATCTTGATAAGTTCACCCCCCTTACCTTTTTTGGTGATTATTTTTTCGTAAAGTTACAGAAACTTACGAATCTCGTAACGATACTTGTTTTCTTTCCGTAATGTTACGGAACCTTGCGGATTACATAATCATCCCCTTTTTGACTTACGGAATGTTACGGAATCTCACTTAATTATGCAACGATGCTTCCATTTGATTTTCGGTGTGTCACAGAAACTTACGGATTGTGCATCAATATTTTTTTGGTTTTCCGGCATGTCCTGGAATTTCACAAATTGCCTAATGATGGGTGCTAAGCACCTCACAAGGACCAAAGAAAGGTCGCATGTCATCAAGCAAAGGTCCCCGGACGAAATTAGGGTATGACAGTTGCCCCTCTTTAATTGTCTTTTATTGGAGATAAAAGGAAAGTAAAGACAAGACACTAATTTCGTTCCTCTCGATCTGACGAGAGTCGCGGGTGACCATAAAATCTCCACATGCAAATGACTTGTTGTTCCCGGAATTTCACAAATTGCCTAATGATGGGTGCCAAGCACCTCACAAGGACCAAAGAAAGGTCGCATGTCATCAAGCAAAGATCCCCGGACGAAATTAGGGTATGACACTAATTTCGTTCCTCTCGGTTGACGAGAGTCGTGGGTGACCATAAAATTTCCGCATGTAAATGACTTGTTGTTCCCGGAATTTCACAAATTGCCTAATGATGGGTGCCAAGCACCTCACAAGGACCAAAGAAAGGTCGCATGTCATCAAGCAAAGATCCCCGGACGAAATTAGGGTATGACACTAATTTCATTCCTCTCGGTTGACGAGAGTCGCGGGTGACCGTAAAATTTCCGCATGTAAATGACTCGTTGTTCCCGGAGGAACAAAAGGTGCAGAAGACTATGTCAGTCTCTGCATGTCATCGGGCCCGCCGCCTCTGGATGACACAAGGGTGCAGAATGACCAAATTTTGTCTCTGCGTGTCATCGGGCCCGCCGCCTCTGGATGACAAAAGGGTGCGGATAACCGTAAGGTATCTCTGCGTGTCATCGGGCCCGCTGCCTCTGGATGACACAAGGGTGCAGAATGACCAAATTTTGTCTCTGCGTGTCATCGGGCCCGCCGCCTCTGGATGACAAAAGGGTGCGGATAACCGTAAGGTATCTCCACGTGTCATCGGGCCCGCCGCCTCTGGATGACACAAGGGTACGGATAACCGTAAGGTATCTCCGCGGGTCATCGGGCCCGCCGCCTCTGGATGACACAAGGGTGCAGAATGACCAAATTTTGTCTCTGCTTGTCATCGGGCCCGCCGCCTCTAGATGACAAAAGGGTGCGGATAACCGTAAGGTATCTCCGCGTGTCATCGGGCCCGCCGCCTCTGGATGACACAAGGGTGCATGTCACATGACCTCAGGGTCAGTATGACAAAGATTACGGGGCGGCCGACAAAAGCAAGGCTCTTGCTCCTACGTATCCTCCAATGAGGAACTCAGACCTATGTAGTTCTAGATAACTTGTGAGACTTGAAAAAGTCTCCACCAGAAGATGCCTACATCTCCGGAAAGGGCGCAGATGACCATATTGGCCTCTGCTTATCAATCACACTCGAGGTGCGGATAACCGTAAGGTGTCTCCGCGGGCTACCAGCTCTTGGGTCATGGTAACAGAAAGCGGTGCAGTCGACAAAAGCGAGGCTTTTGCTCCTACGTATCCTCCCATGAGGAACTCAAACCTACGTAGTTCTTGATAACTTGTGAGACTTGAAAAAGTCTCGGTGTTTTCTCCACTAAAACACAAACATGCTTTAGCAAAGAGACAAATATTCCAACTGATTAGAGCAGCATATGCCTTTTTGAGTGAAAAACAATGCGTCTACCGGGGAAGGAGAGTATGCTGATGAAATTTTCTCATAACCATAAATGAGATTTTGGATGTTAGCATTTCGTTTCTAAATGACCATTTAGAGGAAACACTGGGTTCGACAAAAATAGAAGAAAATCACTCAAAGTGTATCAATCTCGCACAGGTAAGTGTTTCATCCTAATTCCGAACCATAGATATGTCATGACTTGACTTTGCAAATTATTTCCTATCAAATCAAAAATTACATGCGTGATCATGGATCAATAGGGCTTCCCTTGGGAATGGGTTCTTTTGGTGGGTTTTTCGGCTTTTGTGTGTTTTTGCCCCTTTTCCTTTTCTGTTTTGGTTTTGCGCGAGGCGAACAAGTCACCGATGCACAGGATTTTGGTTGGTAATCAAAGGGAGAAGACCACTTTAGGTCATGGTTTCCTTTTCTTTCTTTTGTTCATTTGGTGACAATTCTGTATTGTTCAGATATTGTCTGGTCAAAAGACCTTTCTGCACATTTCTTCTAGTTTCTTTGATCAAGAACTTTCTTTCCTTCCTTTTTTTACTTTCTCCCATTCTTTGGTTGGGAATTTTCTTTCTTTTCTTTTTGCTTTCTCCCACTCTTTGATTGGGAATTTCCTTTCTTTTCTTTTTGCTTTCTCCCACTCTTTGATTGGGAATTTCCTTTCTTTTCTTTTTGCTTTCTCTTTGATTGGAAATTTTCCTTCTTTCCTTTTTTGCTTCCGAGGGTAAGGATTATAGTGAGTCCTGATTTTGGCTCAAGGTTTGTAGAATGGCTAGACATGATACATGTCGGGGTTTGGTTTGGCTCAAGGATAAAAGGGGTGCCCCACATTATTTCCATGACACAAATGCAAAAATGATGATTTGGAAACTTTATGCAAAACTGGTCATGCATGCACCTATGCGTACACTCAAGTGTCAAATTTTTATGGTCATGTGATGCTAGGGCTCAGGATTCATTTCCTCTATTTTAGTCAACCCAATGTTTCCAAAATATGTTCTTTTATCCATTTGTGCATTCATCCAAGTCCATTTCGGGCGTCCGGGAAAATTTCACAGCATTCACCCTTCAGGTGTACACACATTTTTTTTTTCCAAAAACTAGCTATGATCAGCGAATTTTTCTTCAAAGAAAAGTTGGAAGTCATCTCTTTTCAAAAGCATGTTGGTTTTTCAGCTAGACAACTTATTTTTCTTTTTTCTCTCTTTTTTTTCTTTTTTTTTATTTGTTTATTTCTTTTTCTTGTTTGTTTTTTTTTCATGAGGTATTTTGCTATATACATGCATATCCAAGGTATCTTGCTACCTAAACATACATATATATGTTTTGTAAGGTATTTTTGCTATATACATGCATATCCAAGGTATCTTTCTACCTAAACCTACATATATATTTTGTGAAGTATTTTTTGTTTACATACATGCATATCTAAGGTATCTTTCTACCTAAACATACATATATATATTTTGTGAAGTTTTTTTTGTTTACATACATGCATATCTAAGGTATTTTTCTACCTAAACATACATATATATATTTTGTGAAGTGTTTTTTTGTTTACATACATGCATATCTAAGGTATTTTCACTACCTAAACATACATATATATGTTTTGTAAGGTATGACTACCTTCCGAGCTTGCGCTTGTTTTATTTAAATTCCCAGGATCATGAGCAACTAGGTGCGTCCTACTATAAAAAGTGATCAAATAGCAGGCAGAAATTTAAAAGGTACTAGGTTGCCTCCTAGTAGCGCTTCTTTAACGTCTTGAGCTGGACGCATGATGGCTTGTAGGTCACGGACCTAGTACTTTGCTTACCTTTGGCTTTGGACTTGGTCGCCTGCTGGTCGGCCATGTGTCGTAGGCAACGCTCTAACCTTTTTGCGGATGAGCTGAGGTGAACTCTAGAGGTGGCGGCGGTGTGTCTATTGCCCGCTACCGGCCATCCCAATGCTGCTGTGGTGTTTCGCCCTGCGCCTGCCTGGGGGCGCAGTACTTCTTGATGAAAGCTCGATTAGTAAGGGGCCTGATGCCCTTGCTGGAGGTGACAGGTACTTCGTAGAACTGACAGAGACCCGTAATTAGAGCTTGACAACTCCAAGACCCTGTTGGACTTCTTCGGGTCCACTGGGTGTCTTTCAGGCGCGATCCCTGCAAACAATAGATGAAATCAGAAATCAGTTGAGCGATGTGCATACTTACCTATGATGACGTGACCTTGCCGGGGGGGTACGGGCACCCTGTAGGACTGATAGAGGCCCGTAACCAGAGCTGGAAACCCCAGGGCCCTGTTTGACTTTTTCGGGTCCACTGGGTGTCTTTGTGGGTGTGATCCCTACAAACAATAGATGGTATCAGAAATCAGTTGAACCATATGCATACTTACCCACGTCGGGACGACACAGACCAACTGATACTTTTGCAGGGGGAGATTGGCAATGCGGTCGCTGGGCAGAATGTTGCTAAGTAGCAATGTCATCTATATCTGTGTAAGAGTGGTCATGTTGGTGCGCATGATCCGCACTCGTCTCTTTGCAGCGGCACGGGTGAAATCTTGCCCCGGTATGCATAGTAGCTGTGTGATAGCCTCCCTTTCTGGTTGTGCTTGCACAGTTGGCCCTCCTCCAATATCAGGGGGTGGCCTAGGAACCGTTAAAAGGAAACTACTGGCCCCTTAACCGGGAGTGAAAGTCTCGGTTAAGCATTTAAGGGCAGAGGACCTTAAATCATCTTAAGGTGTGGATGTGGAGCACACTGAAAATGAGGACACGTAGCCCTCTAAAGGTGAGGGCGTGCAGCCCTCTCAAGGCGAGGATGTGTAGTCCTTTGGAGGTGAGGGCGTGCAGCCCTCTGTTGGCGAGGATGTGTAGTCCTCTTCAAGGTGAGGGAATGCAGCCCTTTGTTGGCGAGGACGTGTAGTCCTCTCAAGGTGAGGGCGTGCAGCCCTCTGTTGGCGAGGACGTGTATTCCTCTAAAGGTGAGGGCGTGTAGCCCTACGAAGGTGAGGACATGCAGTCCTCTGATGGCGAGGGCGTGTAGCCCTCTTAAGGTGAGGGTACTAGTACCCAAGGTGAGGATGTGTAGCCCACTCAAGGCGAGGACATGTAGTCCTCTGGAGGTGAGGGCGTGCAGCGCTCCGATGGTGAGGACGTGTAGTCCTCTCAAGGCGAGGACGTGTAGTCCTCTCAACGGTGAGGACGTGTAGTCCTCTCAACGGTGAGGGTAACTAGTACCCAAGGGTCCACCCTTATGAGAAAGCAAGAGATCGACTCATCGAGAGAGCCGGTCATCCCAAATTCAAAAGATTTGGACATTTAGATGTAGGGAATCTATGTAGTCAACATGATTTTTAGGGATGCAGATGCATGCAACCTTTGTTGTGAAATTTGGTAAATGCGGACTTCATATGAAATAATGCAATGAAATGGAAAGTTTGTACAATGTTCATGTCATTCTTTCCTTGTTTTGTGATTTTGATTTTGATTTAATTTTTTTGGAAAACACAGATTGACTGTCCTTTTGAAAGAGGTGATAATTCATGCAACCTTATCCTATCTTTTGCAAATCTCTCCGGGAACCCCCTCAAAGTGTATGTTCTGTTTGATTTAGTCACTTGACCATTTTGGAGTGATGGCAATAGAGCTGTTTGTCGTTTAATCAATCTATTGAAATCCTAGGGTTTGTCCCCCCTTTATTTTTGTTGAAAACATCGATGGGTGAGAACTTTTGATCGGCCCCTATGTTCACTTGAGGCTCATGCACGGTGCCCCTCATTGCCCCAGTGTAAGGCTTTGAGGTACCAATCGTTGTCTTTCGTCATGACCTTGTAGGAGGGAACCTATTGGGTGAGAACTTCTAATCTGCCCCTAGGTTCACTTGAGGCTCATGCACGATGCCCCTCATTGCCCCAGTGTAAGGCTTTGAGGTACCAATCGTTGTCTTGTTTTCATAGCCTCGTAGTGAGGAAGAATGAAAGAAGCAGTTGATTCTTGCAAAAAGAATTTTCCAAGGACGAGAAATAGTTGAAGGATTTTTTGATGGATTAAGTCAAATGACTCCTATGTAGAAGCAAGATGTTTTGATGTTTTGATGATGCCAAAGGATCAAGTGCTTCCAAGTTTTATTCAAGGCAAGAATCCAAGAATCCAAGAAAATCAAGATATATGATCAAGTTGATCTCTAGAATCTTAGGTCGAAGTTTCCAAATTGAAGAAGCAAAATTTTTGACCAAGGAATTCTATCCTTTCAAATTGAGATTTGCTCTCTGGTAATCGATTACCATCAGTTTGAAAATGTTTTAATTCAAATTTTTAAAACCTGTAATCGATTACATAAGTCTTGTAATTGATTACCAGAGGGGATTTTCAGAAAATAATTTCCAAAAGACATATCTATTCAAATGTTTTATGAATGGCCATTCAAATGTTTTAAAGAGAGTTTTCATTGCCCAAACAGTTTTATCCTCTCAAAAGATCAAGAGTTTTTCTGAACTGAAATGTCTTATCCTCTCAAAAAGATTCCTTGGTCAACCACTTGCTTATTCAATAAGGAATTTTTGATTGATCTTCATTTTACAATCTACCTCTTTTACGAGAGACCTCTTCTTCTCTTCTTCTTATTTCTGAAAAGGGATTAAGAGACCGTGGGTCTCTTGTTGTAGAGGATTCCTGAACACAAGGGAAGGGTTATCCCTGTGTGCATTGTTAATCCGAAAAGAGAGAGTGATAGTTCAATTGGGGAATAGTCTTTGCATCTTAATTCAACCCCCTTTTTTCTTAAGGTAACTGAGGCCATTTGTCCAACATCCTATTCTTGACAACTCGCTTCTCTAAGAAGACAAACTTTCTGGAATGATAAAATGAAGTCACATGGACGTCTATATTTTTACTTGAAAACACAGTCAATCAAATGCCTTTTTATTTTTTTTTTATTTTGAAACTTATTTTTTTATTTTGAAACTTATTTGTTTTGAACTTTACTCGTTGTTTTACGGTACCCCCACCAACGTGCAAGATGAGTAATCTCTGATTGAACGGTCTTGGAAGTCAACACTCAGGAGCGCAGGTTGCTTGAGCAAACAGACCAATGGCTTACACTCACATTCCGGTGGAAGTTGAATAAGCAAAGATGTGTTCGTGAGAGGATGTCCATTTTATCCATATCATTTAACATTGTAACTGTGGTTTATGGCATAAACTTTGAAAATTCTGATGAGTCATAACAACAGCTTCCAGAATTGCCCCATGTATGGTGTTGCTTGTCAATGTTAGGATTCAACAAGCGATTCTCCTCAAATTTCAGCCAGCCCGTATCAATTAGACCTTGCACCTTACGCTTCAGAGCCCTACAATGCTCAATGGAACGCCCCGGGGCTTCTCCGTGACAAGCACACGTTGCGTTCGAGTCGTATTCTCGGAGAAATGGAGGTTGATGAACCTTGGCTAGGGTTATGGCTACCATTGAATTATCAAGTAGATATGGGATCAAGTTTAGCATATGACAACGGAATTTGGGGTGAACCCTACAGGCTTTTTGCTGCAAAATTCCTTTTTGTTGGTGTTTTTTTTTTGGTTTGTGCTAAAGGTGGTCTTCGTCATTGGAAGTGCGGTAGACAGGCTTTGTGGTTGATTTAGGGATGGCCTTTGTGGATAACTGGGTGGTGGGTAAGGAGGTTTGTTATTGGCTGAGTAATGACATTTTTGGGTTGGTGGGAAACTTGGCCGTATAGGAATAGCAGTCACAGCATGGGTTTCTCCCTCTTTCTCACCTTCTTCATTTGCCCCAGTTTTCTCATTCGTCCAAGAAGGATGACTAAATTTGCCTTTTTTCAGACCCACATTGATCCTTTCACTGGCAAAGACCAAATCCTCAAAGCTTTGAAGGTGCGTAGCCCACCATCTTTTCATAGTAGAGTATCGATAATGTGTCTACCATCACGATCATCGTCTCCCTTTTTGCACATGTTCTGTAGTTGCATCCTATCCGAAACCATATCAGAATAGTACTGATACTGCCTAACGAAGGCAACCATTAGGTCCTTCCAAGTATGGACTCGGGAAGGTTCCAAGTTAGTGTACCAGGTAACAGCTACCCCAGTAAGACTTTCTTGGAAGAAATGTATTAGCAATTCCTCATCTTTGCGTATGCCCTTATCTTCCGACAATACATCTTTGGATGGTTCTTGGGGCAAGTAGTCCCCTTGTACTTGTCAAAGTCCAGCACCTTGAACTTGGGAGGGGTGATGATATTGGGTACTAGGAACAACTCTTCTAGGTTAGCAAAGGCATAATCTTTACCTCCTTCAATGGCCCTGAGCCTTTCCTCTTTCCCATTTCTGCCATAGCATGAGGGTTTTTAACCGCTGTGGAATGTGAGGGTTGTGGTTGTGGGTGACACTGAGGGCCCTCCAAAGTGCTTTGCAGGGGTATACCACCAACTGCTTGCCCTTCAGTGGCATATCCGAGGCAAGGCTCGAAGTCGGCTAGATTGCGGTGGGGCATTCCATGTGTCCCCTCCATGGGTCGAGAGACATGTGCATGATCAGATTGAGGTTGTTGGCTCTTAATGAGTATGGGAGTGGAGTTATTGACATCCTCATTGGGAATGTACGCCACATTGGGTGGTGTATAGTTTGGGAGGCAAGCCATATGGCGGGAAGGCGTGCTTGTTTTGAATTTGCACATCATGGGGTCATCCGTACTTCCTAAATCTTTGCCTACCATATTTGAGGTTGGATGATTCATTTGCTTGAGGCCAGATGGGAGCATCGGGCTCACCTTAGCGACAGCGCTAGTAGCGGCAACTATAACCGCATTGGCTTCCATTATCTTCTTCATGCTCATCATGGCCTCCATCATTGTGGCCATTTGCTCTTTCATGGCCTCCATGTCGGCCTTCATCTTCTCTTGCACCTCCTCTGCTTCACCCATTACTCTAGCTCTAGCACGAGTTCGGTAAGGGTGCCGTAAAGCGTGTCCTTTTCTTTTTTATAACAATGATTAAGTTCATTTTATTTTATTTTATTTTATTTTTCAAGGAAAGAATGCAATGAGCAATGCAACCAATGAAAAGCATGGATGTATGCGAATGACGTACAGTTTGAAATATTGCGAATTTTTACGCAGGATATGGGGTTGAATCAATTTAGATTTTCAACATGATCCATGACATCTTTGTCAAGGTGAAACTGGAAGTAACAAGGACATCAACAATCCTAAATATGTTTGGCAGTAGACGAAGCAGTGACGTGACTCGATTCATCTTTTGCCCCAATTTTGCAAGACGGTTACTTCCATATTTCAACTTGACTTGATGAACCTTTTTGTAAAAGCATGAGCTTGGTTCAACCCTATAATCCAAGGAATGGCAATTCTGATCGCCAATACTTCAACAACATCTCATAGGGATGAATGACTCAGGCATACTTTAAGCTATGCATGGAAAATGTAATTATGAAATTGAGATGCCCGAAGAAACACCATTTCCTAGTTAACCATGCATTAGGTACCATGTTCGATTATTTTGTTTTGTTGTGGTGTGTTTTTTTCTTTTAGAAATGGGTTTATGATCCCAACATGGTTGGCTCATGGTGCCTAACACATGCAACTAAGAATGTAGTGTGAAGTTTCACGCTTCCCCTTTTGTGTTTTTTTTTTTGTAGAGGAAAACGCAAGGATGAGCAAACATGAAAACAAATGGTATGCAATTTTGTAGATCAAAAAGTTTGTGGAACGCATATGCATGATGATGCCATGACTCATGCAAAATGTGAGGCTGGAATATGATAACGGACAAATGCAGGAACGATATGTTCCTTATGATGTTATGAAGAGATGCTTATGCGATGCATGATATGAATGCATTTAACGGACACGAGAGCCCGAAAAATTATCTCTTCTTACTTGCGCATTTGGGGGCACAGTGCCCCATGTGTACAATTAAGAAGGTGATATGGACCTTTCGGCTTCCCGTGACAAAGGACGAGACCAACATACAATGCATGCTAGAGATAAAACGCGGGAGTAACTTGATTCGCACTGATTTTTGGAGTAAAAACGTGGGATAAATTCATTTTATTCAAAAAGTTATAACTAGTCAAGATCTGAGCGACAATACAAACTTCCTAGCGGTTTCTAATCATATGGTCCATTAAGTCTATCATATGCTAACAATAGCTGAGAAGTCTGTGGATCTCCTCGGGGGCGGAGTAGGTGTCCGCCATTGCCTTGGCCTTGGCTAACAATCGGGGAAGTTCTTGACTCCTGTTCAAAGTAAGAGCAAATCGGTCCATCCTCATTGTTGCCTCTTGGTGCAATCAATCAATTACCCTTTCCCTTGCTTCCCTTTCTGCTGATATCTTGGCGTACTCATCCTCTAGCCTTTGCTCGTGAGTCGCCGCTAGATTTAGCTTCTCTTTGCACTCATCGATGATGGCCCACATATTCCCTTCAGTCTCACTTTAACTGTTGGGACAAATTTCTTTTCGACCTAAGGCAAGCCTTTAGCTCGTCCTTCCAGATCATGCCTTTGACCCGTGATGATTCCTTTCACCTCTTCGGAGTTTGAGCTCACTATTGCTGCCCTTTAAAGCCCCTCAAAACTTGTTTTGGTGGTGTTCTTCCTTTCGGGCCTTCTTGGTTTCTCATTCCAAGGCTTCATCGGTGGCCATATTGACGTCCCTTAGTTCATCATACTCTCTTCAGACTTTGATGGCTATGGACTTGAACTTCTCTTTGACTACCCGGGCTCTTTCAAGCTTTGCCTTTAGGGCTTGTACCTCATCACTTTCTTCCGAAGCTTTAACCTCATTGTCTCTCACAGTCTTTAGATTTGGGAGCCAATCCAATCCTTGTGTCCGAACTCTCAGCCACTTATGATAGCCGCCGATGATCCCATTACTGCTTCCCCTAAGCTCTCTGTCCTTTCTTCACGCCGCATCCCATGCCTTGCGAACTCCTTGGAGTACCCTCGCGTTGTGGTCACTGAAACCCCGTGCGATGAAAGGCGTGATGCTTTCGTCTGATGGCACTCCTCTCATGGGGTAGCCAAGCTGTCTTATGGCGAGGACGGGATTATAATTAATACAACCCCTTGTTCCCATCAAAGGAACATTTGGACATCCTTCGCATGAAGATAGAATCCTGATTCTTCCTTCCTTCTAGCAAGGGAACCAATTAACAGATGCCCCTCCATGCTAGCCAAGAGTTGGTCCCAATTCACCTTTCCTTTTTCGACGCACGAACGACGACCTTGTAGCGGATAGACGGGCCTACCTTCTTGGAGAAAAAAGGTGTGAAACCAGCCACACATAGAGAGCCAGTGCACAACAAACAATTTTTGCGCTGCTCTTTTCACATCCCCGGTCGAACGTGTCATACATGGCCAAAATGGCGACGACCGGGCTTTCCTTGCCATGATGAAAGGCGAGGAAAGCGTGAATCGCTGCTAGGTCCACTAACCCTTCCATATTCGGAAAGAGGACAACTCCAAAGATCAAAAGCGCCAAGATGTCAATAAAAGAAAGCCCATTCGCCTTGATTTGCCAAGGCCTTTGCCCTTTCCTCCAAACACTTCCTTGGTACTCCGACTACCCCATTCCTGTTTTGCTTTACACGGTCCAACTCTTGTGCTGAGATTTTCACTACCTTGGCAACTCTTGTCATGGAGGGATAGAACCCAGAGAAAAGATATGGCTTCCTTCCTCCCAGTGGGCATCCCAGGATTTCTTCAAACTCTTTCACAGTCGGCACTAGCTGGAAGTCCTCAAATGTGAAGCACCTTAGGGGCTGGTCATAATACTGGGAAAAGGATGCAATCGGTTCCATGGAGACTTCTACCCTAGCTAGGTCCCAAATCTTACCATAGGCTTTGCGGAAGGCTTGCCGTTGAAGTTGACCCATTAATTGCCCCAACTCTCGTAAACTAGTGACCTCTAAGCTCTTGATTTTGACTTGATAGAACCTCTTTTTAAGCGAAGGCTTTTGACTTGATCCCATGTTTTACTAAAGTGAAATAAAATCTAGTGCGAATCAAAACTCCGACATCTATCATGGGTGGAATGGATGAATGCATGAAGAAATGCATATGACACAGATGTAATTTAAGAATACGAGTGCCCGGGACATTGTCTCCTTCTTGGATACCACGTTTGGGCAGCGTGGCACCCAACATATGTTTTTAAGAAGGCGACACGGACCCTTCGTCGGTTTGCTAAAGTGAGGGGATCAAAGACGAAACCCACGCATGATGCATATGTGAAGGGCACAACACGGGGATGTACATAGTACGACAATATTCACAAACAAATATAAGCAAAAGGGTATATGATACTTATGTATGGCAGTGTGAAAAATGGCATGCAGCGTGTTTGCTCCATGCCCCTATTTGAAGGACCTATAAGGGAGAGAACTAACTAGGCATTTAGTGATAACCCCCAAGGTAGTCATATCTCTCTTGATGGTTTCTAGAGGTATCATTCTCTTCAAAGAACATATTGCAGCAGTAGGGACTACTAGCAACAATAAGTTTTCAAAGAGAAAAGCTCTAGATGAGAGTTCACTGTAATCAAGCAAGTCGGAGACCTAGCATGATCACAGATTCACCTCCACTCCTTATGTTCCCATGAACCCGGGTATAGGGCCCTTTTTCACTCACAGTGTGTGCAAATAGTGTTGGTGTTTGTGTGCATCAAATGAATAAATATTTACCTCATGCATACATTTTAAAACGCAATTTAAAAGCAATAAAGAGTTTATATACACAAGAACATAATGAATGGAAACTAACAAAGGGGTAAGTCACGATAAAACATTGCACAAGATTAAATGGCCTAACTCTCTAAAAACGGTCCCCAGTGGAGTCGCCAACTGTCGCAACCTACCCTTCGCCGGGAGGGCGACGCGTGACTTGCGGGATGCATGTTCCACGAAAGGAATACGCGCGGAGTCGCCACCAACGTTTATTTGAGGAAAACGTCGGAAAAACCGGAAAAGACGCGATCTACGAACTTTTAAGTGAAAGGTTCAGGAGTTGTATTTACGCACGGGGAAGGTATTAGCACCCCACACGTCCGTCCCAAGGGACGGCAGCCTTTAATCGAATGTGCAAACGTGACTTTGGTTTTTATGTTCCCTTTTATGTCCTTATATCCTTTATACCCTTTTTATATTTTTTTCTTTTTGTGGTCGACAAGGGTGTTTCCCTTTGCTCCTACGTATTCCTCAATTTGCGATGAGGAAATCAGACCTACGTAGTTCTTTCTTATCAAGTGATTCTTTTTTTTACTTTAAGAGGTGATCATTTTAAGGCGTTGGACCTTAAAAATGACCCATTTTACTTAGTAAGAAATTGAAATGACAAACTTCAAAAACCTATTTTTGTGGACGAGCTTGACTAGGCGAGTTGATTTTAGCCTTAGTTTCACCTTAGTTATTAGTCAATTCAATTAAGAATGAGAAATCCCAAAGAGAAAATATCCGATTGATTTTCCGCTTTATTTTACTAAAAGGTATATTTTTGTTATTATATTATTATTTTATCTCTTTTTTTTATTTCCAACGTGGTTACGGCACGACCGAACGGTCGGAATTCATTTTAACCGAAGTTAATGGATAATACAATTCAAACGTTCGGTGGAAATTTATTTTATTTTTAAGTTAAGCGAGAAATGACTTAAGTAAAATGGCTTAAGCACGTCAAAAGGGGGTATAAAAAGTAAATGAAATGAGAATAAAAATACACGAAACACAATGTGGACCACCATGGGTACATAGAATGAATCGAAAAGCTTGGTTCGAGGTACTTACCCGTTGAAGATCGAAGAACGATGAAGAACGAATGAAGAACGTCGAAGAACGGTTGAAACCTTTGCGAAATTCTTCACGGAAAACGTTATGGAAATGTTTCGGAAGCGCCTCGGCTTAGATTTTCTTCATGGAAACAATTTTTCCAAGCAAATTCGAAAGAGAGAGAAGTGCCTAAGGGGCTGAACCCTTTTCTTCTTCACTTCCTCCCCTATTTATAGCAAAATAGGGGAGGTGCTTGCCGCCCAGCTCGCCCAGGCGAGCCAGGTTGCTTTCTGGAGGGCCCAAGTGGGCTTGGGTGCTATTTGCACCCCCATTTTTACTAAGTACACCCCCTCTACTTTTTTTGGTGATTCTTTTTTCGTAAAGTTACGGAAACTTACGAATTTCGTAACGATACTTGTTTTCTTTCCGTAATGATACGGAACCTTGTGGATTACATAATCATCCCCTTTTTGACTTACGGAATGCTACGGAACCTCACTTAATTATGCAACGATGCTTCCATTTGATTTCCGGTGTGTCGCGGAAACTTACGGATTGTGCATCAATATTTTTTTTTGTTTTCCGGCATGTCCTGGAATTTCACAAATTGCCTAATGATGGGTGCCAAGCACCTTACAAGGACCAAAGAAAAGTCGCATGTCATCAAGCAAAGGTCCCCGGACGAAATTAGGGTATGACAGTGGGTACAAAGTATAGGTCCATTGTTCCATCCTAAACATGGTCTCTAAGAAAATGATGTTTTATTTCTATATGCTTAGATCATGAATGCAATGTAGGGTTAGAGTTTCATTTCACGCTAGATTCAACTTATAGGTCAAGTGTAATCCAATCATGATGTAGTAACTGAACTATCATCCAAGTCGTCTCCCAAAGGAATAAAGAAGGGATTTCATGTAATTATTTAACTAAGAATTGAGTTTTTGTATTTTTGTTTTGTGATTATCATGAAATAAATAACATAAAATAAATTGCAATAAAAATTAAATGACAATAAAATAATTATGTAAAGATAGAAATACTAAATGCTTTCAGATGTATTACACACCCAGAGAGAGCAACACCACAGCAGACCTGCTCTCTAAGCTGGCCAACACCAAAAAACACTAGGCACCTCAGGACTATCATCTAGGAGACCCTCCAAACTCTCAGCATAGACACTGAGGAAGTTATGGCAGAAGAAGAGGAGGAACCAGACTGGATGACACCCTACAAGAATTTCCTGATTCGGGGGGTGCTGCCACCAGACAAGAATGAAGCATGCCGCCTAAAATGGAAGGCAAGTTACTATGTCATCCTTGATGGCAAGCTATTCAAAAGAGGGTTGACGACAACACCCTTGCTCAAATGCCTAAATAGCTAACAGGCAGACTATGTCACGAGAGAACTTCATGAAGGGATTTGCGACCTTCAAACCGAAGGAAGCTCCCTTGCAACCAAAGTGGTGCGCACCGACTACTTTTTGCTGACACTCAGGGTAGACATCCTCGACTTCACAATTCATAGGCATTCCATGCACCACTCTTGACAATATCCATAGCTTGAGCTCCCTTTGGCCCTTCACCATGTGGTGAATGGACACACTGGGACTACTGTCGAAAGCCCCAGGAGCAGTCAAATATTTACTAGTCGCCATTGACTACTTCACCAAATGGATTGACGCAAGACCACTATGAGAAATCATGGCCAACGAGGTGGAGAAGTACACCTAGAAACACCTCATATGCAGGTATGGCCACCTTTATGCCATTGTCACCGACAATGGCATGCAATTCAAAGCTTAGGCTTATGAAGACTTCCTGATGAGGCTAGGTGTCAAGCACCTCATAACCTCTGTCGAACATCCCCATACCAATGGTCAGATAGAGGCAGCCAATAGAGTTATCCTTAGGGCCTTGCACACTAGACTCGACAAGTCTAAGGGTCTATGGAAAGAGGTACTCCCTAACATACTCTGGGCTTATCATTGTTCACCCCAGACAACGACCAATGAAACTCCTTTCCAACTCACATATAGCACAGACGCCATGATCCCTATCGAAGTTGGGGAACCATCGACAAGGAGAATGATGTTCCAGCAACAACAAAATGAAGAAAACATGATGGCAGAACTTGAGACAAAGGATGAATCCCAAGAGATGGCCAAAATCAAAGAGGAAGTTGTCAAACACCGAGCACTAAGAAGATACAATACAAAGGTTCAACCTCCAACCTTTCAACCCATTAGCCTCGTATGGCGAGTCCGAGGTGAAGCTAGAAAAGATCCCTGAGTGGGAAAGCTTGGACCCAACTAGGAAGGCCCATTTAGGGTCGTATGAAGCCTAGACAATAGAGCATACATGCTATAGGAACTAGATGGTAAAGTAATTCCAAGAACAAGGAATGCTAGCCATCTAATGTTCTACTTCAGTTGACCTACTGCAAGACCAGGTGTTGTACTCTTTATCCTACTAAAGTTTTTGTCCCAAAAAAGAAAAATCAGGGTTTTGGCTTGAGAGGTTTTAACAAGGCACATCCAGGGTAACAAAGGGAATTTGTACTCAATTGACTACATTGAATAAAATTCTACATTCCTTCACTTTTTATAATTCTTTTGTGTCAACTATACAAAGGCTTGTTAAACCAAAGGTACGTCCTTGGCAAGCCTTGAAAAAACCCAGGAGAGGCGCGTCACTGGTCGCAACTTCAAAGGCTCATCAAACTCAAGGTCCACCCTTGGTAAGTCTCACAACACTAAAGGCTCGTCAAACCCAAGGTCTATCCATGGTGAGCCTTGACAAAACCCAGGGCAGAGGCGTCCTTGGTTGCTTCTCCGAAGGCTCGTCAAACCTAAGGTCCACCCTTGGTGAGTCTCATTTCTCCAAAGGCTCGTTAAACCCAAGGTCTGCCCTTGGTGAGTCTCACTTCTCCAAAGGCTCATTAAACCCAAGGTCTGCCCTTGGCAAGTCTCGCTTCTCCAAAGGCTCATCAAACCCAAGGTCCACCCTTTGTGAGTCTCGCTTCTCCAAAGGCTTGTCAAACCCAAGGTCCTTCCTTGGTGTGTCTCGCTTCTCCAAAGGCTCGTCAGACCCAAGGTCCGTCCTTGGTGTGTCTTGCTTCTCCAAAGGCTTGTCAATACCCAAGGTCCGTCCTTTGTGAGCCTCAATGCATCTCCCTTGGCTTGTCAAATCCATGGTCC
The DNA here is from genome assembly GCF_004193775.1 of Glycine soja. Classification (NCBI taxonomy): domain Eukaryota; kingdom Viridiplantae; phylum Streptophyta; class Magnoliopsida; order Fabales; family Fabaceae; genus Glycine; species Glycine soja. The sequence continues at coordinate 24,069,558 of NC_041019.1, forward strand.
ACCCTTGGTGAGCCTCACCAAAACCGAGGATGAACGTGTCCCTAGTCCAAAGCTCATTAAACCCAAGGTCTGCCCTAGTTGAGCCTCTCTATAGAAGTCTAAAGTACGCAAGGTCTACCCTTGTAAGTTTCCCTATTGCTAAATTTTTATCTGTGCAAGAATACAAGTCTACAGGAACATCAGAAACCCAAGGTCTGCCCTTGGTACAAAAACCCAAGGACCATCCTTGGTATGCACTCCTACAAAAACCCAAAGCATGCCCTTGGTAAGCTAATTCCTTAGGAACTATGACAAGCATATCCTAAAGTCCGTGATTCCACAAGGCAAAAAGAAGCATCGCCAGATGATTGACAAGGCTTTCAACCAGGTTGAAATCAAACCTGAGATGATCTTATGTCATCTACTTCTTTATTTAACACAAGACCACCAAGATCTTACTTCCTACATCGCTAAAATCTCACTTATCAAGGTAGCCTATTCATACTACCACAAGTAGCAGAGCTTTGCATAGACAAAAGGCAACATACAAGATATACAAATAGTGCAAAACTTGTTAGCAACAGAAAGCTAATTCATTATCAAAAGAAGAATTGTCTTAATTAGATTGCCATTGCGGCTAAAAACCAACAAAGAAGAAAATAAGGAAACAACGGCCTAAACATTGGTCCCAACATCCTGCTCCTCGTCAGCCTCCTCCTCAGCAGCAATATCTTCCTCATCAAGCAAAACATCGTCCTTCATGTCCTTGACAGGGTCAAAATGACCCAAGTCAAGGTCCTTCACGAAGAACCTAGCCTGCCTAACAGCCTTATGAAAACCCTTTTCATGCTGCTCCATAGCTTGCTTCTTGTACATCAGTAGCTCATCTTCAAGCTCTTTGTTGGCCTCCTTCTGCCTAGACGCCTTCTGCTCGGACTCCTCCATCCTGGACTCCAAATCCTTCAAGCTGGCCTCTAAGTCAGAAACCACCTTAGCAAGCCTATACTTCTCAGTAGCAGTGTTCTCTACCTCGCTAGCCAATTTACTTTTCTCCCTCTGCAAGCCTTTGCAGTGCTCAAATAGCTCACCACCATCTAATATGGTGCACAACAACTTGGCAAGAACACTGTCAACCTTGGAAAACAATTGGTGGTTCGACTTCATAACTTCAGCGAAGGCGACAGTAGCATTATCTACCTTAGGGCACTCCACTCTCTAGACTATATGCGTAGTGGCCCTCCATTTGGCAACCTCAGCCTCCAAGGATGCCACCTTACTTAGTGCCTCTTAGTGCCTTTGCCCATTCTCTTCCACGATGGCTAAACTTCGCTGGAGGAAGACCTTGGATGAATCAGTAGCATTTTGGACCCCAATTGACAAAATAAGATTTTTATCAAAGGTTGACACAAAGCCAACCAGGGTTTTTGCTTAGGCTTGTAATGCATACCTCACAGTGAATCAGCATCGCGGGAAGTGTAGATGTGATCTAAAGAAACATTGGGATGAAAAGAGGTGGAAGGCGACACCGACGCCAACATAGTCAAGGAGGGAACTTGTGGAGCTAAAGAAAGAGGAGGTGGCACCACAAGAGTACTCATGGTCGCCACATTGGCAGTCAACAACGATGTAGTGATGGTGGACGGAGGAACCATGACGGGACCGCTAGAAGCAGCCAATGCACTAAGTTCAGCAGCAAGAGCATTAGAAACCTCCTGAACAAGCACAATAGGAGGAGGTGGAGGAGCAGGAATAGGAACAACAACAGGAGTAAAAGCCTGGACAATTGATGGAGCTGAAGGCGGATCCTGTAAACTTAATGGGTGACTCGAACCAGGCGTCAACCTAACAGCTTCCCTCATAGCGTGAAGGTTGGAAGAGGCCCTCAACTTCTTGCAACATGACACCCCAACACCATCATCATGATTCCTCTTAGCCAAAATAATGGAAGGCATGTTAGGGGAGACATCAACAACTTTGTCAGTAGGGCCAACCCTAGCAGCTGGTTGACCCCCTTTCCAGTGAGAGGAACAACAGACAGCGGCACAGTCCCACCAACAGGTCCACCCTGCTTCATTAGGGGCCTCCATCGAAGTCACCCATTATACTTGCAAAAAAAGTAAGACATGGCAAGTGCTAGTTCAAGCCATAATATATTTCAAACACAAAAGAGGAAGACAAGAAAAAAAATTTTACCGTCCAAGGCAGTGAGGAGATCACTCGTTGAGGGAAGAAACAAAATGGTCTGCGTGTTCAGCAAGCCCGGCAGCTGCTCCAAGATATCCTTGCTGACCCTCTCCACAAGGGTCAACAGATCCTCGTTGAAAGACTTGAACCTGGTTGGGTCTGACTGCCAGTAGAACGGGAAGTGAGGCTTCATGTCCCAATTGAACATCAATGGCAAGCCATCAGCAACAACATCCTGGGACCTTGAAGAAACAGTCCTTGAAGCAGCAAAATACATTCAAGTCAAACTCGAACAAATTTTTGGACACACTGTTCAAGGAGACCCAATCAACTTTGCCCGTTAACTTCATCTAAAAAAGTACAAAAGCATTGATACACTAGGCCAAATGTTGAAGACAGGGCACAAAATCTTAAAGGCCTTCACCATGGCCCAACTATTGGGGTGGAGTTGAGAAAAGGCCATGTTCAAGTGCTCAAGCAGAGTACATTAGAATGCGTTCAAGGGGATAACCAAATCCAGAACGTCAAAGAAACAATGATAAACAAAAAAGAAAGGTGGACTGCGCAATGCCGTCCTCAGAAAAGGGAAATCATCACTCTGACAAGCTAGTAGGAATCCTCTAGATTGGCCAATTTCACTTAGCACTGTAGAGTGGCGACACTCGCTGTAGAGGTAATGGAGGACCGATATTTCAAAACGTCGTCTCTCAGTCATTCAAAGCCAGCAACAACAGGGGGAACAATGGAGACCTAGCATTGTGGCTATGTTGAACATGGGGAGACACCTTAATGTCCCCACCACCACTCCTTCTTGCTTCCCAAAAACAGAAATGGGGAGAGTCATGGTGATCAAAACAGGTTCCCCGACTGAAGAAGCAGCGGAAGGTTGCGCCCTCCAATGGAGGTGAAAAGTGCCTCCACCAGCACAGCACGAGACTGTCAACCTTTTTTAGGAAGAGGACTTGCTATTAGAAGTCCCACGATGAGTCTCCTTTGAGGAAGAACTGCCGATGGAGATGACCTCTCGGTCCACTAGGGGTTACTGATCAAACCCCAGAGTCACTACCGCCCATACCTATGGCGGAGTCAGAAATGAAAAAAGACATTGTCAAAGAGAGTACCTTGAAGAACAAAGAAGACAATTAAAAGGGGAAATTGCAAATCGAAGGCAAGTTTTTACGAGAAATCAGAAATTCAAAAGTGGTGGTGATAAAAAATCAAACGTCCACTCCATTTAAAGGGGAGGCGCAACTCTTCGGGTATTGGCAGGAGCTAAAATGATGCTCTAAATTTTTGCACCACGATGCAGCTCCACTCACCCACGTACCATGTCTCTAGTATATGCCCACTCAACGAGTGACACATATGCAAGAGCAATGTGCGAGCGCTACTCTGGCTTGTAGCTAAAAGACAAACGAAACGCTTGTCTTCAATGCATTCTCTAGTGGTCAGAAAAGGGCAGAATCGTCAAATACAATGATCTCCCCCACCTGACATGTTAAACCTCGCTTGCAAAACAAAAAGCATGTCCACCCTGGACAACTTGATAAAAACAGCCCGGACAACACTTGCCTAGGCTAGGTGGCTTGATGAGCTAGATAGAATCGCAATTCTCTTACCTGTCGAGGTTACCATTCTCGACATTGGACAACTCTTGTCCATGCTTAGGAGCTCAATGAACTCGTGACCCTCCTACTTGACAAGGCTACTACCCTCGACACAAGGCAATCTCCCTTGACACTAGACAACCTCTTTCGCCCTCAAGCCAGCTCAGAGCTTGGTGTTAGACAAGTGGTCTCAGATATCTTAAGAAGGGGGGGTGTTGAATTAAGATATTACAAACTATTTCCCCAATTAAAATTCTATCAAGCTATAAATTCCCTTAATAATAAACTTCTTAAATATTGATTCAAATAGAACAATTTGAATATGAATATAAAACAATAATAAATAAAGGAGTTTAAGGGAAGAGAAAGTGCAAACTCAGATTTATACTGGTTCGGCCACACCCTTGTGTCTACGTCCAGTCCCCAAGCAACCCGCTTGAGAGTTCCACTATCCTGTAAATTCCTTTCACAAGTTCTAAACACACAAGGACAATACTTCCTTTGTGTTTAGAATTCTTTTACAACAAGAGACCCTCGGTCTCTTAATCCCTTAGTGAATTAGAAAGAGAAGAAGAATGAATCTCTCTTGAAAGAGATAGATTTTACAATCTGAGCACTCAAATGATTCCTTAATGAATTGCAATTGAATTGGCCAAGGAATTCTTAAGAGGATAAAACAATTTTGCTTTTTGAGAGAATAAACACTTGTTGTTCTGAAAAACTCTTAGCAAATTCATGTCTCAAGTCACATATATATAGGCCTTTGATGGCCATTCAAGAACCAAATGAAAAGCTGTGATTGTTGAGAATATTTTCTGAAAATCTCCTCTGTTAATCGATTACAGTGTGTGTGTAATTGATTACAAGCTTTTAAAATTTGAATTAAAACGTTCAATAACTGCTGGTAATCGATTACCATATATGTGTAATCGATTACACAATGCAAATTTTGAATTCAAATTTTAATAGCTGTTGTAAATCATTTTTGGCCACCGGTAATCGATTACATCCTCTGGTAATCGATTACCAGAGAGTAAATCTCTTGAAAAAGACTTTTTAACTTAAATTTCTTGGCCAAACCTTTTTCTACTTCAATTAGGAATTCCCTTCCTATTTAGTATACCCTTCCTAAGACTCTAGAGACTGTCTTAATCATCCATCTTGAATATCTTTAATTTCTTTGTCTTGAATAAAGCTTTGAGAAACATGTGATCCTTTGGCATCATCAAAACATTCAGCTTGATCCTTTGTCTACAATCTCCCCCTTTTTGATGATGACAATCCCTGAAATCAAGACAAGCTATATACAAGATGATAGCATGTTCACACAACCCTTACTCCCTCTATCTTTTGGCATGTATGCCTAACTTTAAGGAATGATTTTTAATGATAGATTTCTAATTGATTTTAATTGATTTCTAACCCAAGTTCTAAGTTCTCTCCCCCTATGGCAACATCAAAAAGAACTAAGCAAAACAATCAATATCTAAACAGAGCCAAACATTAAACCAAAATAAGTCCATACATTGTCATAACCAACCAAAGCAAAGTCAAGAAATATAATAGAAGTGCAAGATTACGATAACAAGAGCAACAAAAAGCCAAATACACGGCGATAAAACAAAGTACTAATAATACTTAATCATAATAAAAAAATAAGCTAAGATGATGATGGAGGCGGTGGTGGTGGATCAAAGCAAGTACGGATGAAGGAGACATCTTCTTCAACCTTGGTGATCCTTGAATCCATGGCATCGAACCGCATGTCGACTTGCAATTCCATGGTATCAAACTTGTCACCAACAAAAGTCTGAAGACCATCGAACTTGTCCAAAAGCCTTCGAAGAAGAGAGGAATTATCTTCAACTGGTAGGTTGCCTTCATCATCAGCGGGTTGAGTACCCTTTTTGACCCAAGAGCCATCATGCTCTTTGCGGTAACCAAAGGAGGCAATCACAGCAGCACCAATTAAAAAAGATCTCTTGATTGGAACATAAGGTTCAGAATCAAGAGGAATTTGAAAATGGCGAAGAAAGAGAGTGACAAGGTGTGGATATGGCAATGGAGCATTTAATCGCAATGCCTTATGCATGCGATATCTGACTAAGTGTGCCCAGTCAAGTTGACACTCGGTATGAAAGGCCCACATGATAACAAGATCTTCCTCAAAAACCTGGGCAAGGTTGGAAGATCGTGGAAGCAAAATACGCACAATGAGATAATGAAGGATGCGGCTTTCAAAAGCCAATGAACCAGCAAAAAGGTGTCCATTCATATCCGCATGGTTGGTGCAAACCAACTGGCGGGCATCATATGCAGAGAAATCAAATTTCCAATCATCATTCATTGTACCTTCAAATGGTACACCGTCACTGGACAATTGGGTTAAGTTATGGAAAAGGGATTGGTCAATGACCATTTTTATACCAAAAACCTCAGAAATCAAAGTGATTTCCTGAATTTCAAGGTTACAATAAAAAGCTTTAACCAATTCAAGATAAACAAGCAATTGTAATGACATGAAAGGTATGAGACCTAAGTTCTGAAATGCTTGAATGCAATCAAAACTTTCAGCAGAAAAGAAATCCATATCTATGAACTTAGGGTCGATAATGGAACGAGATGAGAAAAGGTTGGAGTATCGTATCTGCTGTTCTTCGAAAGAAAACAGTGTGGAAGAGGATAAGGAGGGTGGAATTGGTGCTGTGGATGCGCTGGTGGCTCCGGAACGATGAGCTCTTGAAGCCGAAGCGGAAGTGGATGAACCCTTACGTTTCTTTGATGATTCTGCCATATGATGGAGTTTTTGCAGATTGTAATCGGTGAAATCAAACGAAAATGAAAAAAGAAGAAGATTGCAAGTTACGGGAGTCGATTTGATGAAGAAATGAGTAAGGTAGGAAGCTTTGGGAATGGAGGGACGTCGCAAAGAGGAAGAGGCTACGCAGGGGTTTCTGAAAAAAACGTGGTATTTATAGACCAGGACGCATTGTAATCGATTACAAGTACTGGTAATTGATTACAGGTGGAGGCAGCCTACTGGTAATCGATTACATGAAGACTGTAATCGATTACAGGCCATCTGTTCTAGTGTAATCGATTACAGTATTCATGTAATCGATTACCAGAACAAAACAATAGCCTTTTCCTAAAAGAAAACTTATTTCTAAGTCTAGAAACTTATACTATCTTAAGAGTTAATTATACCAACAAGAAAAGTAAAATAAATTAAACAGAAACAAGCGTCATACTTAATCAAAACACAATCAATCAATCATAAACTTTACCTATCCAAATCACTAAGGTCTAAAAGGCCTAATTCTCTTCTTATTGAAAAGAATATATCCTTTGGGAGAGGTTTTGTAAAGATATCAGCAAGCTGATTCTTTGTATCAACAAACTCTAGCAAACAATCTCCCTTTAGAACATGGTCTCTTAGAAAATGGTGCCTAATTTCTATATGTTTCGTTCTAGAATGTTGTACAGGGTTTTTGGATAGATTTATGGCACTAGTATTATCACACCTAATAGGTATGCGATCAAGAAGGATACCATAGTCAGATAATTGTTGCTTCATCCATAAAATTTGTGCACAACAACTGCCGGCAGAGATATATTCTGCTTCAGCAGTGGATAAAGCAACACTGTTTTGTTTCTTACTATGCCATGAGACAAAAGCAGATCCAATGAATTGACAAGTTCCACTTGTGATTTTTCTATCAGTTTTAGATCCGGCAAAGTCAGAATCAGAATATCCTATTAAGTTACATGTTGAGTTCTTAGGATACCATAATCCTAAATTGATTGTACCTAATAGATATCTCACGATTCTCTTTAGTGCACTCAAATGTGATTGTTTGGGGTTGGATTGAAACCTAGCACACATGCATACACTAAACATAATATCAGGTCTACTAGCAGATAAATAGAGAAGAGATCCGATCATACCTCGATACTGTTTCATGTCTATAGACTGACCAGATTCATCTTTATCTAAGTAACAGCTAGTGCTCATCGGTGTAGCCATGTGTTTTGCACTTTCCATCCCAAATCTTTTGATCAATTCCTTGCAGTACTTGGCTTGGTTGATGAATATACCTCCTTGATTTTTCTTGATTCGTAATCCCTGGAAGTATTTTAGTTCTCCCATCATTGACATTTCAAATTCACTTTGCATATCAAGGGAAAACTCCTTGCACAATGAATCATTAGTGGATCCAAAAATTATATCATCAACATATATTTGAACCAAAAAAATATCATTATGCTTTCTCTTTATGAACAATGTGGTATCCACTTTTCCTCTAGAAAATTCTTTTTCTAGGAGAAAATTGCTTAAACGTTCATACCATGCCCTAGGGGCTTGTTTCAAACCATAAAGAGCCTTTTTCAATTTATAAACATGATTTGGTTTATCCGGGATTTCAAAACCTGGGGGTTGTTCAACATATACTTCTTCTTGAATTAAGCCATTTAGAAAAGCACTTTTAGCATCCATTTGATAGAGCTTAAAATCCATTATGGATGCATATGCCAAGAGCATTCTAATGGCTTCTAATCTTGCAACTGGAGCATATGTTTCTTCATAGTCTATTCCCTCTTCTTGATTATACCATTTTGCTACTAACCTAGCCTTATTTCTAATAATTATGCCATGTTTATCTAATTTATTTCTAAAAACCCATTTTGTTCCTATGACAGGATAATTTTCAGGTTTTTCTACTAGTTTCCACACATTGTTTCTTTCAAATTGATTCAGTTCTTCTTGCATGGCAATGATCCAGTTATCATCTACTATGGATTCTTTTATATTTTTAGGTTCAATCATAGATACAAAAGCCATGTTATTGCATAAATCTTTAAGAGAGTGTCTAGTTGTTACCCCTTTTGAGATATCACCAATAATGTTGTCAAGGGGATGATCTTTTGAAGCTTTCCATTCTTTTGGAAGTTCATCATTGGATTTGACTTCTTCTGGAGGATCTTCATTGTTTCCTTTACCATTTCCTTTAGAATCTTGTCCATGAATATGCATTTGTTCTAAAGAATCTGCAATATCATCTAGCATATTCTTTCTTGACAAGATAGCATTAGATTCATCAAAGGTAACATGAATGGATTCCTCAATATTCATAGTTCTTTTATTATATATCCTATATGCTTTGCTTTGTAATGAATATCCAAGAAAGATGCCTTCATCAGATTTTGCATCAAATTTTCCTAGATTATCTTTACCATTATTAAGCACAAAGCATTTGCAACCAAAAACATGTAGATGTGAAATGTTGGGTTTTCTACCATTATATAACTCATATGGGGTTTTCTTTAAAATGGGTCTTATTAAGGCCCTATTCATGATGTAACATGCAGTATTGACCGCTTCAGCCCAAAAATATTTTGGAAGAAAAGTATCATTTAATAAAGTTCTAGCAATTTCTTCCAATGACCTATTTTTCCTCTCAACAACTCCATTTTGTTGAGGGGCTCTAGGTGCAGAAAAATTGTGTTCAATACCATGTTCTTCACAAAATGATTCAAAATCTTTGTTTTCAAACTCACCCCCATGATCACTTCTAATGGATGCAATTTTAAGATTTTTCTTGTTTTGTATAACTTTAGCAAGTTTTCTAAATGCTTGGAATGCATCACTTTTATGAGTAATAAATAATGTCCAAGTATATCTAGAGAAATCATCAACTATAACAAGGGCATAGTAATTTCCTCCAAAACTCATGGTTCTAGATGGACCAAATAAATCCATGTGCAATAATTGTAAGGGTTGAGTAGTTGAAACAATATTTTTAGGTTTGAATGAGACTCTAGTTTGTTTCCTTTTTTACATGCATCACATAGTTTATCTTTTTCAAATTTCAATTTAGGCAAACCAACTACTAAATCTTTTGAAATTAATTTATTTAAGTGATCCATGTTTATGTGAGCAATTCTTTTATGCCATAACCATGGATCATCATCTTTGCTAAGAAAACAATGATTGTTTTCTAGTTTTAGGCTTAAGTCTATCATGTAAACATTGTTGACTCTATGTCCTACATGCTTTATATTAATGTCATGCTTATGTTCTATAAGACATTTTTGAGAATCAAATGATACTAGATAGCCTTTGTCACATAATTGACTAACACTAAGCAGGTTGTGCTTAAGACCTTCAACAAGTAGAACATTTTCAATGGAGTTTGAAGAATTTGTACCTATTTTACCAACTCCAAGGATTCTACCTTTGTTGTTGTCACCATATGTTACATGTCCGCTTTTCTTTGGAGAGATATGTGTAAACTTTGTTGCATCTCCAGTCAAATGTTTTGAGAATCCGCTATCTATGTACCACTTCTTCCTCAAAGACACCTACATAATCAAGTTTTTGACTTAGGTACCCAAACTTTATTGGGTCCTTGTGTGTTAGTATAAACTGAGGATCCTTTTGGGACCCATATCATTTTAATGTTGCTGTAATTTTTCTTAAAGTAGCAAGTAGATATGCCATGTCCTTTTCTTCCACAGTAAAAACAAGTGATAGAACTAGAATTATATTTTTGTGTGGAAGTAGAGAAGTTTTTATGAAACTTTTGTTGTTTTTCAGATTTATACCCTAGTCCAGCCTTATTGGAAACATAACTTTGTTTTCCTAATATGACATCTAAATTATTTTTACTATAAGAAAATTTTGCAAGTGAGTTTTTCAACTCTTTAATTTCTTTTTCATATTTTTCACAACAACTACAAGAATATGATATTTTCTTGTCAGAAATAGTAGAGATATGAACTTTTTCATTTGTTTTAGAAATTGAGACTTCATTCCTAAGATGATCTAATTCTTTGTTTAATTTTGAAATTTCATTTTCTAAATTTGAAATTATTTTCTTAGAAGATGAAACTAACTTTGCAAGTTTAATTGACTCTTTATGTAGATCAGCAAATGCATCTTGCAATTCATCAAAAGAAATAGATAAGTTATTTGAAGATGTTACCTCTTCATCACTTTCATAACTATTAGCCATAAGGCAGAGATTTATCTCTTCATTTTCTGAATCTTCAGAAGATTCCATATCGTTTTCATCCCATGTGATGTATGCTTTCTTCAATTTCTTTTCACTAAGATTTTTCTTTTCAGACTTCTCCATCTTTTTCTTGAAGTTGGGACAATCAACCCTCAGATGTCCAGGTTGATTGCACTCAAAGCATTTTAGAGTAGAGGATGAAGTTTCTGTCCTTCTCTTAGATTTAAAATTGGGTCGCCTTTGATTTCCTCTTACTTTAAGAAACTTGTTGAATCTTTTTACAAAAAGGCTTAGATCATCATCATCATCTAGATCATTTTCCTTATCACTTTCTTCTTGGATTGAAGATGATGCTTTAAGAGCAATTCCTTTCTTTTTCTTGTCATTTTCTTCATGTTGGCGTAATCTCAATAATTCCATCTCGTGTTCCTGTAACTTTCCAAATAGAGTGGCAAGAGACATGTTAGATAAATCTCTTGATTCAGTAATGGCCGTTACTTTAGGTTGCCATTGTCTACTTAAACATCTTAACACTTTGTTTATGAGATCCTCATTTTGAAATTCTTTACCTAAGGCTGCCAGATGATTTACTATATGTGTAAATCTCTGTTGCATGTCTTGAATGCATTCATCCTAAACAGTTCATACTCATGGGTTAGTGTGTTTATCCTAGATCTTTTAACATTTGTAGTTCCTTCATGTGTTAATTGTAGAGTGTCCCACATTTCCTTAGCACTCTTACAATTTGAAACCCTGAAATATTCATCCATTCCCAGGGCAGACATTATTATGTTTTTGGCTTTTAGATTGTATTGAACTCGTCTTCTATCCTCTTCAGACCATCTATCTCTAGGTTTTTCTATTGTTTTGCTTTCACTTGATGTGCTATCATCTATTGTAATTCTTTCTACTGTGGTGGGTATATATGGCCCTATTTCTATGGCTTCCCAAATACTTAAGTCTATTGCCTCAATAAAAATTTGCATTCGGGTTTTCCAGTAGTGGTAACCCTCTCCATTAAAGATTGGAGGTCTATTGATAGAATTTCCTTCTGGAAATAAGGAATTTGCTGAGGCTATTTTTTTCTTGAAGCTTCTAAACTTTATACAAGAATGAAGCTCTGATACCACTTGTTAGACAAGTGGCCTCAGATATCTTAAGAAGGGGGGGGGGGGGTTGAATTAAGATATTACAAACTATTTCCCCAATTAAAATTCTATCAAGTTATAAATTCCCTTAATAATAAACTTCTTAAATATTGACTCAAATAGAACAATTTGAATATGAATATAAAACAATAATAAATAAAGGAGTTTAAGGGAAGAGAAAGTGCAAACTCAGATTTATACTGGTTCGGCCACACCCTTGTGCCTACGTCCAGTCCCCAAGCAACCCGCTTAAGAGTTCCACTATCTTGTAAATTCCTTTTACAAGTTCTAAACACACAAGAACAATCCTTCCTTTGTGTTTAGAATTCTTTTACAACAAGAGACCCTCGGTCTCTTAATCCCTTAGTGAATTATAAAGAGAAGAAGAATGAATCTTTCTTGAAAGAGATAGATTTTACAATCTGAGCACTCAAATGATTCCTTAATGAATTGCAATTGAATTGGCCAAGGAATTCTTAAGAGGATAAAACGATTTTGCTTTTTGAGAGAATAAACACTTGTTGTTCTGAAAAACTCTTAGCAAATTCATGTCTCAAGTCACATATATATAGGCCTTTGATGGCCATTCAAGAACCAAATGAAAAGCTGTGATTGTTGAGAATATTTTCTGAAAATCTCCTCTGTTAATCGATTACAGTATGTGTGTAATCGATTACAAGCTTTTAAAATTTGAATTAAAACGTTCAATAACTGCTGGTAATCGATTACCATATATGTATAATCGATTACACAATGCAAATTTTGAATTCAAATTTTAATAGCTGTTGTAAATCATTTTTGGCCACTGGTAATCGATTACAAACTCTGGTAATCGATTACCAGAGAGTAAATCTCTTGAAAAAGACTTTTTTGTGAATGTATGTATACATGATTTTGATGATGTCAAAGAAGAATCTAACAAGGCTGCTTCAAATGATAAGCAATTGCTTCAAGAATAATTCAAGATTGCTTCAACAAACAAAGCCTTGTTTCAAGATTCACTAAAGACCAAGCCTTGCCTTAAAACAATGTGCTTTCAAGACATGCAAGGCTCTGGTAATCGATTACCAGGAAGTGTAATCGATTACCAGAAGACAGGGTTGAGAAATAGCTGTTGAAAAAGGTTTTGAATTTGAATTTTCAACATGTAATCGATTACCATATGTCTGTAATCGATTACCAGCAACGAAACTTTGGAAATTCAAATTCAAAAGTCATAACCCTTCAAATTATAACTGTGTAATCGATTACACAAACATTGTAATCGATTACCAGTGGAAAGTTTTCAGAAAATCTGCCAACAGTCACATCTTTTCATTAGATTTGTGAATGGTCATCAAAGGCCTATAAATAGGTGACTTGGGCACGAATTTTAGACAGAGAGTATTTTTGGTCCAAAATGTCTTATCCTCTCAAAAGACAATGAGAGAGATTCCAAAAGAACTTCATTGTCAAATGCTCTCTCAAAAGAAATCCTTGACCAAACACTTGCAAAATCTATAAGGATTCTTACATGATCTTCATTGTAATATTCTTCTCTTGAAGAGAGAATTCTTCTTCTATTCTTCTTATTCAATGAGATTGGTTAAGAGACTGTGAGTCTCTTGTTGTAAAGCATCTGAACACAAGGGATGGGTTGTTCTTGTGTGGTTCAGACTTTGTAAAGGATTTTACAAAGATAGTGGAAATCTCAAGTGGGTTGCTTGAGTACTGGACGTAGGCACGGGTTGTGGCCGAACCAGTATAAAACTGTGTTTGCATTCTCTCTTCCCTTATCTCATTTATGTTATTGCAATCAATTTTGCCTTGCATGTTTATAGAACATTATTAAATTGATTATTGTTGCTTCTTCTGCATTCTAAGCCTATCCCTCTTAAGATTATTGAGGCCACAAGGTCCAACATTTTTAACTTAAATTTCTTGGCCAAACCTTTTTCTACTTCAATTAGGAATTCCCTTCCTATTTAATATACCCTTCCTAAGACTCTAGAGACTGTCTTGATCATCCATCTTGAATATCTTTAATTTCTTTGTCTTGAATAAAGCTTTGAGAAACATGTGATCCTTTGGCATCATCAAAACATTAAGCTTGATCCTTTGTCTACACTTGGGGTGCTTATGTATTGTCCAGGGTGTGACTCATGCAGGTTTTCATGATGCCAAAAGAATTTACTTGATGAAAGCACACATTGTTTCAAGTCAACAAACAAGATCAAGAAAATCACAAATAAGAACTTAGTTAAATTTTTAAAAGAATCTCATTTTTTATTGTAATAGTTTGGTCTCAAAGTCTTTTATCAAAATTTCTTTATCAAGCTTAACCAGTTCATAAGTAAGATATTTTTAAACTGGTAATCGATTACCAGAGCCTGTAATCGATTACTAGAGAGATCATGAACATGGCTTGTTTTAAATTTTGAACTTTTTTGAATTTTGAACTATGTAATCGATTACCAGCGAAGAGATTTCAGAAAAGCTTTGAAAAGACATGACTCTTCAGAAATATAATTGTGTAATCATTTACCAGTGAAAAAATTTCAAAAAAGCATTTTGAAAAGACACATCTCTTCAAACTATTTTTAAAAAGGCACAATAGGCCTATATATATATATATACACACACACACACATATACATATATGTGTGTGTGTGTGTGTGTGTCTGACTTCGGAAAAAAAAATGAGAGAGATTTTCTAAAAGAACTTAATTGTCAAATTCTCTCAAAACAACTATTGGCCAAACTCTTGCAAATCTATTGAGAATTCTTCTAGGATCTTCAATTTGTATCATCTACTCTAAAGGAGAGAAATCTTTCTGTACATCTCATATACTCAGTTGTAATCAAGAGATTGTTTGTCTCTTGGCTTGTGAGAATCTTGAACACAAGGGTAAGGGATCCCAACGTGTGTTCAAAGACTGTAAAGGATTTACAAACATAGTGAAAAATCTCAAGTGAGTTACTTGAGGAATGAACCTAAGTATGAGAAGTGGCCGAACCAGTATAAAATCGAGTTTGCAATTCTCTCTTCCCTTATCTCAGTTATTTTATTGCAGTTTACTTTGTCTTGTGCATTTAAAAGAACATTATTAAATTGATTGCTTCTTCTTCTTCTGCATTATGAATCTATCATATCTCATTCAAAAGGGGTTAAAACTTGTTAGTCAAAAAATTTTAAGACTTAATTCACCCTCCTCTTAAGTTATTGAGGCCACTTGTCCAACACAGGGTCCACAAAATACACGTGGCAAGCTATCTGGCACTCCGAGATACACGTAAGCCCTCCATGTTAGCCCTGGCACAAGAGCACAAACGTCATGCCCTTAGTAATCAGGCTCTGAACGGATAAGGTATTTCTAAACACTTAATTATTTGAATATGTTGTAACATCCTTATCTCGTGGTAAGTATTCAATTATCTATAAGCTATCCATTATATGTAAATTACAATTATCTATTAGCTATTATCAATAAGCTAGTAATTATCTGCAAGGCTGTTACACCACTGCATCAGTTCCTACAAACAAGGACCCGCAACTCCCACTTTACTCTACACGTATCAGGTTCCATCTCACTCTTTTCATACTCACTCATACTATTATAAAAAAAAATTGGGTAAAATATATTTTCAATCCCTAATAAATATCTTAATTTTGTATTTGTTACTCGTTAATTTTTTCTTTTCATTGATTTCTTAATAAAACAAAAATTTTATTTTTGATTCTTGACACTTTTTTTTAGTTCATCATAAATTAGAAAATTTTATATTTGCTTAATAATAAATGAACAAAATTTATCCGAAAAAAAGACGAATAACTTTATATGCGTATAGATGTTACATTCTCATCATATAACTTTTCAAAATTAATTATGTACTGTAAAAGATATAAATACGCATATAGAGTCAAATATCTATTAATTTAATAAATATCCAAATATTTTTTATACTTAATTAAACAATTTTTTTGTGTTTGTTACTCGTTAACTTTTTCAAATGATCAAATTTGTGTATTTATATCTTTTACAGTACATAATTAATTTTGAAAAGTTATATGATGAGAATGCAAGATCAAACCTTGACAAGTTTCTATTTAAAAAGGAAAAAAACAAATTGATTTTGCCTATCATCGATGATTGTAATCATACTAACGGAATCTGTCCTACCTCAGTTGATATTTGTTCATAATGCCAAGCCAACGTTTGAATTTTTTTTATTGTCTCGTGGTGTTCATTTTTTCAACAAATAGACTATTTCGTAAATCAATAAAAATTAGTCCAACCTAACTTATCTAAACTTTTACAATAGCAAAGCAAAAGGTGGACAATTTTCTTGCCCATGATAAAGCTGGGTTGCTAATTAACAACAGCCATTCTGAAAAGGGAAAGAGTGAGTCAGGGAGAGACAGAGAGAGAACAATGAAACAGATATTAGGGGTATCTTTTTTTTCACTTTGTTGGGGATTGACTTCCAAAAACATTGCTGTTTTGAATGGTGGTGAAAGCTCAATTTCATTGTTTGGATATTGGGAAGCAGAGTAGGGACGGGAAAAATTTGAAGGTCAGCTCCCTCCCTCCAGTTTGGTAATTAAGGGATCCTCCAAAAGAGACACAAGGTAAGGTGACAAAGCCTAGTTCCTTGGAAACTTTCACTTTTTCCTTTCGAATCCTCAATATTGCTTTCGAAAAAGACTGTAAATACAAAAGAATCTATTTGAGGTCCCTCCTAATCTTAGACAACTGCACCTTTGAGTTGACTCCTCATGGAGAATAATAGCTTCTGCAGTTTTTGTATCTTTGTATACGCTTTTTTCCTTCCTCATTTTCCTTAAATAAATAATACTTCGATTTACTTGGAGAAAGGAGGTTAAGAAACCAAACTAAAGCACCCAAATAGAATAAGTGCAAGTTTGAATTTTCGTTCAAAAACACGATACATGAATTCCGAAAAAAATCTAACATTCACAAATTCAGTTTTGCAAAAGGAAGGATCTGGATGTTTTTACAAACTTCATTTTGTTCCAAATGTCCATTTGTAATTGAAAAACAAACATACACTAAAACAATATAAGTATATCATCAAAAATTGTTAATACGAGTGATTTAACCCTTGGTCTTTTAACTATGGTATAAGATTCAATTTTTAGCTTAGATATAAAGTCATAACCGGACGTACTACCTATCCCTAAAATGCAATGTATTTTACTTTGTTACAAATACAAGTTAACAAATGGTTAGTTTGGTTAACCTTTTCAATATATATTTAAAAGAGAAGAAAATAAAAAATTGAATCAAAGTAAAATTATAAAATATCTTATACAAATTAAAATCAGTTTATATACTTAATTCTTTTTTTATACCCCTTATTTAAATTTTCCTTAAATTAAAATCCTAAAAAATAATTTAACAAAACTCAATTTTTTTTGTCATGTAAAAATCCAAAATTGAAGAAAAAGCCTACAAATCAGAAGTTGTTGATCCAAACTCGGTTAAAGCTATACATTTCATAAACATAATACAAGGCAATAAAATCAACAGAATTGCAAAAGAAGGATATGTGGCAATTGATCCAAATAATAAGAAAAACAGAATTGCGCTCGGATGGTGAGGCGAAGTTCGAATCGATCAGAAACTTGGGACGTAAAAAGCAATTTAGTATCGAATCGATCACTAGCTATAAAATACATATATATTGTGTTCTGCAATCTATTTTCTGTGTTTTTCTGTTGCAGCATCGTATCAGAAATCATAATATATAGAAAGAGATTGCTTTTTATTAGTGATAGAAATTCACTCAAGCCTTTTGTTTGTATATTGTTGTTTACTCTAGTTGTATCATATACAGAAAAACAAAAAAAACAAGAGAAATATTGTAAAGCGTGTACATTCTATGTAAAAATATCAAGGACAAATATGATTTTGATGCTTCAACTCATTGATTTTAGTAAAAGTAATTTCCTTACATTTTATTTATGAAATATTTTAAAAAAAATAGCCTTTTAATTAAGTCATTTATTTAACTTTGTAATTTTTTTGTTAAAAGTTTACGACAGTTACTTTTCTAACATCAGAATTAGTATTCAATGTAAAGGACATTTACATATACTTTTAGAATAACGTTTTATTTTTTATTGAATCACAATTAAGTCTTGATCTGTCATCAAACGAGCCACGTATTTTAAGGACATGATCATGTTATGCAATTAGTAACATAATAATTTTTTGTTTTGCAAAAAGAGGCAAAACTGAGACTAAGGGCCATGGTTATCAAACTCGAGAGTTTACGCAGACTCGTGAGAGTTCTATAGACTAGACTCGTGACTCAATTTGTAGACTCATAAGAGTTTACTTCATATAAAAATAATATTAAAATATCTATAAATTAATAACATACTAATTAAACATTTCAACATTATAATAAAGAAAATTAGTAAATCATAAAGTTCAGAATATTTAATTAACCAAGTCTAGTAATAATACATCATTGCTAGATAATAACTTGCAGAGGTTATAGTAGTGATAGATCATTCTCATCGAGAGTTTGTTGTTATTAGAGAACAAAAGTTTGATATTATTAAAGGTGAGAATTTTGTATTTGAGAATAATACACTAAATGAATGTATGTTGAATACTATCCAGAAAGAAAACAATAAAAAATGACTTACATTTTGGTATAATTTTTTTAACTTGTTAACTTGTTGACTTGGTGATAAACTCAAAAGTTTACCGAGTTTACTTAGTGTTTATAGAGTTTGCCCAGAGTCTACTGAAAAAAGAGTTTACTCAAGAGTCAACTCACAGAGGACAAGTAGACTTGTAGACTCATAAACTCATAAAGAGTTAGCGAGTTAACTCGAAAGTTTGATAATCATGCTAAGGGCTAGCAATCATCCCAACTATGTTTGCACCATTGCAGCAACCCACCAATAACAACCAACCTAAATCCATTAAGTGAGCAAGAATAAAAATAAGAGACCATGGGGTGGGGGGGGGGGGGGGGGGGGGGGCAAAACCAAACCCAAATAGATCAAAAGAAGGACTAGCTAAACCTGTTACAAGGTAGATCTTGTTTGACCAAAACAAAAAATCTAGAAACAAAGGTTGGCGTGAACTCCCACCAACAAAATTTTTGTAAATTAATATCGTGTGAGGCTAACCTATATGCACAAGTATTTCCTTCACAATATATATGACCAACAATGAAAACCATAGACTTAGACATGGCTACAACATTAAGCCCCCTATTCTTACGCTGCCAAGGAACCAACTTGTCACTTTTGAAAGCTTGAACAACTAATATGGAATCACATTCCAGCCAAAGCTTCCTCCAACCCTTCTGATAGGCAATCTCAATGGCTTTGACCATTACAGTTAGCTATGGAAATAAAGCATTTTTTTGTGTCTATACTAAAAGCAAAACAACCCTTAATGTTTGCATGATGATCCCTGAAAATGTCATTGAAACTAGTTGCACCGAAAGATCCTTTGGTGGCTCCATTAGTGTTGCACTTGATCCAACCTGATAAGGGGGGAGTTTTAGCGCACCAACTTGATCACTTGAGGATTCTTGGGGTGACATGATGTTGAAAGCTTTGATATCCTAAAACTCTTTGAGAGAGGGGAACATTGAGTTGAAGGTAGAGTCTCCTACCAGTTTTATGCTAGCTGATAAGGTTGAAGTGATTTTTGAGAAGCTTGGTCTTGTGTTCTAAAATCTGCATTTATTGCGGCTGTCCCAAATGGTACAAAGCGCATGAGTGGTAGTTGTTAATCACACAGGTTAAGAGCCAAGCTTTTGTCAAGGCTCATTTGGAGCTTGCTATCGAGCCAGTCCCAGATGGTGGAAGCAAAACTGCATTGTAAAAAATCATGGTCAATCGTTTCAATAGAACCAACGCAAAGGTCACACTTAGAGGCTGTGAAACAACCCTATGAGCTTAAAATGTCATTAATGGAGATCTTTCTAAGCGAACAGTGTTAAAGAACTAGCGATTTTGTCGAAGGGATGTAGTTTCTTCATATCAACTTAGCAACTTTGGAGTTGGAGACCATAAGAAAGAGTGTGATTACTTCAGATCTAGAGGGAAACATAATAATTGGCATACCTTGTGTATGTATAAAATATATAAACCAAGTCATGATACAAAATGTATCCTAAAATGCATTGGCCACTTGGGTTCACCCCAACAATGTAGTTAACATGGGTTTCATCCAAGGTGTAAGAGGCATAGGCTATGACATAAGGAACTCTACCAACTCATTGAGCTAAAATCACCCCAAGTGCAAAATTAGAGGCGTCAACATGAGCTCAAAAGGAAGGTCTCAATCAGGTGCTTGAATTATGAGAGTTGTGGTAAGCCTCTTTTTCAGCTCCTAGAAAGCCACCTCCACTTGACATGGTTGATGAAAGACAAACTCCACATCCTTCTAGAAGAGGTTGGACAAGGCCAATGCAACTTTGTTGAAGTCCTGGATGAACCTCCTATAGAACTTATGTATAAGAAAATGAAGAACTTTTTTGCACAAATGCAAGGTAAGAGAGGGAAGAAATAACATCAATCTTGGCCATATCAACCTCAAGACCCTTGTTAGACACTAAGGGACCCAACATTATACCCTTAGGTACCATAAAATGGCATTTCTCAAAATTCAGCACAAGGTTAGTGATCGAGGCCGTACCCGAATCAAATAAACATGAAAATGCAGTAACTAGGAAGTGATCCTAGGTCGTTTCCCAACGAGCAGTGACAAGCCAAATGTTCATAATATACTTGCAGTAACAGTAACGATGGGGGGGGGGTTTGGTTGTTTGGTAATTAAAGAGCAGAACAAATAAAATGGAATACGAAACTACTAATATTAAAAACGGGTTGTTTCCTCTGATTCAGAAGCCACTCTCTTATCCTGGGTTATGGAGAATTCGTCCCTAACAGTCAACCACTTAATCCAACCCTATTTCAATTTACTAAGCGAAAATCAACTTAGGGTTTTCAATACGTGATTAGGCACCACATACACCAGTTAGCCCTTCGTCCATTAAGCATGAACGCAAGTTAGACTCAGAGGCAATTAATCAAACACGAAGCGTGCACTGATTAATATTCACGAAATTTGGAATAACTGGTGAAGGGAAAACTGCCAGGAAACCACATTACAAACGAAACCTCAAAGAGAGTTGGGCTTCGTCCTCAAAAGGAAACAACACCAGAAAATCTAGCCTTCCATGGATTTAAACAGAAAACGCAAATGAAACATGAAGCAGAAACGTAAATGAATAAGAACGTAAATGAACAGAAACGTAAATGAAAGTAGAAGAAGAAGCAAGAATGAACTCGTAATTAGAAACAAAAAACGGAAATTTGCATTAAGAACGAAAACTGTAACAAGGGAACAGAAAAACGTGAAAACCTAAAACCAAAGCTCTGAATAATGAAAATAGCATAGCAGAATAGAATGCCCTGCACGAATCCCAAGGCAGCTATTTAAAAAGAGTCACTCAAAGTCACTGGGCCCTATTACAATACTCTGGCCCAAAACATAAAATAAAATTGCGAAATTTCCTAATTAGAAATTAACTAAGGTAAGCGCTGCTTTATTTGCCCTCTTCAAGTCCACAACCAAAATCCGGATTAAGCCCAATGTTTCATTAATTCCTGAAATTAGATTAAAAACATCAAATTAGCTAAATGAGCCCAAATAATAAAACTTCCTAATTAATTGACAATTAAGACCAATCAATAATTAAAATGGTGCAAAAAGGGTTTAGAAAATAGAAGAAAATGATGGCACATCAAAACCCCCCATACTTAGCCTTTTGCACTCCTGGGCAAAATGAAACAAAGAACAAAATCCAAGGATATCAAAGGGAGACAAACAAAAACATTCACATATTTCTCAATGAACATCAAGGAATGAAAGGAATGGGTAACATCTAACATAAGGAGATCCAAAAAGTCAAGACATTCATGAAAATCATCCAAGCAACCCAATCATGGCAAAATAGTTAATCAGCTCAAGAATGAAAAGTGATAAAGCCTCACAAGATAT
This sequence comes from Glycine soja, assembly GCF_004193775.1. NCBI lineage: Eukaryota > Viridiplantae > Streptophyta > Magnoliopsida > Fabales > Fabaceae > Glycine > Glycine soja. Next base: position 24,091,532 of record NC_041019.1, read on the forward strand.
ACACTCTATCTCTCAAGTGTCTAGGCTACTATTTACCCTCAAAGCACCCATGAAAGCAAACACCACATAAACTTGGCAAGATTCTAAAATTGACAATCAACCCATAAACACAAGCACATGAGGATCAAAAGGTCTTTTAAGGTTGTAATGGGGCCAAGGACAAGGTATGGAGAAATATGGAATAAGTGGCTAAATCCCAAAGGAATAGAGGAGCAAAGGGGAATAAGTGCATATTAAGAAAAAAATAAGAAAATAAAAAGAAGTAAAGATAAAAATTAAACATGAAGAGTAGAACCAAGAGTTTCATCATTCTTGTGCCATTTAAGATCTTATTCACTCAACTTTATTGCTTTTCTTTTTCTTTTTTCGAATTTTTTTTCGATTTTTTTTCTTTTTTTTCTTTTTTTTTTACTCTTTAGCCTTTGAGAAACAACATTTCATTCAGCATGTCCAACATTTAACCAATATACAATGTACATCAAGTATGGCCCAAAATACATCATGAAGCATAGCCAACAAAACAAGTTGTCCAATGAAACAAAAACCCCCCACACTTATTCCCAAAACAATTCCGAAGCTCCAAAATTCCTTAAGGATATGGTAATATCATGGTTTTTCACTTAAGGCTTGTAGTGAGCTTCAAAACAAGGAAAGGGAAACAAGGCTCAAAAGGGCTATCAAAGGAATTAATTCAAGGTAAGTCCATTTGGCTAGAAGCTTATAAGAACAAAATTGCCTTAATCATTTCCAAATAGGCATGTGAATTAGGACGCATCAACAAGAATCAAGCCAAGGCTATTGTGCAAGCAATCAATGGGGCAAAACACACCAAATGATTATAATGATGGATGGCTCAAATTCTCACAAAGGTAAAATCATCACTTTCAAATTGAGCTTTCAAAACTATCATGACATGTAGAGAAGAATCAAGGATTTCAAGTCACAAAATGTCAAGAACTTTTATTTTCAAAACAATTACCCATTTCTTGAACATATCCTATAATTCAAAGAAAAACATGCAAAGTCGTACGTGCACACGAAATTGACCCAAAATATTAAACTGAAAATCCGACGAAACTAACAACATTAACAAATTAACACAACTAACAAATTAACAAAACCAACAAAACTAGCAAAACCAAAGAACACTCCCCCCCCCCCCCCCATACTTAAACAACACATTGTCCTCAATGTAGCACAATTAACAAATTAAAAACAATTAAATCATCAAAGAGAATCGGACAAGTGTAATAAAAGCAAAGAAGGAGATAGGAAAAGAAAAACTCCCTAAGTCATGGTGGAGGAAGAGTAGGGTGGAGTAAGGAAGTCTCTTCCACCACTACGTCCACTAAAGAAGGGTTCGTGAGGAATGGCTTAAGTCGATGTCCGTTGACCTTGAAGCTCTTGTTTGTGGAGTCGCTTTTGATCTCAACTGTACCATAAGGAAAAACATTAGTAACAACAAAAGGACCAATCCACTTAGACCTCAACTTACCACTCATGAGTCCAAGCCTAGAATTATACAATAACACTTTTTGCCCAACCACGAAGTCTTTTTTAACTATCATGCTATCATGGAACTTCTTGGTCTTTTCTTTGTAGAACTTGGCATTCTCGTAGGCTTCTAGGCGGATTTCATCTAACTCACTCAGTTGCAACTTCCTTTCCTCGCCAGCTTGATCCATAGAGAAGTTGCAAGTCTTCACTGCCCAGTATGCTTTGTGCTCAATTTCCACTGGAAGATGACATGCCTTTCCAAAGACAACCCGATAAGGAGACATTCCTATGGGTGCTTTGTAGGCAGTTCGATGTGCCCAGAGAGCATCATCAAGCCTGGTACTCCAATCTTTCCTGCTTGGCTGCACAATCTTCTTTAGAATTCTCTTGATTTCCCTGTTAGAAATTTCTGCCTGTCCATTAGTCTGGGGGTGGTATGGTGTGGATACCCTGTGTACCACCCCGTACTTTTTAAGCAGGGCATGCATTGTCCTGTTGCAAAAATGGGTTCCTTGATCACTAACAATTGCTTTAGGTACTCCAAACCTGCAAAACAGATTAGACCTGACAAAGTCTGCGACAACTTTAGCATCATTAGTTCTAGTGGGCTTGGCTTCCACCCATTTTGAAACATAATCAACTGCAAGGAGAATATAAACATAACCAAAAGAGACAGGAAAAGGACCCATGAAATCTATACCCCAGACATCAAACACCTCACAGAATAGAATAGGTTGCTGAGGCATTTGTTGTCGCCATGTAAGTGTATTTCCTGCTCTCTGACACTGCTCACAAGTGCTGCAGATCTTCCATGCATCTTTAAAGATGGTGGGCCAATAAAAACCACAATCAAGCACTTTGCGAGCTGTCCTTTGAACACCCAGATGACCTCCCGGTGTGGAAGAATGACAGAACTGCAGGACTGAGTCAGTCTCATGATCTGGAATGCATCGTCTAATGACCTGATCACTGCACAATTTCCACAAGTAGGGGTCATCCCAAATAAAATGCTTAGCATCACTTTTAATCTTATCTTTTTGGGCCTTAGATGCTAAGGGAGGAAAAACAGAGGCAACTAAATAATTGACAATGTTAGCAAACCAGGGAGTAGAAAGAGAGTCAGAAATACTATACAATATATACAAATGATCATCTGGGAAATCATCCCGAATAGGTGAATCTGCATCAGAGACACGTTCGATCCGACTCAAATGATCAGCAACTAGATTTTGTGCTTCGCTCCTATCACGGATCTCCAAGTCAAACTCTTGGAGCCAGAGCATCCATCGGATCAACCTAGGCTTAGAATCAGCCTTCTTCAACAAGTACTTTAGAGCTGCATGGTCAGTATAAACAATAATGCGAGTACCAAGCAAATAAGATCGAAATTTTTCAAGAGCAAAAACTATGGCTAGAAGCTCTTTCTCAGTAGTAGTATAATTTGCTTGGGCAGCATCTAAAGTCCTAGAAGCATAATATATCACCCTGGGCAATTTATCAATTTTCTGAGCAAGGACAGCCCCCAATGCATAATTTGATGCATCACACATAAGCTCAAAAGGGGCTGTCCAATCGGGTGCCTGGATGATGGGGGTGGTAGTCAACGCTCTTTTGAGGCAATCAAAAGCCTCTTTGCATCTGTCATTAAAGTCAAACTCCACCTCCTTTTTCAACAAGTTGGACAGTGGAAGGGCTACTTTGCTAAAATCCCTTATAAAGCGCCTGTAGAATCCTGCATGACCAAGAAAAGATCGCACCTCTCGCACACAAGAGGGGTAAGGCAATTGTGAAATAACAGAAATTTTTGCAGGATCTACTTCAATACCCTTATTGGAAATAATGTGGCCTAAAACTATACCTTGCTCAACCATAAAATGACATTTTTCAAAATTTAGAACAAGGTTAGTTTCAATGCATCTATTCAAAACTTTTTCCAAACTATTCAAACAACCATCAAAAGAGGATCCATATACAGTGAAATCATCCATAAACACCTCTATGCAATTTTCTAAAAAATCACTGAAAATACTAATCATGCACCGCTGGAAGGTACCAAGGGCATTGCACAGGCCAAAAGGCATCCTCCTATAAGCAAAAGTGCTGAAGGGGCAGGTGAATGTGGTCTTTTCCTGATCCTCAGGAGCAATAGTAATTTGCATATAACCAGAAAAACCATCAAGGAAACAGTAGTGGGATTTACCTGTCAGGCGTTCAAGCATCTGGTCAATGAATGGCAGGGGAAAATGGTCCTTTTTGGTAACCTGGTTCAGCCTCCTATAGTCAATGCAGACTCTCCAACTGTTTTGCACCCGAGTAGGAATCAGCTCCTCCTTCTCATTTCTGATCACTGTGAGGCCAATCTTTTTCGGGACTACCTGGACGAGACTCACCCATTGGCTGTCGGAGATAGGATAAATGATTCCAGCTTGCAAAAGCTTGGTTATCTCCTTCTTCACTACATCAAGAATCATCGGGTTGAGTCTTCTCTGTGGCTGTCTTACTGGTTTAGCTCCATCCTCTAAATTTATTCGATGCATACATGTGGATGGGCTAATACCAGGAATGTCCGCCAGGGTCCAGCCTATAGCCTTCTTATGCTTCTTGAGAACTGACAACAACTTCTCCTCTTGCTCATCAGCAAGGGAGGCAGATATAATCACTGGAAAACTCTTGCTATCATCCAAGTAAGCGTATTTTAAATTTGATGGCAGAGGCTTCAATTCTGGTGTGGTCGGCTGGACAGTGGTAGAAGGAGATGGTTTCTCAGCCTTTACCTCATAAAGAAAGTCAGAGGTATGTGTACTTCCTGAAACATGGTTAGTCCTATCTGACTCTATAAAATCAATCTCAAGAGGTAAAACACCACCACCAGGCATGCAATCAATATCACTCTCAGATTCACTCTCAGCATCAAATTCAGACATATGATCAAGTACAATTTCAGACTCAATGCATGAAGAGTGAGAGGCATGCAGATTAGAATAAAGATCAGTCATGTATTCATCAACAACATGATCAATTATTTCAGCACGAAATACAGAAAGATCTTCAGATGGGTATTTCATAGCATCCAGAATATTAAAATGAACAGTTATATCACCAAACTCCATGGACAGTGTGCCTGCATAAACATCTATCTTAGTTCTAGCAGTTTTCATAAAGGGTCTGCCTAGAATGATGGGAACTGATCCTTGAGAAAATCCATCTTCCATATTCAAGATATAAAAATCAACAGGGAAAATTAGTTCACCAACTCTAACTAAGACATCTTCTATGAAACCAACAGGATAGGCAACACTTCTATTAGCTAAATGAATTACCACATCAGTTGACTGCAAGGGACCTAGAGATAGAGAATTAAAAATAGACAGAGGCATAACACTAACAGAGGCTCCTAAATCTAGCATGGCATTGTCAAACTTACTATTCCCTATAATACAAGGTATGCTGAATGTACCTGGATCTTTGCATTTTTCAGGAACAAATAAAATGGAATACGAAACTACTAATATTAAAAACGGGTTGTTTCCTCTGATTCAGAAGCCACTCTCTTATCCTGGGTTATGGAGAATTCATCCCTAACAGTCAACCACTTAATCCAACCCTATTTCAATTTACTAAGCGAAAATCAAGTTAGGGTTTTCAATACGTGATTAGGCACCACATACACCAGTTAGCCCTTCGTCCATTAAGCATGAACGCAAGTTAGGCTCAGAGGCAATTAATCGAACACGAAGCGTGCACTGATTAATATTCACGAAATTTGGAATAACTGGTGAAGGGAAAACTGCCAGGAAACCACATTACAAACGAAACCTCAAAGAGAGTTGGGCTTCGTCCTCAAAAGGAAACAACACCAGAAAATCTAGCCTTCCATGGATTTAAACAGAAAACGCAAATGAAACATGAAGCAGAAACGTAAATGAATAAGAAGGTAAATGAACAGAAACGTAAATGAAAGTAGAAGAAGAAGCAAGAATGAACTCGTAATTAGAAACAAAAAATGGAAATTTGCATTAAGAACGAAAACTGTAACAAGGGAACAGAAAAACGTGAAAACCTAAAACCAAAGCTCTGAATAATGAAAATAGCATAGCAGAATAGAATGCCCTGCACGAATCCCAAGGCAGCTATTTAAAAAGAGTCACTCAAAGTCACTGGGCCCTATTACAATACTCTGGCCCAAAACATAAAATAAAATTGCGAAATTTCCTAATTAGAAATTAACTAAGGTAAGCGCTGCTTTATTTGCCCTCTTCAAGTCCACAACCAAAATCCGGATTAAGCCCAATGTTTCATTAATTCCTGAAATTAGATTAAAAACATCAAATTAGCTAAATGAGCCCAAATAATAAAACTGCCTAATTAATTGACAATTAAGACCAATCAATAATTAAAATGGTGCAAAAAGGGTTTAGAAAATAGAAGAAAATGATGGCACATCAGTTAGTCTTAATGCACCTATGCAAAACTCTAGACAGACTCTTAAGGAATGCATCAAATGAAGAATCATAAATAGAGAAATCATCCATTAATACCTCCATGCAACTCACAAGTAAACCAGAAAAATGTTCACCATAAACCTATGAAAGGTGTCGGGGGCATTGCATAGGCCAAATGAGATCCTGGTGTAAAAAAAGGAGTCAAATAGATAGGTGAATGTGGTCTTTGTTAGAACTTGAGACATTGGATGACGTCAAGTCCCTCAATTCCTAAGTTTTTTTATGATAACATAAGTATTAAATTTTGTATGAGACTAATGGAATTGTTTAAGTGTTATAGGTATACACCATCCTATCCTTATTTGGTAACACCTTAAACTTACAGTTTAAGTCTACCCACGTGTCCATTACAATGAAACTTGTTTTTATTAAAGCCATAACCAGTGTCCTGTATATTGTATTAAAACAAGTTTCTAACGAAATTGTGAAAACCAATACTAAAGTACTTTGTACTTTTAGCATCCAAAAAGACATAACTAACTTACATAAATGCTTTACATTTAGTTAGTTGACATCCATATGATTGGCTTGCACGTGAAAGCATCTTAAGGTTGATTCGCTCACTAGAACATTCTATTATTTGAATTTTCCCTCTTCATGATTGGTTTGAAATTCCTTTAACATTTAAATTTCAAGTTGTGTGCTCTAATAGATAAAAAAGAAGAATTATCTACAAGAGTCAGAATAGTACAAGTGGAAGCAGAGAACGTGCCTAAGTAAAAAAAAACATGGTACTTTTTGTTCCTTCTCTCTCTCCTCTCCGCATTGCCATGTTGCAAGAATGACAGTTGTGAGAAAATAGTCTTATCAAAGGAAGGATTTAATCCCATAATGGATACTTTCACTAAACTCTATTAAAGGTGTCTCGAGGCTCAACACGACACACAAGACAACAATCAATTTGAAGTGATGAAACTCTATCAAATTCATTGGATGCTAAAACACAAGAACTTAGAAATTTTATCCTTTACATAACAAAACTATTTGTTTGTATGCGAGCTTAATTGTATATCCTCTATTTGATAGATTTGAATATTGTATTCATTCAAATTGTTGTTTGCAAAGCTAGAAGTGGCTTAGCGATCAAAGAATACTTAGGTGTTCTTAATTTGTGGGGGAGATTAAATGTGAGCCAGAAGTAATAGGGTAAAAACTTGGTTGTAACCAATTTGTGATTAGTGGAACCCTTCAAGGATTTGAAGGAGAACTAGACGTAGCTTAAGAGTTTGAGTGAACCAACATAATCCTTGTACCCTAGCTTCTATTATAACTTGTTTATCTCCAATTGCTTCTATCTTACTATTAGACGCATAAGTTTTGTTAGAAAGATCTTTTGTGAAAATCTATTTTTCAGCTATTGGACTCTGTTGTGCAGAGCATCCATTTTCAACTTGTGATCAAGCTTGATTTGTCAAAATCTTAATCTTGCGAAAAAAAAAATTTAAGCTTGAATTAGCACACTATTCAATCCCCCTTCTAATGTTTTACATGTATTTCAATCTTATGTTGGGATCTAGTGAAATGCGAATCCACATGTAGACTGAAAATTAATCTAGAATGCAGTAATAAGTCTTGCCTGCTAATCTCTTCAGGTCTTGGTCAATGAATGGAAAAGGGAAATGGTTTTTGTGAGTGTCTTGGTTGAGTTTTTTGTAGTCTATACACACCCTCCAACTATTCTACACTCTAGTTAGAACTAATAGATTGTCTTGTTTCTTCACTATAGTTATCCCAGACTTAGGAATCACATTTACAAGACTAATCCACTTGTTTTCTGATATGAGGTAAATGATCCCTACAGCAAGAAAATTCATGACCTTCTTGATCACATCCTAGATGGTGGGATTGATTCACCTTTATGTCTGTAAACTGGTCGGAACATATCCTCCAATAGCATCCTATGCATGTAGATGGCAAGGCTAATCCCAAAAAGGTCAACTAGAGTCCACCCAATGAATCTCCTATGATCTCTGAAAACTTGTAGCAACTTCTCCTCTTGTTCAACTTGGAGGGTGCTTGAAATGATCACTAGAAGCTGGTTATTTGCCACTCCATAAGCATACTTCAAATGTGTAGGCAAAGGCTTCAATTCCAAAGTTAGTGGCTAAACAATGGAAGGCAATGGAGGCTTATTTGCAACCACCATAATATCAACAAAGTTACCAAAATCATCAAAATCAGAAAATTCAGAAAGTAAATCTATGCAACTATTAACCATAAAATCAATAACATGCAAACCAAAAAGTGAGTGATATTTTTTGGCATGTGTTCATGGCCTTAAAGATGTTGAACTACACAATATCATTGCTAAACTCCCTGGAAAGTGTCCCAACATGCACATCAATTTTGGTCCTGACTGTCATTAGGAATGGTCTCCCTAGGATCAATGTGGGACCATAGCTGGAGGACTCATCCTCCATATCCAAAATGTAAAAATATATAGGGAATATTAGTTCATTGCCTCGAACAAGAACATCTTCCAAAACTCCAAGTGGATGTGTAGTGCTCCGTTTCTAACTAAATGACCACACTAGTTGGCTTCAATTCTCTAAGTTGCAATGCTTTGTAAACTAATGTAGGCATGGAATTAATTGAAGCACCTAAATCTTGCATGGCATTTTCAAATGTACACTCCCCTATGGTGCATGGAACAATGGATGTGTTAGGATCTTTGCAGTTTATGATGGGTTGAATGATGGAAAAAAACATTACTACTCAAAACTAACACAAAACCATTTCTTCCCATCTTCTTCACTTGCTTATCATGCAGTTTTCTTTTATATGTTCACAACTCCTTAAGGACATTTCCACATTTGGCAATTTGTTTGATTGCGTCAAGAACAAGGATGATTATTTCTTCAGTTATGAAAGTCTCAATCATTTCATTATCTAGCTCAAATCTCTTTTGTGGAGTTGTTCTAATTAGAAAAGGTAATCGAGGCTTTGAGACAATTGCTTCAGCACTTGTTTTATGAGATTTTGAACTGGTTGCAACACTTGACATCTTCAATTCTGAACTTGCTACTTTTCTCTATTGCAACTCCTTGTGACCCCTCAAAGTCATGACACTAACATTCCCTTTGGATTGACAACTGTTTGGGAGAGAAGTTGGCTAGAACCCTGTGAATGCAACTAGTTGATAGTGGGAGCTAACTACCCAATTTGAGTTTTCAAATCCTAAATAGTGGCTGACACATTCTATTGGAATTAAAGGTTGCTTATGGACATTTGCTTCACTATATCCTCCAAGGAAAGGCCTACACTATTTGAATAGGTTGGATAAGTTGTGGGACAGGTAAAAATGCTTGTTGCTATTGTCTAAATAGAGGTGGCTGGTACTTAATGTTTGGAGCAACTTGTTGGAACCTTGATTGTTGTTGCCTCACATGTTGTTGTTGTTGTTGTCCTACATATTGTTGCCACATACTACCTTGGACAAGACCACATCTTTGGTTAGGATGATCTCTAAATCTAGTATTATAACTCTCAAAATATTGATCATATTTTTGTTGTTTTTGTAGAGGTCTAAATTGTTGGCCAAAAATGATTCTAGCAACATCTACACTTGGTCAATAGGATTTTTACAAAGGTGAATAAGCCACATGCTCTGGGTGGTGGAACATTTGCTTCCAAAACATGTTGGTGTTTTCCAATGGCTAGTTCTCAAACAAAAGAGGTTAGCTTTATTATCCTGTTTTCCAGCCAATGACTATCAACAACAATAGTGACCTCAAGGACTCCTCTAGATGGTAAAGCTATAGAACTAAACTATTGAGAGTTCTCTATCATGTTAGATAGCAATTTTTTAGCTGCAATTGGTGTCTTTTCTATTAATTCTCCACCACTAGCTACATCAACCATGCTTGTAGTAACTAGTGTTATCAGAACCAAAGTAATTGAGATATTGGGTCACTTGGTCATGGGTCTAACTAGAGGATTAGTAGTTGAACTACATGAACTAGTGTAATTAAAATAATATATATATATATATATATATATATATATATTGTTTCGGCACATAATAAACAAACAAGGTGGCTAGCTTAGTGGTAAGATTTCATTTATGTAGATCTTTTACTCTGGTTTGATCCTTGTAGTGGCCCTTTTTGCATTTTCATTTCATTAATATAGCAATGGCCAACATATTTTTGATACATGGCAAACTAGCTTTGAGATAGTACACAACATGAAAACAATTTTCATACACATACAATAGGTTACATTGGTCTTGGGTCACACAAAATGCAAAAACAACTTCATGAAAAAGCTTAAATGCAATTTTGGCCCCCTATTTTTCTGATTCGCAATTTTAGTTCCTCCTTTTTAAAATAGAGATATTTGGTTCTTTTATTTTAAACCCTTTATTAAAAGAGAGACATTTGATCCTCTTGTTTTAGAAAGTTCATAATTTTGGTCAAATCCTCAATTTTTCCTATGTTTAATTTTGGTTCAATTTAATCCTAAACCTAACATACTTATTTAAGGTAGATCAAGAAATAATTTAATTAATTATAATGTAAGAAATAAAAGGTATATGAAATTGAAAATTAGACCAAAATTGTGGATTTTTTAAAATATGGGAACCACATATCTCTATTTTAAAATAGGAGGACCAAAATTATGAATTTTCTAAATTAGGAGAACCAAATGTCTCTATTTTAAAATAGTGGTATAAAAATTGCAGATTATGCAAAATCGGGGTACCAAAATTGCACTTAAGTCTTATGAAAAAAACCTTAAAATTTGTGAAAAAATGCATGGGATCAAGATGGGAATAAAAACAACCTTGGACAATGAATCACAATGTTTAAATAAAACTAGAGAGATTGGTCTATTCCAAGCAGATATGCCAATTTAATCCAATTTGTTACCTAGTTAATGACAAACATTAGGTGAATTACATAAATAATCTTATAACTAAACCGAGTCATATACATGCCTGATTTTTGGTCTAACAAGTTCAACTAGCTGGGCTGAGCCAGGTTTAATAACATCGGTAGCAACCTTTCTTAGAAATACTAGATGAGAAGTTGTTCACTGATGTGATGATTAGGTTTGCTTGCACACAGTTTGTTGAACCTATCCTAGTACTCATTCATTGTCTTTCAAGATAGTTGCATTATGCCACTAATGTCTTTTTTGGTGGCAAATGTTCCTGGTGCAATGAAGAATTTCTTCAAAAACAACCTCTTCATGTCATTTCAAGTGTGATTGGGAACTGGTTAGAAATACAACCAGCCCTTGGTTGTATAAACCAAAGAGAAAGGAAATTCTTTCATTTTGATATAATTTTAAAGAACATGAAGGTTGTCACATAGTAGAACTATTGGGGTTTCACAGTCTATAATTTAAAAAAAAATTAAAGCTAAGTGTAAAAGTTTCATCCCATGGATCACACATTACACAAGAATCAGTAAGAGTTTAGAATGTACATTTGTAGCGTGCTTTCAAGTGATGGGTTGCCTTTAATGACCAAGTGTCAAAATTACGGTACCTCTACTCAATCCTTGTGAGCAATAATTGAAGCAGAGCCTCAATGTAGCTGACGATAGATGTGTTGGGATTTGATATACAAAGCTTTCTCACTCTCAATAGTGAATTTCATGTGTTTACACCTCAATTTGACCTCTCTCATATACATAGAAGAGTGGTCAAACCCAAATCCCAATTATATCTTATTCTATCAAATCCTATTTGATTAGATATATTGATAATTATCTAATCAAATGTTTTGATCTTATCAAATTTTATTTAATTAGATATAATATATTTTTATCTTATCAAATCATATTTGATTATATATAATTATTTTATCAAATCATATTAGATTAGATGTAATTATCCCATCAAATCATATTTGATTCGATATACAAATAATTAATTAAATCATATCTAATCAATTATCTTGTATATATTGTGTCTCATTTAATTAGGTATATTTTTAATTAATTAAATAACAAATTATTAATAAACTATGAACAAAATTAAATCATATTTAATTTGTTCAACTGCTCTAATTAATTACTCTATGTGTGTGTCCCTATAGGTTGCCACTAAACTAACAATAATATTATAGGCCATGATTAATATTTAGCAATGCATCACTGCCACTCAACATATGAGATAATCAGTAATTTGATTTCAATCTTACCATAATCATTTCCACTGTGTAGCCCTTATCCCTTCATCCAATTGTCTTGATTGAACACAAGACATAAGAGTATCATCCTTATCATGTTTGACCATTTATTTCTCGATACCTAAGTAGACATCTATATACAAAATGGATCCAATATCTCATATATGTCCAATTATGCATAACCACAAATATTGTACGTCTTACTCTATCAAGATGCCTATAAATATAACTTATTTTATGCAAGAGGGAAAAATACTATCTACATTAATCACATCTCTCAACACAATTCATTCTAAGCCCAATTACTACCTTTATAACCACCATGTTACAAATAATATTTGATAGCATTTAAGCCTACAGGAATTGTAGCAACTTCAAGTCGAAGGATTTCTATCACACTTTGAAATATCAAATATCTCACTATAAGGGGGGTTGAATAGTGTGTTAGACAAAAATAAACTTTCTTTGAAATGGATGTTGTTTTCACAAAGATATATGAATAGGATGCTAAAAATAGAGTTTCAGATGGATTGTCTAATAACCAAAAAAGAATAGTTTTAATAAAATAGTATTTTAGCATTGTTGTCCAATCTCTTATATAAGGTTTTCATAAAGGTTTTCCAAATTCAAAATTATGCGTCCAAGTGTATAGAAATATGCTCAAAAGAGTATAAGTTAAATAATAAAGAAGAGAAGTAGAAACACTAAGTTTATACTGGTCCACTCAACTTGAGCTACATCTAGTTCTCCTTTATAAATTGTAAAGGGTTCCACTAATCAAACTTAATTACAAACAGGTATTCTATCATGCCACTCTTGGCTACAACAATACTCTCAAGGCCACTTCTAGCACACTCTTAAAATCCTCTTGAGTTTAAGAACACCCAAGTATTGTTTAACACTAGCCACTCTTAGCTTTCACAAACAACCAAGATTTGAATGAATACAATGATTTAACTCTCAACAAGACGATATAACAATGCATAACAAATTATACAGAAAAACTTTGCTAAGCAAAAAATGACTAATTTAAGCTTACATTGAGTTGCATCTAGTAAATTCAATAGAGTAACAACACTAGAGAAAATTTGATAGCTTGTAATGTTTCTTCGTGCTTCACTCTCAGTCTTTAGGGTCTTTAGGGTCTTTAGATAGGCTTTAGAAAATATTCATTATGAGGTTACAGCCTTACTCAAAAGTTTCCATTATCAATAACTTGTCTTTTTCTGCTACATGAGAACTTGTTGAATAGAGAAAGGGGACAACAACACATTGCATTTATGGCTCTCTACTCCACTACTTGTATTATTTGATTCCTTGTCTGCTGTGATACTCTTCCAATTTGTATCCGCCTTAGTACACTTGAATTTCAAATGTTAGCAATTCAAATTATAGAGGAAAAATGAAATCATTAAGATACAAATAAGAATATTTGTCTCGTGCAAGCTAACATGTGTTTAGTACATAATTAGACATAATTTAAGCTTAGTATAAAACACTTGGTTGAAAGTGATTATGTCCTTTGGATGCGCAAAACATGACTTAGTGTATTTACATTATTTTCACAAAGGGTTGGACGCTTGTTTGATAACAACATGTTGGACACTAAATCAAGTTATTGGAGGCATAAATAGATGTCATTCTTCCATAGGGCTATAGGATTTTGAATATTCTTGGATGGGTCTAAGCTTTCCTTCATAGCAGCCTTGAGATAAGTTCCAATTCCTTATCATTTCTAGACTTGATATTATTCAATGAAGAGTTTTATCATTGTATTCCTCATCTAGTTCCTTGGCAACCTCAACATCATTCTCAATTTAAGTTGCCTCATGTTCTTTAGGGAGTGGTCTCATCTTTTGTTGTGTTCTAAACGTGCAAGTATAAGGGTCGTCCATCCTAATTAAAGTTTACATGTCCTTCCTTGTCCAAGTTGGTGGTTCCATCAGAGTGATGGTTCCAGTAGGAAGTGTAGCATATGAAACAAGGAGTGTATATGTAATTATACCTCTTTCATGTAAAAGTAGAAATGGTTGTTAAGTTCCTCTTAAAAGGTTCTTAATGTGGTCTCCAGATAATATCCTTCTTCTTGCAATAGTTATGCTCATTCTTCGTGAAGATCACAACAGAGAACTTCTCTCTAATCTTCTCATCTTCAGTTATCTTCTTTGGTGGATTGGTCCAAGCTGGCCATGTTGATAGCCAAGTAGGTGTTGGCCTCACAAACTTGGTCAAATATAGAAGAGAGGAAGGAGGACGCATCTCTATTGTGGTTCTAGTTATGGTTGGTGGAGTATAAGCAAAAGTGGATGATTCATAAGCATTTACAGTGTCATGAGGTGGAGAAAGGGGAACCCCGTCATCTTCAACATCAACGACTACTGGCCTTTGTTTTATTGCTCAGTTCTTCACACATTTGAGCATCTCAGTATGCATAATAAGATCTTTAGCATTGAACCTAGCAATAGTTGTCTTCGACTTCTTCTAGATAACAAGCACTTGTTCTTGCTTTTCTTCAATCTTCCTTATCCTATGGATGAGAAGAGCATTATCATCCTTAGAATGAGTCAAATCCTTAGGCCTTTGGTTTGTTGTCTTTTGCTGAACTTGCTTCTTTGGACTCTTTCTAGTTGAAGTAGTCTTTGGACACTTGTTCTGTGGTGTAACAGAATTGGATAGGGCATGCTTGCATTTTCTTGGTTCTTCTTTCTTTCTGGGCTAGCTCCTTTTTTTCTTCTTGTTGTTTGGCCATTTTCCTTGTTTTACTTAGTGTTTCATGGTCCATTATAATTCCTTCCACCTTCTGGCTATGTCAAACATATCCATATCTTTATCATCATTCTGGACGACTTTGGTTTCAACTTTTCTTTTCTAATTAATATCCTATTCATCTAGTTATGGCACTTCACTTTCAAATATGTCAATATTTAGCCTCATAGCCTTGATATTTCTTGGTCCCAATCACATTTATTTAGCAATAATCCCCTTTTGTCAAAAATAGAATCTCTTTCATTATTTTCCATTTAATAAGAGAATCTCTTATAGACTTTCAGATCCCAGAAGATTTTGTTTAACAGATTAGCATGAAAGATATTTCCATTACCTCCAAGCCCCTTTATGTTCTTTAGAATGTTGATGTAGATGACACATGGTAGGTTGAAAGGGATGCCCTCCATCAAGTGAAACAACACATACTTGTGTAAGTTTGAGATATAGTCCTAGAACCCGATCTTGTGCAAAAAACACTTGTTACATATTTGCGTCCAAATATTTTCCTTCTTGCAAATATTTTTGTACTCCACCTTTTTCCCTTCATGGAGTTGTTGTACACTCCTCCATATAACACTTTCTCCACATAACTTGACTTGTCATACCAGTTGGACCAATTGTTGAGATAGTGGTTGTCTAATAATCTCTCACAACCACACCCCTTAGCAATGGACTCAGTGTTGAGAGTGACTCTTCTTCCCATCATGGTTGAGATAAGATTACGAGGGACCTAGTCAAAGCTAGCATGCCTCTAGAATATGCAGATGAGTTATGGGTAGATCGTATGAGGGTTATTGAAGTAACCTCTGATGCCACATTTGAGCAAGTTCTCATGCAAGTTGAGTCCTCGACTTTCCAGATACTCAATGTTGAAGAAGTTTTGAATGTGGATGGTAGCTTCATCATCATTCTAACCTGTGATGGTGATGGTAGGTTGCTTCAAGACATTGAGCTCAACCATGGTTCCTTCACTAGAGCCTTCCAAGGTTTTAGGGATGGATTCTTTGGTTATTTCTGAGATTAAGGTTTGAAAGAGAATAAAGAAAGACGAATAGAGAATTTATGTCTTTTGTTTCTAGTTTGTAAGTAACTAAAGGTAGTGTAGAGTGGTGGTTACTTTTATCTAAGAGAATACAAAAAAATTTGTGAGCTTTTTGAATAGGTGTAAATAAGGCTTGCCAACAAGAGATGACTCAGCAGAAGAGCACGAACTAACCAAAATGCTATGTTTTAACTTTAAAACATGCAATATTATGTTGTGGAGACATCCATAGAATAGACACTTATGCAGCATGTGAGATGCACATGATGTGACTAAGTGTCATTGTACGATATGTTCCACGAATTCTAACTCATACTGAAAATGCAAATTAAATCATTCCCTTATAAATTCCATTCCAAGTTTGTTCCTTAGAAGAATTAGCTTGTCCTCAGTAAGGGGTTTAGTAAAAATGTCAACAAGCTGATCTTCAATGGGTACAAACTGCAAATCTAATGTCCCTTTCTGAACAAGGTCTCTTATAAAGTGATGTTTAATTTCTACATGCTTAGCCCTGTAATGCAATGATGAATTTTTAAAAAGACTGATTGCAGCTTTATTATTACAAAAGATAGGAACGTTACTCTCAAAGATGTTGTATTCTTCTAGTTGGTTCTTGATCCATAATAGTTGAGCATAACAACTTGAAATTGATATATACTCTGCTTCTAGAGTAGATAATGTAATGGTTCCTTTCTTGCATACCCAAATGACTAAGTTTCCACCAATGAAGTAACAACTTCCCCTGGTTCTTTTTCTTTCAATCTTGTCACCAACATAATCAACATTACAAAAACTAATGAACTTGAAATCTTTCTCTTTCTTAAAACATAGACCAAGGTTAGGAGTATCAATGAGATATCTAACAATTCTCTTAACTTCAGTTAAGTGAACTTCCCTTGGATCCTTTTGAAATCTTGCACATAGACATACACTGAACATTATATTAGGCCTAGACATAGTGAGGTATAGGAGTGATCCCACTATTCCTTTGTATGGGGTGTTGTCCACCTTCTTTGATTCCTTATCCAATCTAAGATATGTGGTTGGATGCATGGGTATCTTCATTTCTTTTCCATCATCCATATTGAACTTCTTCAAAATTTTATTCATATACTTGGTCTAATGAATGTATATTCCATTGTTTGTTTGCTTGATTTGCAGTCCAAGAGAGAATTTTAGTTCTCCTATCATACTCATTTTGAACTCAGTATGCATCGACTTAGAGAAATCCTCACATAGAGGTTCATTAGTGTCGCAACCTACCCTTCGGCGGGAGGGCGACGCGTGACTCGCGGGATGCGTGTTCCACGAAAGGAATACGCGCGGAGTCGCCACCAACGTTTATTTGAGGAAAACGTCGGAAAAACCGGAAAAGACGCGATCTACGAACTTTTAAGTGAAAGGTTCGGGAGTTGTATTTACGCACGGGGAAGGTATTAGCACCCCACACGTCCGTCCCAAGGGACGGCAGCCTTTAATCGAATGTGCAAACATGACCTTGATTTTTTATGTTCCCTTTTAAGTCCTTATATCCTTTATACCCTTTTTATATTTTTCTCTTTTTGTGGTCGACAAGGGTGTTTCCCTTTGCTCCTACGTATTCCTCAATTGCGATGAGGAAATCAGACCTACGTAGTTCTTTCTTATCAAGTGATTCTTTTTTACTTTAAGAGGTGATCATTTTAAGGCGTTGGACCTTAAAAATGATCCATTTTACTTAGTGAGAAATTGAAATGACAAACTTCAAAAGCCTATTTTTTATGGACGAGCTTGACTAGGCGAGTTGATTTTAGCCTTAGTTTCACTTTAGTTATTAATCAATTCGATTAAGAATGAGAAATCCCAAAGAGAAAACGTCCGATTGATTTTCCGCTTTATTTTGCTAAAAGATGTTTTTTTGATTATTATATTTATTTTTTACCTCTTTTTGATTTCCAACGTGGTTACGGCACGACCGAACGGTCGGAATTCATCTTACCCGAAGTTAACGGATAATACAATTCAAACGTTCGGTGGAAATTTATTTTATTTTGAAGTTAAGTGAGAAATGACTTAAGTAAAATGGCTTAAGCACGTCAAGAGGGGGTATAAAAAGGTAAATGAAACAAGAATAGAAATACACAAAACACAATGTGGACCACCATGGGTGCATAGAATGAATCGAAAAGCTTGGTTCGAGGTACTTACCCGTTGAAGATCGAAGAACGATGAAGAACGAATGATGAACGTCGAAGAACGATCGAAACCTTTGCGAAATTCTTTACGGAAAACGTTACGGAAACGTTTCGGAAGCGCCTCGGCTTAGATTTTTTTCACGGAAACAATTTTTCCAAGCAAATTCGAAAGAGAGAGAAGTGCCTAAGGGGCTGAACCCTTTTCTTCTTCACTTCCTCCCCTATTTATAGCAAAATAGGGGAGGTGGTTGCCGCCCAGCTCGCCCAGGCGAGCCAGGTTGCTTCCTCCAGAAGCAACAGCCTTCTGGAAGTGGGCCTGGGTGCTATTTGCACCCCCATTTTTACTAAGTACACCCCTCTGCTTTTTTTTGGTGATTCTTTTTTCGTAAAGTTACGGAAACTTACGAATTTCGTAACGATACTTGTTTTCTTTCCGTAATGTTACGGAACCTTGCGGATTACATAATCATCCCCTTTTTGACTTACGGAATGTTACGGAACCTCACTTAATTATGCAACGATGCTTCCATTTGATTTCCGGTGTGTCACGGAAACTTACGGATTGTGCATCAATATTTTTTTGGTTTTCCGGCATGTCCTGGAATTTCACAAATTGCCTAATGATGGGTACCAAGCACCTCACAAGGACCAAAGAAAGGTCGCATGTCATCAAGCAAAAGTCCCCGGACGAAATTAGGGTATGACAGTTGCCCCTCTTTACTTGTCTTTTATTGGAGATAAAAGGAAAGTAAAGATAAGACACTAATTTCGTTCCTCTCGATTTGACGAGAGTCGCGGGTCACCATAAAATCTCCACATGCAAATGACTTGTTGTTCCCGGATTTTCACAAATTGCCTAATGATGGGTGCCAAGCACCTCACAAGGACCAAAGAAAGGTCGCATGTCATCAAGCAAAGGTCCCCGGACGAAAATTAGTGTATGACGCTAATTTCGCTCCTCTCGGTTGACGAGAGTCGCGGGTGACCATGAAATTTTCGCATGTAAATGACTTGTTGTTCCCGGATTTTCACAAATTGCCTAATGATGGGTGCCAAGCACCTCGCAAGGACCAAAGAAAGGTCGCATGTCATCAAGCAAAGGTCCCCAGACGAAAATTAGTGCATGACACTAATTTCGCTCCTCTCGGTTGACGAGAGTCACGGGTGACCATGACTTGTCGTTCCCGGATTTTCACAAATTGCCTAATGATGGGTGCCAAGCACCTCGCAAGGACCAAAGAAAGGTCGCATGTCATCAAGCAAAGGTCCCCGGATGAAAATTAGTGTATGACACAAATTTCGCTCCTCTTGGTTGACGAGAGTCGCGGGTGACCATGACTTGTCGTTCCCGGATTTTCACAAATTGCCTAATGATGGGTGCCAAGCACCTCGCAAAGACCAAAGAAAGGTCGCATGTCATCAAGCAAAGGTCCCCGAACGAAAATTAGTGTACGACACTAATTTCGCTCCTCTCGGTTGACGAGAGTCGCGGGTGACCATGAAATTTCCGCATGTAAATGACTTGTTGTCCCCGGAGGAACAAAAGGTGCAGAAGACTATGTCAGCCTCTGCATGCTATCAAGCGTTCTGTCTTACAGATAGCAAAAGAATGTTTATACGGATAACCACTCGAGTATTTCCGCGTATCATCGGGCCCGCCGCCTCTGGATGACAAAAGGGTGCGGATAACCGTAAGGTATCTCCGCGTATCATCGGGCCCGCCGCCTCTGGATGATACAAGGGTGCGGATAACCGTAAGGTATCTCCGCGTATCATCGGGCCCGCCGCCTCTGGATGACAAAAGGGTGCGGATAACCGTAAGGTATCTCCGCGTATCATCGGGCCCGCCGCCTCTGGATGATACAAGGGTGCGGATAACCGTAAGGTATCTCCGCGTATCATCGGGCCCGCCGCCTCTGGATGACACAAGGGTGCAGAATGACCAAATTTTGTCTCTGCTTGTCATCGGGCCCGCCGCCTCTGGATGACAAAAGGGTGCGGATAACCGTAAGGTATCTCCGCGTATCATTGGGCCCGCCGCCTCTGGATGATACAAGGGTGCAGAATGACCAAATTTTGTCTCTGCTTGTCATCGGGCCCGCCGCCTCTGGATGACAAAAGGGTGCGGATAACCGTAAGGTATCTCCGCGTATCATCGGGCCCGCCGCCTCTGGATAATACAAGGGTGCAGAATGACCAAATTTTGTCTCTGCTTGTCATCGGGCCCGCCGCCTCTGGATGACAAAAGGGTGCGGATAACCGTAAGGTGTCTCCGCGGGCTACCAGCTCTTGGGTCATGGCAACAAAAGGCGGTGTGGTCGACAAAAGCGAGGCTCTTGCTCCTACGTATCCTCCAATGAGGAACTCAGACCTACGTAGTTCTGGATAACTTGTGAGACTTGAAAAAGTCTCGGTGTTTTCTTCGCTAAAATGCAAACATGCTTTAGCAAAGAGACAAATATTCCAACTGATTTAGAGCAGCATATGCTTGTTTGAGTGAAGAACAATGCGTCTACCGGGGAAGGAGAGTCTGCTGATGAAATCTCCCATAACCATAAATGAGATTTTGGATGTTAGCATTTCGTTTCTAAATGACCATTTAAAGGAAACACTCGGTTCGACAAAAATAGAAGAAATCCACTCAAAGTGTATCAATCTCGCACAGGTAAGTGTTTCATCCTAATTCCGAACCATAGATATGTCATGACTTGACTTTGCAAATTATTTCCTATCAAATCAAAAATTACATGCGTGATCATGGATCAAATAGGACTTCCCTTGGGAATGGGTTCTTTTGGGGAGTTTTTCGGCTTTTGATTATTTTTTGCCTTTTCCTTTTCTGTTTTGGTTTTGCGCGAGGCGAACAAGTCACCGACGCACAGGATTTTGGTTGGTAATCAAAGGGAGAAGACCACTTTAGGTCATGGTTTCCTTTTCTTTCTTTTGTTCATTTGATGACAATTCTGTACTGTTCAGATATTGTCTGGTCCAAAGACCTCTCTGCACATTTCTTCTGGTTTCTTTGACCAGGAGCTTCCTTCTTTTTTACTTTCTCCCATTCTTTGGTTGGGAATTTTCTTTCTTTTCTTTTTCCTTTCTCCCACTCTTTGATTGGGAATTTCCTTTCTTTTCTTTTTTTTCTCTTTTTCCCACTCTTTGATTGGGAATTTCCTTTCCTTTTTTTTTTCTCTTTCTCCCACTCTTTGATTGGGAATTTCCTTTCCTTCCTTTTTTTTTTCTTTTTCTTTTTTTTTTTTTGCTTCCGAGGGTAGGGTTATGGTGAGTCAGGATTTTGGCTCAAGGCTTGTAGAATGGCTAGACATGATACATGTCAGGGTTTGGTTTGGTTCAAGGATAAAAAGGGATGCCCCACATTATTTCCATGACACAAATGCAAAAATGATGATTTGGAAATTTTATGCAAAACTGGTTATGCATGCACCTATGCGGACACTCAAGTGTCAAATTTTTATGGTCATGTGATGCTAGGGCTCAGGATTCATTTCCTCTATTTTAAATCAACCCAATGTTTCCAAAATATGTTCTTTTATCAATTTGTGCATTCATCCTAGTCCATTTTGGGTACTCGGGAAAATTTCACAGCATTCACCCTTCAGGTGTACACACATTTTTTCAAAAACTAGTTATGATCAATGAATTTTTTCAAAGAAAAGTTGGAAGTCATCTCTTTTCAAAAGCATGTTGGTCTTTAGCTAGACAACTTATTTTCTCTTTTTCCACCTTTTTTCTTACTTGCTTTCTTTTTCCTTATTTGCTCTCTTTTTCTTTACTTGCTCTCTTTTTCCTCTTTTGTTCTCTTTTCCATTTCATTTTTTCTTTTCTATTTTTATTTTTATCATGATTTTTGTTTATTTTACATATATATTTTTGGGACGATGTTCCTAAACGAAGAACTCTACACGGTTCCAGAATTTCAAACATCATCGATAGTAATGATATATAAACACTGACGCAACAATCTAAACAAAAATGTATGCGCTGTACAAATGACAATCGAAACAACAAAAACAAACATTAGTCTCTCAAGTCAAAACAATAACATAGCATAAAAAAATGATAAAAGAAATATGAAAGAAAACATGAATCTGGGGATCTCCCAGTCACGTATCTCCACTCCCTCCCAAGAAGTCAAGCAAATCGGCCATCTCCTCGTCCTCGTGGGCCTCTTCTCCATCGCCGGGAGCTTCTGGGGGTGCTTCTCCTGCTTGGGCCTCGGGCCAATCTCCGGGCCATGCAACCTCTGCCCTGAACTGGTCTGGAGTAGGGCATGAAAAAGAAGCAAAGCCCTGGCTCTGCATGCTAAGGCTCATCTGGTACAGACAATCATGGGTCTGTACATGTGCTCGGTGGTTGGCCGCCTGCTGGCGAACCAAATGCCGTAAATACTGCTCCATGTCAAATGCCCCAGCCTGGCCAGCCTGATGAGGTGGTGGTGGCGCGCCTGCGGCCTGTGGAGCATCACCCTGAGCCTGTCTCTGGGTACAGTACTTCTCAATAAAAGCCCGGGTGATGGGCGGCCGAATCACCTTGGTAGGTGCAACGGGGACTCCGAACGACTGGCAGAGTCCTGTGATCAGTGCGGGAAATCCCAGGGCCCTGTTGGACTTATCTGGGTCCAAAGGGTGCCTAGTGGGCGCCATACCTGCAAAAATATAGATGGCATCAGCGATCAACTGAGCCACATTGATGCTCATCCGTGTCAGGATGGCGTACACCAGCTGACACTTCGGCATGGGAAGGTCGGAATTATGATCGGTGGGCAGGATGTTGCTGAGGAGCAACGTCATCCATATCTGGGTCAGGGTGGTCATGTTGGTGCGCATGATTCGCACTCGCCTCCCTGCAGCAGTCCGGGCAAAATCCTGCCCCGGTATACATAGCAGCTGGGCGATGGCCTCCTCATCGAACCCATCAGACCGGTTCCTCCTCTGGCCATACTCACATTCCTGGCCCTCTTCCAACACCAACGGATATCCTAGGAGTTGGCCGATAGCGTCGGCATCAAACGGGATCCACTGACCCCTTACCCAGGATCTCATGTCACGCACGCCCTCCTCTGTTGGCCAAGCATTGGCATAAAACTCAAGGACTATTTCTGGATCAAACTTGGCCATGGGAGTAACCAGTGATGCCCACCGCCGACGCCCTATTTCCTCCTGGAAATCAGTATACTCGTCGTCCCTGAGCTGGACGCGTCGCTCCCGGAGAAATGACCATCCCTTGATGGCCTCGAAGCGCTGCTGGTGTACAGCGCTCCTAAAGCGGTGACTGTCATACTCCGGAGCGGAACTAGTTCCTTCGGCTGCCTTGTCCTTCCTGGACCTCTTTGAGGCAAGCTTCCTCGGGGCCATTTCCTGCGAAGGCAAACATTTGGAAAGTTAGTTTTACCAGTGGGACACTACTCTTAAAACAAAAATGGCATACAACCTCCTCCCATAAATACAAACATCAATGTAAATTTAGAGCAAGCTTATGCGCATATTTCCTTACGAACGTTCACTTGCACAAGACATTCTATTAACTAAGAAAAATGCACCCATATACAATCAAGGCAGCTTCGTTACCTAGATTATTTACATGTACTTCCAAGGTGTATTTGTTACTTACATCACACACATCTCCTTGGCTAAATTTACATACATGCATACTCAAAGCATTTTGGGGTACCAAAAATTGCACATGTGCACATCTTGGTATTTCTAATACCTATACATACACAAACTTCATGATGAATCTTGACTATCTACCCAATAAGGTGCTACATTTCATGCTCTTTTCAAGTTTTTGCTACCTAAAGTCGCATGCAAATTCAAGTATATTTTCCTTTTCTGACTAAAACTGTATTCAAATTAAAAGGTATATATATATTTTTTTGTAATGTATTTCCTTTACATAACATGCAACATATATATATACATTTTTTTTTGTGAGACATTTTGACTACCAAAAATTATATGTACATACATCCAAGTATTTTGCTATCATACCCAAAGTGTAAATTGCCAAAGGTATCTTGCTACCTATTCTAAACCTACACATTCATGACGAGCAAAATTCCTACACATCTAGGCGTAGGGAAATTATTGTAGCGTGGCCCATAGCTGATTGCTGGCCAAAAAGGGTAACTTTACCCAATATGCACCTCCTCTTGTGTTCTTTTTTTGCATAAAATTTTAGTTCCTAGGCCAAGGATATATGTGGGGCAATGACTCTAGCCTTTTTCGGGAATGAATACATATTCCAAAAATAGAAAATATGTACAAAACCAAAATGCCCCATGGGTTGTTTCCTTACAAAAGTCACGCGCTAATGCCATTGAGGCATTTCACCGAACACTTGGTGGGCGCGCGTTTAGGCGTCAATAGCAAGAGAACGGGGACAATGTGGCATGCCCCATTGTTCCAAAATGCATTATAGGCCTAGGGCCATCCCATACACACCCCTAATTCAACCTAATCAAGCAAGAAAACAAACCAAAATTGCCCCATATATTTGAGCAGACTCCCACAATTTAGAGCACCAAAAGGAGATCAAAATACACCAATGAAAAGCTAGAAAGCTTAGGGATGGAACACTTACTTGTTGGTGATGAACAAAAGCGCAAAACGGAATCAAAAAATGCGAAAAAGGATGACCCTAGGGCTGCAAACTCGTCAATCCCGTGGGTATGGCTTTTGAAAGGGGGGAAAAGAAGTTTTTGAATGCAAAAACGTCCCCCCTTTCGTCATTCTTATAATTTGGTGTAGGGGTGGCTCGCCCAGGCGAGCCCAGCTCGCCCAGGCGAGCTAACCTGCACATTTTTTTTTTGAGGGGAACATTAACCATGTCCCCTCCCCTCTCATGGATCAGCATCTTGCCTAACTTGAACTTACTTAGGTTAGAATTAGGTGTTGATTACTTATTTTTACTTTTTAAAAACAAACAAATAGTAAAAGAAAGCTGCCAAATACAAAGGATACGGGGCTGCCTTGCAGCGACATTCTCTGCTTGTTTCGCGCAGAGAAGGGGCAACGATCGGTCGGTCGTGACCCCATCCCCACTTGCATCCGTCCTTAAGTACCTGCAAGTAATAAACAACCAGATATGGCCAATCTTGACCGCGTCATCACCTTACCTTGATTGGTTTCTGCTGTTCATGTTTTGTCTCTACCCCAGAAGGTAGCCCAAGATGGTCCTGCCCCTGTTTTACCACAACAATATGCATGCGTATGCGTATGTGTATGCATGAATGTTTTCAAACGCAGCAAATTTAGGGAAAGTTGGTTCAGGTTCAATTCTAATTAAGCGCTTGGGGCATCCCATGAACTGAGCGGAAGGGCTCAGGTGATCACAGATTAACGCAAGGTTTGAAACTAACGTGAGGACTAAAGCCTCGAATCCACGTTCATTTCTTTGAAAGATTGTAACGAGAGATACAACAGACAGGAAATCCCTGGGGGAAATCCAGAAAATGCATAAAGATAAAGAACATGCAGCGACATCCTTAATTGCCCCAGCTTCTAAGCATAATATTGTTTGATGACATCAGAGTTCACGGGTGAAGGTAGCTCTTCGCCATCCATGTTGGTAAGCACCAGGGCTCCTCAGGAAAAAGCCCTCTTCACAACAAAAGGCCCTTCGTAGTTCGGGGTCCATTTCCCTCGATGGTCCTTGACAACATGGGATATTTTCTTTAGCACAAGGTCTCCCTCATGGAACTTGCGTAAGCGTACTTTCTTGTCGAATGCACTCTTCATTCTTTGCTGATATAAGCGCCCATGACTCATGGCCGTTAAGCGCCTACCCTCAATGAGGTTGAGCTGGTCATAGCGCGTTTGAGCCCACTCTGATTCCTTTAATCCGGATTCTGCCAAGATCCTTAATGACGGGACTTCTACCTCAAACGGTAACACAGCCTCCATCCCACATACCAATGAGAACGGCGTTGCCCCAGTTGACGTTCGCACTGAAGTCCGGTAACCGTGTAACGCGAATGGGAGCATTTCGTGCCAATCCTTGTATGACACGGTCATCTTTTGGATAATCTTTTTGATATTCTTATTGGCCGCTTCCACGGCTCCATTCATCTTTGGCCGGTAGGGTGTGGAATTGTGATGCTGGATTTTAAACTCCTCGCACATTTCCCCCATCATCTTGTTATTCAGGTTGGTGCCGTTGTCCGTGATAATCTTCCTTGGCAAACCATATCGGCAGATGATCTCTTTCTTAATGAACCTGATCACCACATTCCTCGTGACATTGGTATATGAAGCCGCCTCGACCCACTTGGTGAAATAATCTATCGCTACAAGGATGAAGCGATGACCATTCGAGGCCTTGGGCTCGATGGCCCCGATGACATCTATTCCCCACATGGAGAAAGGCCAAGGGGCGGACATGACATTCAGAGGATGCGGTGGAGCATTGACATTGTCTGCGAACGCTTGACATTTGTGGCATTTCCTCACATGGACACAACAATCACTTTCCATGGTAAGCCAGTAATAACCTGCTCTTAGGATCTTCCTGGCCATAGCATGCCCGTTGGCGTGCGTTCCAAACGAGCCCTCATGGACTTCCTCAATCATGTGATTTGCCTCCTTGGCATCCACACACCGCAGGAGTGTCATGTCGTGATTTCTTTTATACAGTATGCTTCCGCTCATGAAGAAACCGGCTGCCAACCTTCTCAATGTCCTTTTATCATTGTCGGCAATCTCTGGCGGGTATTCTTTGCTTACGACATATCGCTTGATGTCGAAATACCAAGGCTTTCCGTCCCGTTCCTCTTCCACTTGGCAACAATGCGCGGGTTTGCCACGACACCAAAATTCAATGTAGGGTAGATCCCCGTGCGGTGTTAGCTGGAACATAGACGCTAACGTAGCAAGTGCATCCGCCATTTGATTTTCCTCGCGGGGAACATGATGGAAGGAGATCTCATCGAAGGTCTTAGCCAATTCCTTGATATAGGCTTTGTAGGGTATCAGCTTGGGATCTCTAGTTTCCCATTCCCCTCTCAGCTGATGGATTACCAACGCTGAGTCGCCGTACACCTTGAGTAGTTTGACATTGGAGTCCATTGCTGCCTGGACGGCTAGGGCACATGCTTCATATTCGGCCATGTTGTTGGTGCAGTCGAATCCTAGCCTGGCTGTGAAAGGTACACATTGATTGTCCGGGGAAACCAACACTGCCCCAACGCCATGACCTAGAATGTTTGACGCTCCGTCAAACCATACAGTCCATTTGTCCCGATCTTCGTCCAATTTTTCCTCGAACAAGGCCATGATGTCCTCATCCGGGAATTCAGGATGCATGGGCTGGTAGTCGTTAAGAGGCTGTTGAGCCAAATAATCTGCCAAAGCGCTTCCTTTTATCGCCTTTTGGGTGACGTAGACTATATCAAACTCAGATAGCAGGACTTGCCACCGGGCGATTCGTCCCGTGAGAGCTGGCTTTTCAAAGATGTACTTAACCGGGTCCATTTTGGATATCAACCAGGTAGTATGGCTCAGCATATACTGCCTTAGGTGATGGGATGCCCATACTAAAGCACAACACGTTCTTTCGAGCAAGGAGTAATTCATCTCACAGGTCGTGAACTTCTTACTTAGGTAGTAAACAGCGCGCTCCTTTTTCCCGGATTCGTCATGTTGCCCCAGCATACACCCCATTGACTCGTCCAAGATTGTCATGTATAAAATGAGAGGCCTTCCAGGTACTGGTGGCATAAGCACGGGAGGATTCATTAGGCACTTTTTGATCCTTCCAAAAGCCTCTTGGCAATCCTCATTCCAGCGATCAGTTTGGTTTTTGCGCAAGAGCTTGAACAACGGCTCACAAATGGCGGTGAGCTGCGATATGAATCTGGCAATATAATTCAAGCGCCCCAGGAAACCTCGGACTTGCCTCTCTGTACGGGGTTCTGGCATCTCAAGGATGGCCTTCACTTTTTCGGGGTCTACCTCTATCCCTTTCTGGCTTACAATGAAACCAAGCAATTTCCCTGATTTGACCCCAAAGGTACACTTAGCGGGGTTCAACCTTAATTGATATTTCTTAAGCCTTTCGAACAACTTCCGCAGGTTGACAAGGTGTTCTTCCTCGGATTTAGATTTAGCAATTATGTCGTCCACGTAGACCTCGATCTCTTGATGCATCATATCATGGAACAAAGCTACCATGGCCCGTTGATAAGTTGCCCCGGCATTCTTGAGTCCAAAGGACATCACTTTGTAACAGAAAATCCCCCACAGGGTGACGAAAGTAGTCTTTTCCATATCCTCGGGCGCCATCTTTATCTGATTGTAACCAGAGAAACCGTCCATGAAGGAAAATAAGGCGAAATTGGCCGTGTTATCCACGAGGATATCAATGTGAGGTAAAGGAAAATTGTCCTTGGGACTGGCCCGATTCAGGTCCTGATAATCCACACACATTCGTACTTTCCCATCTTTCTTAGGAACTGGTACGATGTTGGCAACCCATTCTGGATACCGAGCGACGGCCAGAAATCCAGCGTCAAATTGTTTCTTCACTTCTTCTTTTATTTTCAAGGAGGTTTCGGGCTTCATCCTTCTCAGTTTCTGTTTTACCGGGGAACACTCGGGATTTAGAGGTAATCGGTGCTGTACAATGTCAGAACTCAAACCGGGCATATCTTGGTATGACCAAGCAAAGATGTCTTGGTAATCTTTTAGCAGGATTATTAATTCTTCACGGATAGGTGCGGTAATACCTGTACCTATCTTTACTTCCCTCTTTCCACTGCCAATTCCTAAGTCTACTAGCTCTGTTTCTTCTTGATGAGGCCCCGTTTCTTGGTCCTCATGGGCGACCACTCTTTCTAGTTCTGGGGGAAGTCCCACATCCTCATTTCCTTCATCTTCCGTTTGATTCATTTCTTGCTCGAAATCGATAGGCGGGTCCCAGGTATTAGTACCTTCGGGGGACTCGTCATCGGATCTGCCGTTTTCAGAAAAAGAAGTAAACATGAAAATGAATGAGAATGGGTAGAGACCAGGAACAGATGAAGAAAGATCCTTGTATTATAAATTCAAAAACAAAAGACACAAAGCCTTAACAAAAGGAAAAACTCTAAAGCCTAGGCCCAACTATAGAGCTTTTAAAACCGTAAAGGTTTACATTATGCTCGTTGCGTAAATGTCGGGGCATTCCTCCACTCGCCAATTTCCCAACTGGAAATCATGAGGGCATGGTCGTACCAAATCCAAAGTACTCGGAACATCATCTTCGCATATCGTGAACACTTGACCTTTGTCTCCCAGACCCGCGCTTATAAAGCTTCTACTTATGTGGCAGGGCGGGCTTCCTTCACTTTCTTGTCTCCAATGCGAGCTTTGACCACTGTTCTTCCTTCCCGCGATGCTTCTTTTCATGTCCGCCTGAGTGGGCTTATAACCTAAACCATACTTCCCACGGTTTCCTTGAGTATTTATCAGGATAGTTACGCCGCCGTTGTCTTTGCCTAAACCCATTCCGGGTTCATAACCATTCCCCAACATAACTCGGGCCATCATTATCGCTGCATCGGACAGACAAGGCTGCCCAAAGAGGGAGTCCACGGAGGAAATGCTGACCACCTCAAAAGACTGGAAAGCAGTTTCTAACGATTCTTCTGCGGCTTCCACATAAGGCATGGAGGATGGGCAGCTTACCAAGATGTCTTCCTCGCCTGACACGATGACCAAGTGCCCCTCCACTACGAATTTCAGCTTTTGGTGGAGTGTAGAAGGCACAACTCCCACTGAGTGGATCCACGGGCGCCCCAACAGGCAGCTGTAAGGGGGGTTAATATCCATTATTTGGAAGGTGACTTGACAGGTGTGAGGGCCTATTTGTACTGGAAGATCGATCTCTCCCCTAACCTCTCGGCGAGTGCCGTCGAAGGCACGAACCACCATTGAACTCGGTTTTAAGTGGGAAGCATTGAATGGTAACTTCTCCAACGTGCTCTTAGGCATCACGTTTAAACTGGAACCATTATCGATGAGCACCTTGGCTACGATATGGTCCATACACTTGACTGATACGTGTAAAGCCTTATTATGCCCTCTCCCCTCGGCAGGGATTTCTTCTTCGGCGAAGGCAAGATAGTTGTTGGCAGTGATATTGTTGACCAGCCCTCCGAAACCTTCTACCGAGATGTCTTGGGCCACATGAGCCTCGTTCAGAACTTTTACTAGCAGAGCCCGATGAGGCTCGGAGCTCATAAGTAACTCCAACAGCGAGACCCTGGCCGGGGTTTTGTTGAGCTGTTCGATAACCTTGAATTCGCTCTGCTGAATTATCCGAAGGAACTCGCTGGCTTCCTCTAGCGACACCTCCTTTTTACCATCCTTTTTCTCCAGGGGGCCCTTTGCCGGAATATCTTTATTCGAAGCGTGGGGTGCTTCACCATCTTGTTCCTCCACCACTTTTCCTTTTCCCTTGACGTCCGCGAGTTGGACTGGTAGGTCCGGAGGTGCGAACATACGACCACTACGGGTCACACCACTCAGTCCCGTGATATTTGTTACTTTAGCTGACAGCGAGCTGACGTCAATGGCTTCTTCTTCCTTCTCCCTCGGAGGTGCATATCTCCACGGGACCGCGTGGCTATTTTGGTACGGGAAAGGAACAGGTTTGGCTACTAAGGGGTGTCCAGGCTTTTGCGAAGCTGCGCTTTTAGTGAAGTATATCACCAAGGGTTTGGGCTTCGCAACACCGCTCCCCTCCGTAGATTGCATGCATATATGCTGCTCTTCTTTTCTTTCAATGCGGACTTCCAGTCGACCTTGATCTATCATCCGCTGTAACAATTCCTCTACTCCCAAACACGTCTCCATGTCATGCATCTCGCCCGAGTGTAGCAGACAGGAATCCTCCTTACACCCACTATGGGGAATCACACCTCCTTTTTGTAGGGCCTCAAAGATAAACCTCCTAGGGGTTGCCACATCCCTTAAAGGTTTAGACCTGTGCGGCCTATCGGACTCAACTGCATTAACCGCTCCCCCTCCATGATTGGCGAGCGGGTTGGTTCTCACATTGGGCCGATCCTCTTGGAAAGTCAGCCATCCGGCATCCATTAAATGTTGGACCTTGTATTTAAGGGCCAAACATTTTTCGACGGAATGCCCCGGGACACCCCCATGGTACTTGCAAGTTGCGTTAGGGTCATACCACTTCGGGAAAGGGGGTTCGAGGACCCTTCCGGGAGTTACCACGGCCAAATGATTGGCGATGAGGGATGGCAGAAGATCTTCGTACGTCATTGGGAGTGGGGTGAATTCCGGAAATGGCCTCGGAGGGAAGTTCCTTGTCGTGTTGGAATTACCGGCCGGTCGAGTCGTGTTCGGAGTTGGAACTTGGGGAGCTTCCCTCTGGGTGGGTGCCTTAGGCTGCACGGGTGTTGAACTAGAGGCGTTCCCAGTATGAGCCGAGAAACTTGGGTGATGTTGCACGTACTGATGGGTACCATGAGGTGTTTGCTGGGGTTTGACCCACGCGGGTGTTGAAGAGACGGCATGGGCATCTCCCTCCTTCTTTTTTGCCCCCGTTGCCCCGATTCTTTTGGTACTCGCATTTGTGGAGGAAACGTAATCAAAATTTCCTCTTTTCAATCCTACCTCGATTCTTTCCCCGGCAAACACTAGATCCGCAAAGCTGGACGGCATGTAACCTACTAGCTTCTCATAGTAGAACACTGGCAGAGTGTCTACCATCATGGTGATCATCTCTCTCTCAACCATGGGAGGAGCTACTTGTGCCGCCAAATCCCTCCATCGCTGCGCATATTCTTTAAAGGTTTCACCCTCTTTCTTGAACATATTCTGCAGTTGAGTACGGTCAGGAGCCATATCAGAATTGTACTGATACTGCCTTAGGAAGGCGGTAATCAGATCCTTCCAAGTACGGATACGGGAAGCTTCCAAATTAGTGTACCACACTACCGCAGCTCCGGCCAAGCTATCCTGAAAGAAGTGTATTAATAGCTTTTCATCTTTAGAGTGGGCGCCCATCTTACGGCAGTACATCTTGAGATGGTTTTTGGGACAAGTCATCCCTTTATACTTGTCGAAGTCCGGCACTTTGAACTTCGGGGGAATAACAACATCGGGTACTAAGCAAAGATCCGTCATGTCTGTGAACGGATAGTCCCCAAATCCTTCCACGGCCCTCAATCTTTCCTCAAGGAGATCGAGCTTCCTCCTTTCTTCAGTAGCTGGGGGCGGCCCTTCTGTGGACAAAACTATTGGTGGTGCTGCAATGTTGGGTTGAGGCAACGTGCCTAGTGCCGGCCCTTCGGGGATCGGGGGATAGAACTCGACATCCCTTCGAGCATAATCTTGAGGGTCTTTGTGGACTTCGTCGGGCTGCTGAGGAGGCTCTCTTTCATGGACAGGAGAAGCAATGTGGCCCGCATCTTCTTGCAAGACGGGTGGTGAATAGTTGGGCGGCAATCCATTAGGGTAAGCCGCTCGGTTGTATCCCAGGTGAGGGCTGCCATCGTGCCCCAGTGTGTCCCTTCCCCGTCCTACTATGTTTGAGGGAGGATGGTGCGTAGTTGCCAAGAGAGTCGGGTCTGCTTCGGCAGCCGAACTGACAGTGGCGGCGGTGGCCGCGTTCTTCTCTATGAGCTGCTTCATACTTAACATGGCCTCCATCATGGAGGCCATTTGTTCTTTCAGAGCCGACATGTCGGCTTTCATCTGTTCCTGCGTCTCCTCTTGATCACCCATCGTTCTAGATTTGGATCTGGTGCGATAGGGATACCTTGCGGCGCGTTTAGTTATGGTGTTTTTCCCTAAAAAACCAAACGTGAGGAGTGGGTAAAGAAAGAAAATGCATGCTAGAGATGAAATGTAGGAGTGATTTGATTTGCACAAGCTTTTTGGAGTAGAAACATGGGACCAACTCATTTTATTTCAAAAAGGAAGTCGTATCTAGTCAAGGTCTGAAAGACCATACAAGTTTCCTAACGATTTCTAATTATGTGGGCCATTAAGTCTATCATATGCTAACAATAGCCGAGAAGCCCATGAATCTCTTTGGGGGTGGAGTAGGTGTCTGCCATCGCCTTGGCCTTGGCTAATAAGCGGGGAAGTTCTTGACTCCCGTTCAAGGTAAGAGCAAACCGGTCCATCCACATGGTTGCCTCTTGGTGTAAAGAGTCGATCACCCTTCCTCTAGCCTCTTTTTCCGCATACACTTGAGCATACTCGTCCGCGATTCTATGCTCGTGGGCCATGGCTAGACCCAACTCTTCTTGGTACTTGGCGATGATAGCTAGCATGTTGGTCTCCGTCTCGCATAAACGCTGAGACAAGCTTCTTTTGGACCTCGAACAAGCAATTAACTCCTCTTTCAGAACCATGCTATGTGCTCGCAACTGGTCTCTTTCTTCCCTTCGCAACATGAGTTCACTATTGCTACCCCATAGAGCTCCGCGAAATTTGTTCCGGCCATACTCTTCCTTGCGAGCCCTCTTGGTCTCTTGTTCAAGGGCTCTTGCGGTAATTGCATTCTCTTCCCGTAACCCGGCACACTCCTTCCGAACGTGTGTAGCGGCCAACTTGAACTTCTCCTTGGCAAGTTTTGCCTTTCCTAACTCGCTTTTGAGAGCTTGGACTTCTTCGTCCTCTTCCGGTGCTTCAAAACTCTCTTCGCTGACGACTTTTAACTTGGCGAGCCAATCTAAACCTCGTATATGAACTTTCAGCCATTCGTGGTACCCACCAATGATGCCATTACGAATGCCTCTAAGCTCTTGATCTTTCCTTAACGGGGTTTCCCATGCCTTATGGATTCTTTGTATAGTCTTGGAATTTTGTGCGCCGAAATCCCTCACAAGGAAAGGAGACATGCTTTCTTCCGTCGGTGCTCCCCTCATGGGGTACCCTAGTTGTCTTATAGCGAGCGCGGGATTGTAGTTAATACAACCCCTCGTTCCTACCAGCGGAACGTTTGGGTATCTTCCACATGAGAAAAGGACTCCTTCTTTTCCTTCCTTCCATCGGGGGAACCAACTGATTGTTCTACCTCCTATCCCGGCCAAGAGCTGGTCCCAATCTATTCTCCTCTTTTCAGTACACGAGCGATGGCTCAGGAGCGGACATGGATGTCTTGTGTCTTGTTGGAACAAGTGCGAAACCAACCAAACACAGAGGGCGGGTAAGCAACAGATGATCCGTGCGCTACTCTTTTCGCACCTTCGGTCAAATGTGTCAAATAGATCTGCCAAGACAGCTACCACCGGACTTTCCTTGCTATGGTGGTAGGCAAGGAAAGCGTCGATTGCTGCTAGGTCCACCAAACCATCCACGTTTGGAAAGAGGACGACCCCAAAAATTAGCAAAGCTAACACATCCATAAACGGGACCCAGTCTCCTTGATTGGCCATACCCCTCGCCTTGTCTTCTAGGTACCTCTGTGGTAGGCCCGCTATGCCGTTCCGAGTCTGTTTTATGCGGTCCAAACCTCTTGCTGAATCCTTGACCACAGTTGCAATTCTGCTCAAAGAGGGGAGACACCCGGAGGAAAGATATGGTTTTCTTCCCCCGAGAGGACATCCTAGAATTTCCTCAAATTCTTCAATGGTTGGTACTAATTGGAAGTCTCCGAATGTGAAGCATCTCAAGGGCTGGTCGTAGTATTGGGTGAGTGATGCAATGGCTTCTATGGATACCTCCGCTAAGGTCAATTCTAAGATCTTTCCGTAAGTCTTGCGG
Organism: Glycine soja; assembly: GCF_004193775.1. NCBI lineage: Eukaryota > Viridiplantae > Streptophyta > Magnoliopsida > Fabales > Fabaceae > Glycine > Glycine soja. Next base: position 24,126,388 of record NC_041019.1, read on the forward strand.
AAAGCTTGCATTTGGAGAGGTTCCATCAACCGCCCTAATTCCTTGATGCTGGTGGTATCTAGGCTTTTGACCTTGACTTGGTAGAACCTCTTGCCGGTTTGATTTGTTCCCATGCTTACTAAAGTGAGACAAAAGCTGGTGCAAATCAAAACTCCAATATCTCATGGGTGGGATGGATGAATGCATGATGGAATGCATATGACACAGATGCAATCTAGGAATGCGGGGGTCCGGGGAATTTGTCCCCTTCTTAGATACGACGTCTAGGGGTAGCAAAATGCCCCAACGCACGTTTTTAAGAAGGCGACACGGACCCTCCGTTGGTTTGTTTACAGTAGGGATCAAGACAGAACCCATATGCAATGCCTATGCAAAAGACATAATGCGGGAATGTACACAGTATGACAATATTTACCGAACATAAGCAAAAGGGTATATGATACTCATGCATGGCAGTCTGAAAAATGGCACGCAGCGTGTTTGCTCCGTGCCCCTATTTAAGGGACCTATAAGGGAGAGAACTAACTAGGCTTTTAGCAATAATCCCCAAGGTAGTCATATCTCTCTTGATGGTTTCTAGAGGTATCATCCCCTTCGAAGAACATATTGCAGCAGTAGGGACTACTAGCAACAATAAGTTTTCAAAGAGAAAAGCTCTAGATGAGGGTTCACTGTAATCAAGCAAGTCGGAGACCTAGCATGATCACAGATTCACCTCCACTCCATATGTTCCCATGAACCCGGGTATAGGGCCCTTTTTCACTCACAGTGTGTGCAAATAGTGTTAGTGTTTGTGTGCATCAAATGAATAAATATTTACCTCATGCATACATTCTAAAACACACTAAAAGCAACAAATAGTTTATATACACAAGAACATAAGACAAATAAAGGGAAACCAACAAAGGAGAAAGTCATGATAAAACATTTCACAAGATTAAATGGCCTAACTCTCTAAAAAACATTCCCCAGTGGAGTCGCCAATTGTCGCAACCTACCCTTCGGCGGGAGGGCGACGCGTGACTCGCGGGATGCGTGTTCCACGAAAGGAATACGCGCGGAGTCGCCACCAACGTTTATTTGAGGAAAACGTCGGAAAAACCGGAAAAGACGCGATCTACGAACTTTTAAGTGAAAGGTTCGGGAGTTGTATTTACGCACGGGGAAGGTATTAGCACCCCACACGTCCGTCCCAAGGGACGGCAGCCTTTAATCGAATGTGCAAACATGACCTTGATTTTTTATGTTCCCTTTTAAGTCCTTATATCCTTTATACCCTTTTTATATTTTTCTCTTTTTGTGGTCGACAAGGGTGTTTCCCTTTGCTCCTACGTATTCCTCAATTGCGATGAGGAAATCAGACCTACGTAGTTCTTTCTTATCAAGTGATTCTTTTTTACTTTAAGAGGTGATCATTTTAAGGCGTTGGACCTTAAAAATGATCCATTTTACTTAGTGAGAAATTGAAATGACAAACTTCAAAAGCCTATTTTTTATGGACGAGCTTGACTAGGCGAGTTGATTTTAGCCTTAGTTTCACTTTAGTTATTAATCAATTCGATTAAGAATGAGAAATCCCAAAGAGAAAACGTCCGATTGATTTTCCGCTTTATTTTGCTAAAAGATGTTTTTTTGATTATTATATTTATTTTTTACCTCTTTTTGATTTCCAACGTGGTTACGGCACGACCGAACGGTCGGAATTCATCTTAACCGAAGTTAACGGATAATACAATTCAAACGTTCGGTGGAAATTTATTTTATTTTTAAGTTAAGCGAGAAATGACTTAAGTAAAATGGCTTAAGCACGTCAAGAGGGGGTATAAAAAGGTAAATGAAACAAGAATAGAAATACACAAAACACAATGTGGACCACCATGGGTGCATAGAATGAATCGAAAAGCTTGGTTCGAGGTACTTACCCGTTGAAGATCGAAGAACGATGAAGAACGAATGAAGAACGTCAAAGAACGGTTGAAACCTTTGCGAAATTCTTTACGGAAAACGTTACGGAAACGTTTCAGAAGCGCCTCGGCTTAGATTTTCTTCACGGAAACAATTTTTCCAAGCAAATTTGAAAGAGAGAGAAGTGCCTAAGGGGCTCAACCCTTTTCTTCTTCACTTCCTCCCCTATTTATAGCAAAATAGGGGAGGTGGTTGCCGCCCAGCTCGCCCAGGCGAGTCAGGTTGCTTCCTCCAGAAGCAACAGCCTTCTGGAGGAATATTCTGGAGGGCCCAAGTGGGCCTGGGTGCTATTTGCACCCCCATTTTTACTAAGTACACCCCCTTCTGCTTTTTTTTGGTGATTCTTTTTTCGTAAAGTTACGGAAACTTACGAATTTCGTAACGATACTTGTTTTCTTTCCGCAATGTTACGGAACCTTGCGGATTACATAATCATCCCCTTTTTGACTTACGGAATGTTACGGAACCTCACTTAATTATGCAACGATGCTTCCATTTGATTTCCGGTGTGTCACGGAAACTTACGGATTGTGCATCAATATTTTTTTGGTTTTCCGGCATGTCCTGGAATTTCACAAATTGCCTAATGATGGGTACCAAGCACCTCACAAGGACCAAAGAAAGGTCGCATGTCATCAAGCAAAAGTCCTCGGACGAAATTAGGGTATGACAATTAGTAGCACCAAATATAATATCATCATTATATACTTGTACTAAAATGAATTGAGAATCATAGTTTTTGAATAACAGAGTAATGCATTTTTCACAATTGGTAGAGCTTTATATTATTATCAACAACAAATGAACATAAATGCGATTTACCTAAAAACGAGCTATAAGTGCATATGTTTCGGTATAATCAATACCTTTTCATTGTGAGTAGCCCTTAGAAAATAACCTTGCTCTATTTCTCACAACTTTACCATCCTCATCCAGTTTTTTTCTGAACACCCACTTGGCTCCAATTGCTTTCTTGTCCTTGGGTAGTTCCACGAGTTGCCTTGCATCATTTTCCTAAAACTAGTCAAGTTCTTCTTACATTGCTTTGACCTAATTCTTGTCTTGCATAGCATCATCTATATTCTTTTCTTAAAGACTTGTAAGCTTTTGAAAGGGTAGAAGAGTTTGAAAGCAATTCATGATAGGCTTGTTTTAAAGATTTAGGACTATCAAAGTCTACCTCTTCTTCTTGTTCTAATTTTGATTCTTCTATTTCTATATCATCCATCAGACACAAGTTGGTTTCCTCCTCATCTTCTTCATCTGAGGTGGAGTTGTCCATGTCTTCTCATGTGCTCATGGCACTTTTCTTGCCCTTTGACTTGAAGAACTTCTTCTTATTTTTGGATTTCTCCAACTCTGGGTATTTTGACTTGAAGTGTCTAGATATCTTGCTCTCATTCCAAATGACTAGATTCTTCTCTTTATCTTTTATTTCTTTGAAGAAATTTTTAGATGAGTTTTCCATTTGGACTTATTCTTGTTCTTCCACATATTTTGAATCTTCCTTGAGATAATGACAACTCATCATCTTTATCAAAGAGGTTGCCCAAACTTAGTGCTTTGGACAATGCTTTGGATGAAGACTCTTTGGACAATGGAGCCTTCTTTGGACAATGGATGAAGACTCTTTGGCTATATGATCATAGTTGTCAAAAGTCATGCCTCAAGACCTAAATTCATTTTATGTAGTTTGAAAGCATCCAAACATACTTTGTGTCTATACCCTCTTCTATACTAAACATCTCATACTTAATGTGAGAAAACTTAGCTTGTTCCTTTTTACCTTTGTGAACACCTCATATGTTATAGCAAGAGTGTCCCACATCTTCTTTGCACATTTAAAGCTATGAACTTTTGTATACTCCTCTTAAGATAGAGCACACATTAAGGCATTGTGACCTTTGTAAAACTATGTCTTAAGATCTCAACTCAACATCATATGAAATCTAATCTTCATTTTCAACTACCTCCCACATGTCAACATGTACAAACTCAAAGAATGCAAACATATTTTCTTTCTAGTAGTCATATTTAACACCTTTGAACATAGGAGGTTTGTTGGTGGCTTGTCCTTCATTTTCCATTTCTTTCTTTATTTAAATCTTTTCCTCTGTATTGTTAAATACTCAACCCAAGAGGCCAAGCTCTAATGCCAATTGCAATAACAAATATCACACTAGAAAGGGGTTGAATAGTGCATTAGACAAAACTAAACCTTTTTCAAAATGCATGTCGTTTTCACTAAGATATATAAATAGAATGGTGAAAATTTCAGATGGATTGTCCAATAACTACAAAATAGTTTTAATGAAACAATATTTAAGCATTGTCGTCTAATCTCTTGCAAAAGGTTTTCACAAAGGTTTCCTAAATGAAAACAAGTCAGTCTAGGTGTGTAGAAATATGTTCAAGAGAGTATAAGTTAAATAACAAAGGAGAAAGGTAGAAACACATAGTTTATACTGGCTCACTCAACCTGAGCTACATCCAATTCTCCTTTATGAATTGTAATGGGTTCCACCAATCAAACTTGATTACAAACAAGTATTTTATCCTGCAACTCTTGGCAACTACAATATCCTCAAGGCCTCTTCTGGCACACTCTTAAACTCCCCCTAAGTTTAAGAACACCCAAGTATTATTTAACACTAAGTCACTCTTGGCTTTCACAAGGAACAAAGGTTTAAATGAATACAATGATTCAACTCTCAATGAGAGGATATAACAGTGTATAATAAATTACACAGAAAAACTTTGCTAAGCAAAGGATGACTAGTTTAACCTTGTGTAGACTTTCATTGAATAAATTTTGTAGAGTAACAACACTTGAGAGAATTTCATATCTTGTAATATTTCTTTGTGTTTCAGTCTCAGTCTTGAGTATATAGGCTTCAGAAAATATCTATTGTGGGATTAGATCCTTCCTCAAAAGTTTTTGTTATCAACAGGTTGCCTTTTTATTCTACATGGTAGCTTGTTAAGGAGAGATAGATAGGACAATAGTATACTCCATTTATGGCTCTCTACTCCACTAGTTGTACTATTTAATGAAATACCTACAACACACTAGAAGGAGGGTTGAATAGTATGATGGATAAAACTTGGTCTTAAAAAACACTATCCGTAAAGCAAGTATCAATCAACGAAGGGTTTTGTCCAATCGGTTCGAAATTGTTTAGCGCTTAGAAAACCAATTTGCAAAACTTGGATATGACAATGCAAAATTGACTTAAAGAAAACAACTAGTTATATAGATGCAGCACAACTTGGATATGAAAATGCAAAAGTGACTTAAAGAAAAAAACTAGTTATATAGAAGCAGTAATGAAAATACAAAGGATTTATACTTGTTCATTCCAACTTTTGGGCTATGTCCAATGCTCCTTCAAAACTTGAAGGGTTCCACTAATCAAATCTTTAATTACAACCAAGTATTCTCTATGTCGCTTCTAGCTACAATGAGTACTCTATGGGCCTGTCATACCCTAATTTCGTCCGGGGATTATTACTTGATGACATGCAACCTTTGGTTAGCTGCTTTGAGATACTTGGCGTCCTTTGTTGCACAATAAATGAAGTCCCAAGACGTCTCAGAAATCAAAAGGAAGCAAGCTTGCGCGATCCGTGAAATTCCATAATGTGGCGGAAGTCGAAAAGAGGTGTTTTTGTGCAATCCGTGAGTTTCCGTAACTTCTTCGAAAGCTTAAAAAAAGTAAATACATAATCCGTAAGGATTTGTAACCTTGCGGAAGGAAAATAAGTATCGTTACGAAATTTGTAAAGTTTCGTAACGTTACGGAAAAAGAATTACCAAAAAAATAGAAGGGGTGCATTTAGTAAAAATGGGGTGCCAATAGCAATCTGGCCCACTTGGGCCTTCCAGATCCTTCCTCCAGAAGGCTGTTGCTTCTGGAGGAAGCAACCTTGCTCGCTTGGGCGAGCTGAGCTCGCTTGGGCGAGCGGGGTGGCAAGCTTCTCCCCTATTTTGCTATAAATAGGGGGAGAAGTGAAGAGAAAAAGGGTTCAGCCTTCTTGGCACTTCTCTCTCTCTCGAAATTGCTTAGGAAAATTGTTTTCGTGAAGAAAATCCAAGCCGAGGCGCTTCCGTAACGTTTCCGTGAGTAATTACGCGAAGATTCTCGACCGTTCTTCAAGATTCATCGTTCGTTCTTCGTTTTCTTCAGTCTTCAACGGGTAAGTACCTCAAACCGAGCTTTTCAATTCATTCTATGTACCCGTGGTGGTCCACATTTTGTTTCATGTATTTTTATTCTCGTTTTCATTTGCTTTTTATACCCCCTTTTGACGTGCTTAAGCCATTTATTTAAGTCATTTCTCGCTTAATCTAAAAATAAAATAAATTTCCACCGATCGTTTGAATTGTATCATCCGTTAATTTCTGTTAAAATGAATTCCGACCGTTCGGTCGTGCCGTAACCACGTTGGAAATCAAAAAAAGAGGTAAAATAATAATATAATAATAAAAAAAATACCTTTTAGTAAAATAAAGCGAAAAATCAATCGGACGTTTTCTCTTTGGGATTTCTCATTCTTAATTGAATTGACTAATAACTAAAGTGAAACTAAGGCTAAAATCAACTCGCCTAGTCAAGCTCGTCCACAAAAAATAGGGTTTTGAAAGTTTATCATTTCAGTTTCTTACCAAGTAAAATGGATCATTTTTAAGGTCCAACGCCTTAAAATGATCACCTTTCAAGTAAAAAGAATCGCTTGATTCACGCATAAGGAAGAACTACGTAGGTCTGATTTCCTCTTCAATGGAGGGTACGTAGGAGCAAAAGCCCCGCTTTTGTCGACCTCAAAAAACAAAAAGAAATAAAAGTTAAGGTAACACAATTTCCACAATTCTAAAAAATAGGCTGTTGTCCTTTGAGACAGACGTGAGAGGTGCTAATACCTTCCTCAAGCATAAATACAACTCCTGAACTTAGAATTTTCATTTTGACCGGTTTCCTTCGGTTTTCCCGACGTTTTCCACAAATAAACGTTGGTGGCGACTCCGCGCATCTTTCCTCCCTTAGGAAAGCGCACCCGTGAGCCTCGCCTTCGCTCGCCCGTGAAAGGCACGTTGCGACAGTTGGCGACTCCACTGGGGACTATTTTTGTGAGTTAGGCCTATTTTAAGGAATTGTGGATTTGTGAAACTTCGTGTGTGCATTTGTTGAACTGTGTAAAATGTAAATAACTGTTGTCTATTTCGCATTCTTTACACTGCATTTTAAGCACCCACGGGTTTGAGTAAAAAATGGGCCCCCTATACCCGGGTTCATGGGAATTTAAGGAGTGGAGGTGAATCTATCATCATGCTAGGTCTCCGACTTGCTTGATAATAGTGAAACCTCATCTAGAGCTTTCTCTCTTTATAATGTGTTGTCGCTGGTATTCCATACCGCCACAATATTATTATCTTGAGTGATGATACCTCTAGAAAATAGCCGTGTGAGTTATGAATTGTTGGGGAGGAGTTATTAGAGACCCCTAGATATTGTCCTATAGGTTCCCAAATAGGGGCAAAGAGCAAACACGCTCCGTGCCATTCGTTCTCATGCATTTTTTGGTAAATAGCACTAGTTTATAGTTTTGCTAGTGATGTTTGGTTTCTTTAGAGTAATACGTAACCTTTTTAATACTATGTTGAGGCGCCATCATGCCCAAAACGTAGCATTAAAGTTGGATCTTTGCAGTCTTGTATGTGTGAATTACCCCTTTGTGTTGTTTTCTTTCCGTTTCATGCATGCGCATCTGCATCATACCGTCACACATGCGTTGTATGTGGGTCTCGTCTTTTGTCATGGGAAGCCGGAAGATCCATATCGTCTTCTTTACTGCACACATGGGGCACTGCGCCCCCAAATGCGCAGTAAGGAGAGATGATTTACCGGGCCCTTGTGTCCGTAAATGCATTCATATCATGCACCGCATAAACATCTCTTCAGCATCATAATGAACATATCGTTCCTGCATTTGTCCGTTATCACATTCCCATTTTGCATGAGTCATTGCATCATCATGAATATGCGTTCAACATACTTTTTGTTCTACATGTTTGCTCATACATGATCCTTGTATTTTCCTCTACAAAACAAAAACAAAAAAAGGGAAGCATGAAAATTCACGCTGCATTCTTAGTTGCATGTGTTAGGTACCATGAGCCAACCATGTTGGGATCATAAACCCATTTCTAAAATTAAAATTAAAAAAAAAACACAACCAACAAAACAAAATGATTGAGCATGGTACCTAATGCACGGTTAACTAAGAAAGGATGTTTCTTCGGGCATCTCAATCTCATAATTACATTTTCCATGCATAGCATGCATATTCCCGAGTCTTTCATCCCTATGAATTGTTGATGAAGTATTGGCGATCAATTGCCATTCCCTGGGTTATGGGGTTGAACCAAGCTCGCGCTTTTACGAAAAGGTTCATCGAGTCAAGTTGAAGCATGGAAGTAACCATCTTGAAAAAAAATTGGGGCAAAAGATCTTTACATCGCCCCTTCATCTACTGCCAAACACATTTAGGGTTGTCGATGTCCCTGTTACTTCCAGTTTCACCTTGACGGAGATGTCATGGACCATGTCGAAAATCTAAATTGATTCAACCCCATATCCTGTGTAAAAATTCGCAATACTTCAATTGTGCATCATTCGCATACATCCATGTTGTTCATTGGTTGCATTGCTCATTGCATTCTTTCCTTGAAAAGAAAAAGAGAACCTAATCATTGTTATAAAAAAAAACATGCTTTACGGTGCCCTCACAGAACCTGTGCTAGAGCTAGAGTAATGAGTGAAGTAGAGGAGATACAAGAGAAGATGAAGGCCGACATGGAGGTCATGAAAGAGCGAATGGCCACGATGATGGCCATGATGAGCAAGAAGAAGATAATGGAAGCCAGTGCAGTTGCAGTTGCCGCTACCAGCACTGTTGCTAAGGTGAATCCGATGCCCCAATCTGGCCTCAACCAAATGAATCATCCAACCTCAGCTATGGTAGGCAAAGATTTGAGAAGTATGGGCGGCCCCCATGATGTGCAAATTCAAAACGAGCACACCTTCCCGCCATGTGGCTTGCCTCTCAACTATACGCCACCCAATGTGGCGTACACTCCCAATAAGAATGTCAATAACTCCACTCCTATACCCATTGAGAGCCAGCAACCCCAAGCTGATCATGTACATGTGTCTTAAACCGTGGGGGAGACATATGAAATTCCCCATCACAATCTAGCCGACTTCGAGCCTTGCCTCGGATATGCCACTGAAGGGCAAGCAGTTGGTGGTATACCCCTACAAAACCCTTTGGAGGGCCCTCAGTATCACCCACAACTACACCTCTTGCATTCCACGACAAGTAAAAACCCTCATGCTATGGTAGAAATGGGAAAGTTGGATCATCTAGAGGAAAGGCTCAGGGCCATTGAAGGAGGTGAAGATTATGCCTTTGCTAACCTAGAAGAGTTGTTCATAGTACCCAATATCATCACCCCTCCCAAGTTCAAGGTGCTGGACTTTGACAAGTACAAGGGGACTACTTGCTCCAAGAACCATCTAAAGATGTATTGTCGGAAGATGGGGGCATACGCAAAAGATGAGGAATTACTGATACATTCCTTCCAAGAAAGTCTTATTGGGGTAGCTGTTACCTGGTACACTAACTTGGAACCTTCCCGAGTCCATTCTTGGAAGGACTTAGTGGTTGCCTTCGTTAGGCAGTGTCAGTATAATGGCTTCGGATAGGATGCAACTACAGAACATGTGCAAAAAGAGGGCACAGATCTTTCAAAGAATACGCCCAAAGGTGGAGAGACCTGGTAGCTCAAGTGGCACCTCAATGACGGAGGAAAAATGATAATGATAGTAGACACATTACCAGTATTCTACTATGAAAAGATGGTGGACTACACACCTTCAAGCTTTGATGATATGGTCTTCACCGACGAAAGGATCAAAGTAAGTCTAAAAAGAGGCAAATCTGATCATCATACTTCGATAAATGCAAAAAAAAACTAAGGCAAATGAAGAGGTTGAGAATGAGGGACAAGCCCATGTTGTGACTGCCATTCTTATACGACCAAGTTTCCCACCAACCCAACAATGTCATTACTCAGCCAATAACAAACATTCTCCTTACCCACCGCCCAGTTATCCACAAAGGCCATCCCTAAAATCAACCACAAAGCCTACCTACCGCACTTCCAATGACAAACACCACATTTAGCGTAAACCAAAACACCAACCAAGAAATGAATTTTGCAGCGAGAAAGCCTTAAAATTCACCCCAATTCCAGTGTCCTATGCTGACTTGCTCCCATATCTACTTGATAATTCAATGGTAGCCATAACCCTAGCCAAGGTTCATTAACCTCCATTTCTTCGAGAATACGACTCAAACGCAACGTGTGCTTGTCATGGAGAAGCCCCGGGGCATTCCATTGAGCATTGTAGGGGACTGAAGCGTAAGGTGCAAGGTCTAATTGATGCGGGCTGGCTGAAATTTGAGGAGAATCGCGTGTAAATCCTGACATTGACAAGAGATGCCACACATGGGGCAATTTTGAAAGCTGTTGTAGATGTCTCTAATGACTCATCAGGATTTTCAACTTTCACCGGAATTGGGTGCAAGCCATTGGTCTATTTGCTCAAGCGACCTGTGACCATTCAATCAGAGATTACTCGTCTTGCACGTTGGTGGGGCTACCGTAAAACAACGAGTAAAGTTCAAAACAAATAAGTTTCAAAATAAAAATAAAAAAAAGGAGTTAAAAAAAAAAGCATTTGATTGGCTGTGTTTTCAAGACGTTCATGTGACCTCATTCCGGAAAGTTTGTCTTTTTAGAGAGAAGTGACTTATCAAGAATAGGATGTTGGACAAATGGCCTTAGTTACCTTAAGAAAAAGGGGGTTGAATTAAGATACAAAGACTATGCCCCAATTAAACTTTCACTCTCTCTTTTCGGATTAACAATGCACACAGGGACAACCCTTCCCTTGTGTTCAGGAATCCTCTACAACAAGAGACCCACGGTCTCTTAATCCCTTTTCAGAAATAAGAAGAAGAGAAGAAGAAATCTCTCTTAAAAGAGATAGATTGTACAATGAAGATCAATCAAAATTCCTTATTGAATATGCAAGTGGTTGACCAAGGAATCTTTTTGAGAGGATAAAGACATTTCAGTTTAGAAAAACTCTTAATCTTTTGAGAGGATAAAACTTTTTGGGCAATGAAAACTCTCTTTAAATTCGTGTTTCCAAGTCACATATAAATAGACATTTGATGGCCATTCATAAAACATTTGATAGATGTGACTCTTGGAAATTATTTTCTGAAAATCCCCTCTGGTAATCGATTACAAGACTTGTGTAATCGATTACAGGTTTTAAAAATTTGAATTAAAACGTTCAATAAACTGCTGGTAATCAATTACCATCCATGTGTAATCAATTACACGTTATAAATTTTGAATTCAAATTTCTAGTGACTGTTATAAACATTTTCAGCTGCCAGTAATCGATTACCATAGAGAAAATCTCAAATTGAAATGATAGAATTCTTTGGTCAAACCTTTTGTATTTTCAATTTGGAAACTTCTTCCTAAAGATTCTAGAGATCAACTTGATCATATATCTTGATTTTCTTGGATTCTTGTCTTGAGTAAAACTTAGAAGCACTTGATCCTTTAGCATCATCAAGACATCAAAACATCTTGCTTCTACATAGGAGTCATTTGACTTAATCCATCAACTGAAAGATCCTTCAACTATTTCTCGTCCTTGGAAAATTATTTTTGCAAGAATCAACTGCATCTTTCATTCTTCCTCACTGCGAGGTTGTGAAAACAAGACAACAATTGGTACCTCTAAGCCCTACACTGGGGCAATGAAAGGCCCCATGCATAAACCTCAAACAAACCTAGGGGCAGATTAGAAGTTCTCACCCAATAGGTTCCTTGCTACAAGGTCATGACGAAAGACAACGATTGTACCTCAAAGCCCTACACTGGGGCAACGAAAGGCACCATGCAAAAACCTCAAGCGAACCTAGGGGCAGATTAGAAGTTTTCACCCAATAGGTTCTCAGCTACAAGGTCATGACAAAAGATAACAATTGGTACCTCAAAGCCCTACACTGGGGCAATGAGGGGCATCGTGCATGAGCCTCAAGTGAACATAGGGGCAGATCAAAAGTTCTCACCCGTCGATGTTTTTAAACAAGAAAAAAGGGAGACAAGCCCTGGGATTTCAATAGATTGATTAAACGTCAAACGGCTCCATTGCCGTCACTCCAAAATGGTCAAGTGACTAAATCAAACAGAATATACACTCTAAGGGAGTTCCCGGAGAGATTTGCAAAAGATAGGATAAGGTTGCATGAATTATCACCTTTTTCAAAAGGACAGTCAATCTGTGTTTTCCAAAAAAATTAAATCAAAATCAAAATCACGAAATAGGGAAAGAATGTCATGAACATTGTACAACTTTCCATTGCATTGCATTGTTTCATGTGCGGTCAGCATTACCAAATTTCACAACAAAGGTTGCATGCGTCTGCATCCCTAAAAATCATGTTAACTGCATAGAGTTCCTACATCTCGTGTCCAATCTTTTTGGATGACCTGCCCTCTCGATGAGTCGATCTCTTGCTTTCTCATAAAGGTGGACCCTTGGGTACTAGTACCTATCACCTTTAGAGGACTATATGTCCTCGCCTGTAGAGGGCTACGCGTCCTCATTTTCAGTGTGCTCCATATCCACACCTTAAGAGAATATAAGGTCCTTTGCCCTTAGATGCTTAACCGAGACTTGCGCTCCCGGTTAAGGGGCCAGTAGTTTCCTTTTATCAGTTCCTGGGCCACCCCCTGATATTAGAGGGCGACCAACTGTGCGAGCACATCCAGAGAGGGAGGCTATCACGCATCTACTATGCATACCGGGGCAAGATTTCACTCGTGCCGCTGCAAAAAGACGAGTGTGGATCATGCGCACCAACATGACCACTTTTACATGGATATGGATGACGTTGCTATTTAGTAACATTCTGCCCGGCGACCACAATGCCAATCTCCCGCTGCAGATGTATCGGTTGGTCTGTGCCGTCATGACATAGGTAAGTATGCACATGGTTCAATTGATTTCTGATGTCATCTATTGTTTGCAGGGATCATACCCACAAGACGCCCAGTGGGCCCGAAGAAGTCCAACAGGGCCCTGGGGTTTCCAGCTCTGGTTACGGGCCTCTGTCAGTCCTACAGGGTGCCCGTTCCCCCAGCGAGCATGCCATCGTGACATAGGTAAGTATACAGATGGTTCAACTGATTTCTGATACCATCTATTGTTTGCAGGAATCGCACCCACAAAGACACCCAGTGGACCTGGAGAAGTCCAACAGGGCCCTGGGGTTTCCAGCTCTGGTTACGGGCCTCTGTAGTCCTACAGGGTGCCCGTTCCCCCGGCAAGGTCACGTCATCATAGGTAAGTATGCACATCGCTCGACTGATTTCTGATTTTATCTATTGTTTGCAGGAATCGCGCCTGCAAAACACCCAGTGGACCCGAAGAAGTCCAACAGGGTCTTGGAATTGTCAAGCTCTAATTACGGGTCTCTGTCAGTTCTACGGAGTGTCTGTCACCTCCAGCAAGGGCATCAGGCCCCCTACTAATCGAGCTTTCATCAAGAAATATTGCATCCCCAGGCAGGCGCAGGGCGAAACACCACAACAGCCTGGGAATGGCCAGCAGCGGGCAACAGACGCACCGTCATCACCTCTAGAGTACACCTCAGCTCATCCACAAAAAGGTTAGAGCGTTGCTTACGACACATGGTTGACCAACAGGCGACCAAGTCCAAAGCCAAAGGTAAGCAAAGTACTAGGTCCGTGACCGACAAGCCATCAGGCGTCCAGCTCAAGACGTTAAAGAAGCGCTACTAGGAGGCAACCTAGTAACTTTTAAATCTCTGCTTGTTATTTGATCACCTTTGTTTCTCAGGTAATGGTAGGACACACCTAGTTGCTCATGATCCTAGGAACTTAAATAAAATGAGCACAAGCTCAGAAGGTAGTCATACCCAACAAAATATATATATGTATGTTTAGGTAGAAAGATACCTTGGATATGCATGTATGTAGCAAAAAATTTTTTTTCACAAAATATATATATGTATGTTTAGGTAGAAAGATACCTTGGATATGCATGTATGTAGCAAAAAAAAAAATTTTTCACAAAATATATATATGTATGTTTAGGTAGCAAGATACCTTGGATATGCATGTATATAGCAAAAATATCTCACAAAACATATATATGTATGTTTAGGTAGCAAGATACCTGGGACACGCATGTATATAGCAAAATACTTTACAAAAATATACATATGTTTAGGTAGCAAAATACCTCATGAAAAAAAGAGAGCAAAAAGAGAGCGAGCAAGAAAAGGATAAGAAGAAAAAAAATAGAAAGAAAAATAATAAAATAATAATAATAAAAAGTTGTCTAGCTAGAAAACAACATGCTTGTGAAAAGAGATAATTTCCAACTTTTCTTTAAAAGATTTTACTGATCTTAACCAGTTTTTTGAAAAAAAAATGTGTGTACACATTTGAAGGGTAAATGCTGTGAAAAGTTTTTCGAACACCCAAGATAGACTCAGATGAATGCACAAATTGATAGAAGAACATATTTTGGAAATACTGGGTTGACTTAAAATAGGGAAAATAAATCCTGAGCCCTAGTGTCACATGACCATAAAAACTTGATGCTTGAGTGTCCACATGGGTGCATGCATGATCAGTTTTGCATAAAATTTCCTAATCATCATTTGTTGCATGTGTATCATGGGAATAATGTGGGGACTTCCCCTTTATCCCCGAACCGCTGGCCAAATCCTGACATGTATCATGACCAGCCGTTCTACAAGCCTTGAGCCAAAATCCTAACTCACCATAATCCTTACCCTCGGAAGAAAACACAAAGAGAAGGAAAATTCCCAATCCAAGAAAGGGAGAAGACACACAAAAAAAAAAAAAAAACAGAAAGAAAATTCCCAATGAAAGAGTGGGAGGAAAAAAAAAGAAAGGAAAATTCTCGATCAAGGATCGGAAGAAAACAAAAGAAATATGTAGAAAGGTCTTCGGACCAGACAATATCTGAACAATACAGAATTGTCACCAAGTAAACAAAAAAGAAAGGAAACCACGACCCAAAGTGGCCCTCTCCCTTTGATTGCCAACCTAAATCCTGTGCGCTAGTGACTTTCTCGCCCCGCACTAAACAAAAACAGAAAAGGAAAAGGCAAAAACACTCAAAGCCAAATTCCCCACCTAAAAACCATTCCCAAAATAAGTTCTATTGATCCATGATCACGCATGTAATCTTTGATTTGATAGGAAATGATTTGCAAAATCAAGTCATGACATATCTATGGTTCGGAATTAGGATGAAACACTTACCTGTGTGAGATTGATACACTTTGATTGATTTTCTCCTATCTTTGTTGGACCCAGTGTTTCCTCTAAATGGTCGTTTAGAAATGAAATGCTAACATCCAAAATCTCATTTACGGTTATGAGAAAATTTCATCAGCATACTCTCCTTCCCCGATAGACACATTGTTTTTCATCCAAAAAGCATATGTTGCTCTGATCAGTTGGAAGTTTTGTCTCTTTACTAAAGCATGTTCGCATTTTGGTAAAGAAAACACCGAGACTATTTTTAGTCTCACAGTTGTCAAGAACTACGTAGGTCTGAGTTCCTCATCACAAATTGAGGATACGTAGGAGCAAAAGCCCTGCTTTTGTCGACCACCCCACCTTTTGTTACCATGACTCAAGAGTCCGGGGGCATGCGGAGCCACATGACCGTGGGATCCCCAAATTCGTATGTTCCATCATTTATCATTTGTATGCTATCTTATGACTTGAGGGACTAACGTTTGTTTCATGTTGATTGACTTTTGTTTTGTACATACATATCATTTGAGTTGTTACATCGGTACTTGTTTCGTTGTTGTCAATAGTGTTTGTTGAAATTCCGGAACCGTGTAGAGTTTTTCATTTAGGAACGTTGTTCTAAAAAATAAAATGAACCAAAATCCTAATAAAAAGAAAGAAGCGTTGTGAATAAAGTCATGTTCATAAAGAAAAGAAAAAGGTTTTTATTTATACATGTATGTAAAAGGAAAATGTGTATAGAAGGTTTTTGTGTGTAAATGATGTGTGGAAAGGAATTCTTGTGTGTGTGAGCAACGAGTGTATATGAAGAAACTTTTGTGTGAACCATAAGTGTGTGTTGGGAAAAATGAAAATCTTTGAATATAAATAGGGTTTGTATATAGACCGTTTGACGTAAAGAGAAGAGTTCTAATGCGTGTACAGAAAAAGTTTGTCATATAGATGTACAAAGAAAGGTTTTCCTCATAAAGGACCACATTGTATAGTTTTAGTGAACATATATAAAAATAAAACAAAAGGTAAAGAGAAAGAAAGACCGCGAAGGTCAACATGTTATAGTTAAGAAGTATAAATCATTCGTAAAGAGCAAACGCATCTTCTGGAAACAAGGGACTGATGCTAAGAGTTTATTTTCCAGAATGAACCGAGATAAGGGTGGATGAATTCATTGAACAGATGAAAGAACATAACTTGGAAACGTTGGGTCTGTCTGTGTAAACTCCCAACCGTAGTATCACAATGCCATAAACGGGATGCTTGAGTGCCCACCTGGCTGTAGCCATGACTAATTTTGCACGTTATTTTCAAATCATCATTGTCACACGTGCCTTATAGAGTGATAGGGGAATTCGGCCCGAGACCGACACCTTGACACCCAAATTTGTTTCGCCCCAAATATCTCAAGATTGGGTTCCCACGATAAAAGACCCCATTGAGATATAACCTTAGACCTTTTTGAACCTTGGCCTGTAAAAAAGGAATCCTTATTCTTTCCCCCGAAGCGAAGGACAGCAGAATCTCCTTAAGGGAGAGCGAATAGAATGCTAAAACCCAATTTCCCAAAGAAAGGGATGGGGGAAGGAGAAGAAAAAAAAAAGAAGGAAGAAATGGAAAGAAAGAAAAAGAAAAAGATGAAAATCAAGAAAAGAACAGAAGAAAGGAAAGAAGGATTCCCGATCAAAGATCGAAAAGAAATGAAAAGGGAAAAGAAGCAATTCTCGATCAATGAAAGAAAGAAGACAAAAATTCTTCAAAGCCAGATTGCCACTCAGAATCATTCTTGACTGGCAATATCCCGCCCCACATTAACAAAGAGGAAAAGACCGAAACACCCAGCTTCCTCTCCAAAAAACGCTGACCTCGAGAAAATCCTATTGGTCCGTGATCGTACGTTTGATCTTTGATTCGATAGGAAGTCGCGTGAAAAATAGAGTCATGGTGCAGTTATGGTTTGGGAATAGGATAAAACACTTGCCTTGTGAGTTTTATACACTATGAGTGATTTATTTTCAGCTTAGCCCAATGTTTCCCCTGCGTGTTCATTTGAAAGCTAGAAGTTGACATCCTACCCTTCATTCTCGGTTACAAGGAAGATTACCCTTGGCACAAGTATATTGTTTCTCTAAGATGTGGTGCTCTCGCGAATGATTTATTTTTCTTTGCAAAAAGCATGTTATCCTTTTAGGTGGAAAAACCCGGTGGACCGTTAGGTCCCGCCAACACCCTTTTTCGGAGCCACATGAATGTTATTGCTTAGGGCTGTTCATGTGTCCTCCACTTTCGAGTTTGGAGCTGTGTTTCATGATTGCCTAAGTGAGGACCCTCAAGGCAATCCTCCATTCTCACCCTCTTTCGGAGCCACATGAATGTTATTGCTTAGGGCTATTCATGTGTCCTCCACTTTCGAGTTTGGAGCTGTGTTTCATGATTGCCTAAGTGAGGACCCTCAAGGCAATCCTCCATTCTCACCCTTTTTCGGAGCCACATGAATGTTATTGCTTAGGGTTGTTCATGTTTCCTCCAATTTCGAGTTTGGAGTTGTGTTTCATGATTGCCTAAGTGAGGACCCTCAAGGCAATCCTCCATTCTCACCCTTTTTCGGAGCCACATGAATGTTATTGCTTAGGGCTCTTCATGTGTCCTCCACTTTCGAGTTCGGAGTTGTGTTTCATGATTGCCTAAGTGAGGACCCTCAAGGAAATCCTCCATTCTCACCCTTTTTCGGAGCCACATGAATGTTATTGCTTAGGGCTCTTCATGTGTCCTCCACTTTCGAGTTTGGAGCTGTGTTTCATGATTGCCTAAGTGAGGACCCTCAAGGCAATCCTCCATTCTCACCCTTTTTCGGAGCCACATGAATGTTATTGCTTAGGGCTGTTCATGTGTCCTCCACTTTCGAGTTTGGAGCTGTGTTTCATGATTGCCTAAGTGAGGACCCTCAAGGCAATCCTCCATTCTCACCCTTTTTCGGAGCCACATGAATGTTATTGCTTAGGGCTGTTCATGTGTCCTCCACTTTCGAGTTTGGAGCTGCGTTTCATGATTGCCTAAGTGCGGACCCTCAAGGCAATCCTCCATTCTCCACCTTTTTTCGGAGCCCCATGAATGTCATTGCCTAGCGCTGTTCATGTGTCCTCCATTATCAAGCGCGAAGCCTCTGGTGACTGGGAAACACGTTATTCTGTTGTTTTCCGGATCGGTTCCTTCGCCGAATATGTGTATATGTGTATTATGTTCGATGTTCTTCTTGTTGTTTGTATTTTGTTTTGTGTAGAAGAAAAAATAAGGAGTAGAGACGAGAGTCGTCATCACAGAAAGGGCAGGACGGACGATATCAATGTCCTGTCTTTGCTTTCCTCTTATCTCCGATGAGAGGTAAGTAAAGAGGGGCAACTGTCATACCCTAATTTCGTCCGGGGATTATTACTTGATGACATGCAACCATTGGTTAGCCGCTTTGAGATACTTGGCGTCCTTTGTTGCACAATAAATGAAGTCCCGGAAATCAAAAGGAAGCAGGCTTGCGCGATCCGTGAAATTCCGTAATGTGGCGGAAGTCGAAAAGAGGTGTTTTTGCGCAATCCGTGAGTTTCCGTAACTTCTTCGAAAGCTAAAAAAGAGTAAATACATAATTCGTAAGGATTCATAACCTTGCGGAAGGAAAATAAGTATCGTTACGAAATTCGTAAAGTTTCGTAACGTTACGGAAAAAGAATTACAAAAAAAATAGAAGGGGTGCATTTAGTAAAAAGGGGGGTGCCAATAGCAATCTGGCCCACTTGGGCCTTCCAGATCCTTCCTCCAGAAGGTTGTTGCTTCTGGAGGAAGCAACCTTGCTCGCCTGGGTGAGCGGGGTGGCAAGCTTCTCCCCTATTTTGCTATAAATAGGGGGAGAAGTGAAGAGAAAAAGGGTTCAGCCTTCTTGGCACTTCTCTCTCTCTCGAAATTGCTTAGGAAAATTGTTTCCGTGAAGAAAATCCAAGCCGAGACGCTTCCGTAACGTTTCCGTGAGTAATTACGAGAAGATTCTCGACCGTTCTTCAAGATTCATCGTTCGTTCTTCGTTTTCTTCAGTCTTCAACGGGTAAGTACCTCAAACCGAGCTTTTCAATTCATTCTATGTACCCGTGGTGGTCCACATTTTGTTTCATGTATTTTTATTCTCGTTTTCATTTGCTTTTTATACCCCCTTTTGACGTGCTTAAGCCATTTATTTAAGTCATTTCTCGCTTAATCTAAAAATAAAATAAATTTCCACCGATCGTTTGAATTGTATCATCCGTTAATTTCTGTTAAAATGAATTCTGACCGTTCGGTCGTGCCGTAACCACGTTGGAAATCAAAAAAAGAGGTAAAATAATAATATAATAATCAAAAAAATACCTTTTAGTAAAATAAAGCGAAAAATCAATCGGACGTTTTCTCTTTGGGATTTCTCATTCTTAATTGAATTGACTAATAACTAAAGTGAAACTAAGGCTAAAATCAACTCGCCTAGTCAAGCTCGTCCACAAAAAATAGGGTTTTGAAAGTTTATCATTTCAGTTTCTTACCAAGTAAAATGGATCATTTTTAAGGTCCAACGCCTTAAAATGATCACCTTTCAAGTAAAAAGAATCGCTTGATTCACGCATAAGGAAGAACTACGTAGGTCTGATTTCCTCTTCAATGGAGGGTACGTAGGAGCAAAAGCCCCGCTTTTGTCGACCTCAAAAAACAAAAAGAAATAAAAGTTAAGGTAACACAATTTCCACAATTCTAAAAAATAGGCTGTTGTCCTTTGAGACAGACGTGAGAGGTGCTAATACCTTCCTCAAGCGTAAATACAACTCCCGAACTTAGAATTTTCATTTTGACCGGTTTCCTTCGGTTTTCCCGACGTTTTCCACAAATAAACGTTGGTGGCGACTCCGCGCATCTTTCCTCCCTTAGGAAAGCGCACCCGTGAGCCTCACCTTCGCTCGCCCGCGAAGGGCACGTTGCGACAGGGCCACTCTTGGCACTATAATTAATCTTCCCCTGAGATTAAGATCTAAGTATTCTATGTAACTAAGCCACTCCTGGCTTTCACAAATAGTATATGTTTGAAAGAAAATGTATTCTAATCACTCAATGAGTATATACATAATAAGCTTCAATATAATCAAACTCACTAACTTAGTAAAACTAAGATTCACTTAATTTGCTCTAGTTTCCTTCATCCAATAGACTAACAGCGCTACAACACTTGTTCGTTTTGTCTTAGAATATTATCTTGTTTTTCGACAACCTTAACATGAACATCTTCAGGCTTTATATAGACTTTAGAGCTTTGATCCATTAAGAGACCTTAGCTAGTTGTTGTTTAATAGCTTTGGCGCTTGACACGAGGTTGCTACTGTGTAGAGAGAGAATAGGAAACACACATGCTTTCTGCACCATATCTTTAGATAAGTACATGTCGCAACCTACCCTTTGGCGGGAGGGCGACGCGTGACTCGCAGGATGCGTGTTCCACGAAAGGAATACGCGCGGAGTCGCCACCAACGTTTATTTGAGGAAAACGTCGGAAAAACCGGAAAAGACGCGATCTACGAACTTTTAAGTGAAAGGTTCGGGAGTTGTATTTACGCGCGGGGAAGGTATTAGCACCCCACACGTCCGTCACAAGGGACGGCAGCCTTTAATCGAATGTGCAAACATGACTTTGATTTTTACGTTCCCTTTTATGTCCTTATATCCTTTATACCCTTTTTATATTTTTTCTTTTTTGTGGTCGACAAGGGTGTTTCCCTTTGCTCCTACGTATTCCTCAATTTGGGATGAGAAAATCAGACCTACGTAGTTCTTTCGGAACAAAGTGTTTGGTTTAAGTTTGTTTTTTGTCTTTTTTGCAAAATATGTTTTTTATTTGAACAAAAGGTCATTCAAGGTGTTGGACCATTAAACGGTCTTTTGATTTTGAAAGGAGAGAAACGTTAAGGCATTGGACCATTAACGATCTCTTGTTTTTGAAAGGAGAGAAACGTTAAGGCATTTGGACCATTAACGATCTCTTGGGGTGGTCGACAAAAGCGGGGCTTTTGCTCCTACGTATCCTCAATTGCGATGAGGAAATCAGACCTACGTAGTTCTTGCAAAAGCGGTAAAGTTACATGTTGATTTTATGCTTTTGAACGGTCCATGTTAACCGATAAAAGCAAAGAGGACCGTTTAAGGCGTTGGACCTTAAAACAGTTTTTAGTGATTTTCGGACAAAACTTGATTTGTGAGTCTATTTTAGTCTTAGTTTCACTTTGGTTATTAATCAATTCATTCAAGGAAACTTCCAAAGAAAAACGTCTGATTGATTTTTTTAATTTATTTTATTCAAAGATATTTTGATTATTTTATTATTACTTTTCAAGATATTTTGATTATTTTATTATTATTTTACTTTTTTTGGTTTAACCGAGGTTATAGCGTGAACGATCGGTTAGATTTCGTTTTAACAGTGATTAAACGAGATTACAACACAAATGATCGGTTGAAATTCATTTTATCATTTATTAGACGAGAAAACGGCTTAAATAAATAGTTAAAGCACGTTAAAAACTGAAGAAAAGAAAACTGAAAGTAAACGAAATTAAAGTGAAAGTACACAAAACAAGAAATGAATTGAAAGTCTCGAATTCGAAAACTTACCCGTTGAAGAACGAAGAACGAACGAAGAACGGATGAAGAACGGTGAAGAACGATGAAGAATTTCCACAGAATCGCTTACGGAAGTGTTTCGGAAGCGCCTCGGCTTAGATTTTCTTCACGGAAACGTGTTTTTTGCCCAAAATAGCCGAAATGCATAGCCAAAGGGGTCTTGAACATTTTGAAACAGCTCCCCCCTCCCCTATTTATAGAAAAAAAAGGAGGTGCTTGCCGCCCAAAGACTTAATGAAGAAGATTTCTAAGCGCACCCGAATTACTAAGTTCACCCCCCTTTTCGTATTTTACGGAAAAGTTACGGAAGCCTTACGGAACTGTTTTCGAATTTGATTTTCATCTTTTTTCTTTTCCCTTTTACCAATGTTAAGTGGAATATGCTTACCCAAGGTTTTCGGAAATTTTACGGAAGTATTACGGAAGCCGCGGAAGCCCCGAAAACCATTTTTCAAAAACGTGGAGGAGCTTGCCGCCCAGTTGCTTCCTCCTTAAGCAACCCAACTTCCAAAATGTTCTAGAAGGGCCTAGATTTGAATTGCTATTTACACCCCTATCTTGATAAGTTCACCCCCTTACCTTTTTTGGTGATTCTTTTTTCGTAAAGTTACGGAAACTTACGAATCTCGTAACGATACTTGTTTTCTTTCCGTAATGTTACGGAACCTTGCGGATTACATAATCATCCCCCTTTTGACTTACGGAATGTTACGGAACCTCACTTAATTATGCAACGATGCTTCCATTTGATTTCCAGTGTGTCACGGAAACTTACGGATTGTGCATCAATATATTTTTTTTGGTTTTTCGGCATGTCCTGGAATTTCACAAATTGCCCAATGATGGATGCCAAGCACCTCACAAGGACCAAAGAAAGGTCGCATGTCATCAAGCAAAGGTCCCCGGACGAAATTAGGGTATGACAGTTGCCCCTCTTTACTTGTCTTTTATTGGAGATAAAAGGAAAGTAAAGATAAGACACTAATTTTGTTCCTCTCGATTTGACGAGAGTCGCGGGTGACCATAAAATCTCCACATGCAAATGACTTGTTGTTCCCGGATTTTCACAAATTGCCTAATGATGGGTGCCAAGCACCTCACAAGGACCAAAGAAAGGTCGCATGTCATCAAGCAAAGGTACCCGGACGAAAATTAGTGTATGACACTAATTTCGCTCCTCTCGGTTGACGAGAGTCGCGGGTGACCATGACTTGTCGTTCCCGGATTTTCACAAATTGCCTAACGATGGGTGCCAAGCACCTCACAAGGACCAAAGAAAGGTCGCATGTCATCAAGCAAAGGTACCCGGACGAAAATTAGTGTATGACACTAATTTCGCTCCTCTCGGTTGACGAGAGTCGCGGGTGACCATGACTTGTCGTTCCCGGATTTTCACAAATTGCCTAACGATGGGTGCCAAGCACCTCACAAGGACCAAAGAAAGGTCGCATGTCATCAAGCAAAGGTACTCGGACGAAAATTAGTGTATGACACTAATTTCGCTCCTCTCGGTTGACGAGAGTCGCGGGTGACCATGAAATTTCCGCATGTAAATGACTTGTTGTTCCCGGAGGAACAAAAGGTGCAGAAGACTATGTCAGCCTCTGCATGCTATCAAGCGTTCTGTCTTACAGATAGCAAAAGAATGTTTATACGGATAACCACTCGGGTATTTCCGCGTATCATCGGGCTCGCCGCCTCTGGATGATACAAGGGTGCAGAATGACCAAATTTGGTCTCTGCTTGTCATCGGGCCCGCCGCCTCTGGATGACAAAAGGGTGCGGATAACCGTAAGGTATCTCCGCGTATCATCGGGCCCGCCGCCTCTGGATGATACAAGGGTGCAGAATGACCAAACTTGGTCTCTGCTTGTCATCGGGCCCGCCGCCTCTGGATGACAAAAGGGTGCGGATAACCGTAAGGTATCTCCGCGTATCATCGGGCCCGCCGCCTCTGGATGATACAAGGGTGCAGAATGACCAAATTTGGTCTCTGCTTGTCATCGGGCCCGCCGCCTCTGGATGATACAAGGGTGCAGAATGACCAAATTTGGTCTCTGCTTGTCATCGGGCCCGCCGCCTCTGGATGACAAAAGGGTGCGGATAACCGTAAGGTATCTCCGCGTATCATCGGGCCCGCCGCCTCTGGATGATACAAGGGTGCAGAATGACCAAATTTGGTCTCTGCTTGTCATCGGGCCCGCCGCCTCTGGATGACAAAAGGGTGCGGATAACCGTAAGGTATCTCCGCGTATCATCGGGCCCGCCGCCTCTGGATGATACAAGGGTGCATGTCACATGACCTCAGGGTCAGTATGACAAAGATTATGGGGCGGCCAACAAAAGCAAGGCTCTTGCTCCTACGTATCCTCCAATGAGGAATTCAGACCTACGTAGTTCTTGATAACTTGTGAGACTTGAAAAGTCTCCATCGAAAGATGCTGACATCTCCGGAAAGGGCGCAGATGACCATATTGGCCTCTGCTCGTCAATCACACTTGGGGTGACTGAATGATGAGGTGCGGATAACCGTAAGGTGTCTCCGCGGGTTACCAGCTCTTGGGTCATGGCAACAAAAAGCGGTGCGGTCGACAAAAGCGAGGCTCTTGCTCCTACGTATCCCCCAATGAGGAACTCAGACCTACGTAGTTCTGGATAACTTGTGAGACTTGAAAAAGTATCGGTGTTTTCTCCACTAAAATGCAAACATGCTTTAGCAAAGAGACAAATATTCCAACTGATTTAGAGCAGCATATGCTTTTTTGAGTGAAAAACAATGCGTCTACCGGGGAAGGAGAGTCTGCTGATGAAATCTCCCATAACCATAAATGAGATTTTGGATGTTAGCATTTCGTTTCTAAATGACCATTTAGAGGAAACACTGGGTTCGACAAAAATAAAAGAAATCCACTCAAAGTGTATCAATCTCGCACAGGTAAGTGTTTCATCCTAATTCCGAACCATAGATATGTCATGACTTGACTTTGCAAATTATTTCCTATCAAATCAAAAATTACATGCGTGATCATGGATCAATAGGGCTTCCCTTGGGAATGGTTTTTTTTTTTGGTGGTTTTTTTTTTTTTTTCGGCTTTTGTGTGTTTTTGGCCTTTGATTTTTCTGGCTTTTTCTTTTTCCGTTTTTTTTTAGTGCGGGGCGAGAAAAAAAAAGTCGCTAGCGCACGGGATTTTGGTTGGTAATCAAAGGGAGAAGACTATTTTAGGTCGTGGTTCCCTTTCCTTCTTTTTTCGTTTATTTGGTGACAATTCTGTATTGTTCAGATATTGTCCGGTCCAAAGACCTCTCTGCATATTCCTTCTGTTTTTCCTTAGATCCCCGATCAGGGGCTTTCTTTCCTCCTTCTTCTTCTTTTTTTTTTTTTTTACTTTCTCCCATTCTTTGATTGGGAATTTTCTTTCTTTTCTTTTTGCTTTCTCCCACTCTTTGATTGGGAATTTCCTTTCTTTTCTTTTTTTGCTTTCTCTTTGATTGGAAATTTTCCTTCTTTTCTTTTTTGCTTCCGAGGGTAAGGATTGACATTCTCACCCTAGGTCAAGGTTTATGGTGAGTCAGGATTTTGGCTCAAGGTTTGTAGAATGGCTAGACATGATACATGTCGGGGTTTGGTTTGGTTCAAGGATAAAAGGGATGCCCCACACTATTTCCATGACACAAATGCAAAAATGATGATTTGGAAATTTTATGCAAAACTGGCCACGCATGCACCTATGTGGACACTCAAGTGTCAAATTTTTATGGTCATGTGATGCTAGGGCTCAGGATTCATTTCCTCTATTTTAGTCAACCCAATGTTTCCAAAATATGTTCTTTTATCCATTTGTGCATTCATCCAAGTCCATTTCGGGCGTCCGGGAAAATTTCACAGCATTCACCCTTCAGGTGTACACACATTTTTTTTCCAAAAACTAGCTATGATCAACGAATTTTTCTTCAAAGAAAAGTTGGAAGTCATCTCTTTTCAAAAGCATGTTGGTTTTTCAGCTAGACAACTTATTTTTCTTTTTTCTCTCTTTTTTTTCTTTTTTTTTATTTGTTTATTTCTTTTTCTTGTTTGTTTTTTTTTCTTCTCTTTTTTTTTTCATGAGGTATTTTGCTATATACATGCATATCCAAGGTATCTTGCTACCTAAACATACATATATATGTTTTGTAAGGTATTTTTGCTATATACATGCATATCCAAGGTATCTTTCTACCTAAACATACATATATATTTTGTGAAGTATTTTTTGTTTACATACATGCATATCTAAGGTATCTTTCTACCTAAACATACATATATATATTTTGTGAAGTGTTTTTTGTTTACATACATGCATATCTAAGGTATTTTCACTACCTAAACATACATATATATGTTTTGTAAGGTATGACTACCTTCCGAGCTTGCGCTTGTTTTATTTAAATTCCCAGGATCATGAGCAACTAGGTGCGTCCTACTATAAAAAGTGATCAAATAGCAGGCAGAAATTTAAAAGGTACTAGGTTGCCTCCTAGTAGCGCTTCTTTAACGTCTTGAGCTGGACGCGTTATGACTTGTCAGTCACTGACCTAGTACTTTGCTTACCTTTGGCTTTGGACTTGGTCGCTTATTGGTCGGCCATGGGTCGTAAGCAACGCTCTAACCTTTTTGTGGATGAGCTGAGGTGAACTCTAGAGGTGATGGCGGTGCGTCTGTTGCCCGCTGCCGGCCATCCCCAGGCTGCTGTGGTGTTTCGCCCTGCGCCTGCCTGGAGACGCAGTACTTCTTGATGAAAGCTCGATTAGTAGGGGGCCTGATGCCCTTGCTGGAGGTGACAGGTACTCTGTAGAACTGACAGAGACCCGTAATTAGAGCTTGACAACTCCAAGACCCTGTTGGACTTCTTCGGGTCCACTGGGTGTCTTGCAAGCGCGATCCCTGCAAACAATAGATGAAATCAGAAATCAGTTGGGGGAGGTGCATACTTATCTATGATGATGTGACCTTGCTGGGGGGGTACGGGCACCCTGTAGGATTGATAGAGGCCCGTAACCAGAGCTGGAAACCCCAGGGCCCTGTTGGACTTTTCCGGGTCCACTGGGTGTCTTTGTGGGTGCGATCCCTGCAAACAATAGATGGTATCAGAAATCAGTTGAACCATATGCATACTTACCCATGTCGGGACGACACAGACCAACTGATACTTTTGCAGGGGGAGATTGGCATTGCGGTCGCTAGGCAGAATGTTGCTAAGTAGCAATGTCATCTATATCTGTGTAAGAGTGGTCATGTTGGTGCGCATGATCCGCACTCGTCTCTTTGCAGCGGCACGGGTGAAATCTTGCCCCGGTATGCATAGTAGCTGTGTGATAGCCTCCCTCTCTGGTTGTGCTCGCGCAGTTGGCCGTCCTCCAATATCAGGGGGTGGCCCAGGGACCGTTAAAAGGAAACTACTGGTCCCTTAACCGGGAGTGCAAGTCTCGGTTAAACATTTAAGGACAGAGGACCTTAAATTCTTTTAAGGTGTGGATGTCGAGCACACTGAAAATGAGGACACGTAGCCCTCTAAAGGTGAGGGCGTGCAGCCCTCTCAAGGCGAGGAGGTGTAGTCCTCTGGAGGTGAGGGCGTGCAGCCCTCTGCTGGCGAGGACGTGTAGTCCTTTCAAGGTGAGGGCGTGTAGCCCTCTGACGGTGAGGGTAACTAGTACCCAAGGTGAGGACGTGTAGCCCTCTCAAGGCGAGGACATGTAGTCCTCTGGAGGTGAGGGCGTGCAACCCTCTGATGGTGAGGACGTGTAGTCCTCTCAAGGCGAGGACGTGTAGTCCTCTCAACGGTGAGGGTAACTAGTACCCAAGGTGAGGGCGTGTAGCCCTCTCAAGGCGAGGACATGCAGTCCTCTAGAGGTGAGGGCGTGCAGCCCTCTGATGGTGAGGACGTGTAGTCCTCTCAAGGCGAGGACGTGTAGTCCTCTCAACGGTGAGGGTAACTAGTACCCAAGATGAGGGCGTGTAGCCCTCTCAAGGCGAGGACATGTAGTCCTCTGAAGGTGAGGGCGTGCAGCCCTCTGTTGGCGAGGACGTGTAGTCCTCTAAAAGTGATAGGTACAAGTACCCAAGGGTCCACCCTTATGAGAAAGCAAGAGATCGACTCATCGAGAGGGCTGGTCATCCCAAATCCACAAGATTTGGACATTAGATGTAGGAAATCTATGCAGTTAACATGATTTTTAGGGATGCAGATGCATGCAACCTTTGTCGTGAAATTTGGTAAATGCAGACTTCATATGAAACAATGCAATGTAATGGAAAGTTGTACAATGACATTCTTTCCCTATTTTGTGATTTTGATTTTGATTTGATTTTTTTTGGAAAACATAGATTGACTGTCCTTTTGAAAGAGGTGATAATTCATGCGACCTTATCCTATCTTTTGCAAATCTCTCCGGGAACTCCCTCAAAGTGTATGTTCTTTTTGATTTAGTCACTTGACCATTTTGGAGTGACGGCAATGGAGCCATTTGATGTTTAATCAATCCATCGAAATCCTAAGGTTTGTCCCCCCTTTTTTGTTGAAAACATTGATGGGTGAGAACTTTTGATCGGCCCCTATGTTAACTTGAGGCTCATGGACGGTGCCCCTCATTGCCCCAGTGTAAGGCTTTGAGGTACCAATTGTTGCCTTTCGTCATGACCTTGTAGGAGGGAACCTATTGGGTGAGAACTTCTAATCTGCCCCTAGGTTCGCTTGAGGTTTTTGCATGGTGCCTTTCGTTGCCCCAGTGTAGGGCTTAGAGGTACCAAGTGTTGTCTTGTTTTCATAGCCTCGTAGTGAGGAAGAATGAAAGAAGCAGTTGATTCTTGCAAAAAGAATTTTCCAAGGACGAGAAATAGTTAAAGGATTTTTTCAGTTGATGGATTAAGTCAAATGACTCCTATGTAGAAGCAAGATGTTTTGATGTTTTGATGATGCCGAAGGATCAAGTGCTTCTAAGTTTTATTCGAGACAAGAAATCAAGATATATGATCAAGTTGATCTCTAGAATCTTAGGAAGAAGTTTCCAAATTGAAAAACAAAAGGTTTGACCAAAGAATTCTATCATTTCAAATTGAGATTTGCTCTCTGGTAATCGATTACCAGCAGTTGAAAATGTTTTAATTCAAATTTTTAAAACCTGTAATCGTTTACACAAGTCTTGTAATCGATTACCAGAGGGGATTTTCGGAAAATAATTTCCAAGAGTCACATCTATTCAAATGGTTTATGAATGGCCATCAAAGGTCTATTTATATGTGACTTGGAAACACGAATTCAAAGAGAGCTTTTATTGCCCAAAAAGTTTATCCTCTCAAAAGATTAAGAGTTTTTCTGAACTGAACTGTCTTATCCTCTCAAAAAGATTCCTTGGTCAACCACTTGCATATTCAATAAGGAATTTTGATTGGTCTTCATTGTACAATCTATCCCTTTTAAGAGAGATTTCTTCTTCTCTTCTTCTTATTTCTAAAAAGGGATTAAGAGACCGTGGGTCTCTTGTTGTAGACGATTCCTGAACACAAGGGAAGGGTTGTCCCTGTGTGATTCAGACTTTGTAAAAGGAGTTTTACAAAGAGAGTGGAAAATCTCAAGTGGGTTGCTTGAGGACTGGACGTAGGCGCGGGAAGTGGCCGAACCAGTATAAATCAAGTTTGCATTCCTCTCTTCCTTTAAACTTCTTTTATTTATTGTTATTTATCTTTTGCTTTAAAGAAGTTTATTTTGAATTGTCTTTTGAGTAATTCATGTTTAAGGGTGCATTGTTAATCCAAAAAGAAAGAGTGATAGTTCAATTGGGGAATAGTCTTTGCATCTTAATTCAACCCCCCCTTTCTTAAGATAACTGAGGCCATTTGTCCAACATCCTATTCTTGACAACTCGCTTCTCCAAGAAGACAAACTTTCCGGAATGATAAAATGAAGTCACATGAACGTCTATATTTTTACTTGAAAACACAGTCAATCAAATGCCCCCTCTTTTTTCTTTTTTTTTTTTTACTTTACTCGTCGTTTTACGACACCCCCACCAATGTGCAAGATGAGTAATCTCTGATTGAACGGTCTTGGAAGTCAACACTCAAGAGCGCAGGTTGCTTGAGCAAACAGACCAATGGCTTACACTCACATTCCGGTGGAAGTTGAATAAGCAAAGATGTGTTCATGAGAGGATGTCCATTTTATCCATATCATTTAGCATTGTAACTGTGGTTTATAATAATGGCATAAACTTGAAAATCCTGATGAGTCATAACAACAGCTTCCAGAATTGCCCCATGTATGGTGTTGCTTGTTAATGTTAGGATTCAACAAGCGATTCTCCTCAAATTTCAGCCAGCCCGTATCAATTAGACCTTGCACCTTACGCTTCAGAGCCCTACAATGCTCAATGGAACGCCCCGGGGCTTCTCCGTGACAAGCACACGTTGCGTTCGAGTCGTATTCTCGGAGAAATGGAGGTTGATGAACCTTGGCTAGGGTTATGGCTACCATTGAATTATTAAGTAGATATGGGATCAAGTTTAGCATATGACAACGGAATTTGGGGTGAACCCTACAGGCTTTTTGCTGCAAAATTCCTTTTTGTTGTGTGTTTTTTTTTTGGTTTGTGCTAAAGGTGGTCTTCGTCATTGGAAGTGCGGTAGACAGGCTTTGTGGTTGATTTAGGGATGGCCTTTGTGGATAACTGGGTGGTGGGTAAGGAGGTGGTTTGTTATTGACTGAGTAATGACATTGTTGGGTTTGGTGGGAAACTTGGCCGTATAGGAATGGCAGTCACAGCATGGGTTTCTCCCTCATCCTCACCCTCTTTATTTGCCCCAATTTTCTCATTCGTCTAAGCAGGATGATTAAATTTGCCTCTTTTCAGATCCACTTCGATCCTTTCACTGGCGAAGACCAAATCCGCAAAGCTTTGAGGGTGCGTAGCCCACCATCTTTTCATAGTAGAGTATCGATAATGTGTCTACCATCACGATTATCGTCTCCCTTTCCATCATTGGGGGTACCACTTGGGCCGCCAGATCCCTCCACCTTTTGGGCATGTTCTTTGAAAGATCCGTCCCCCTTTTTGCAAATGTTCTGTAGTTGCATCCTATCCAGAACCATATCAAAATTGTACTAATACTGCCTAACAAAGGCAACCATTAGGTCCTTCCAAGAATGGACTCGGGAAGGTTCCAAGTTAGTGTACCAGGTAACAGCTACCCCAGTAAGACTTTCATGGAAGGAATGTATCAACAATTCCTCATCTTTTGCGTATTCCCCCATCTTCTGACAATTCATCTTTAGATGGTTCTTGGGACAAGTAGTCCCCTTGTACTTGTCAAAGTCCAGCACCTTGAACTTGGGAGGGGTGATGATATTGGGTACTAGGAACAACTCTTTTAGGTTAGCAAAGGCATAATCTTCACCTCCTTCAATGGCCCTGAGCCTTTCCTCTAGATGATCCAACTTTCCCATTCCTGCCATAGTCATGAGGGTTTTTAACCGCTGTGGAACGTGAGGGTTGTGGTTGTGGATGATATTGAGGGCCCTCCAAAGTGTTTTGCAGGGGTATACCACCAACTGCTTGCCCTTCAGCAGCATATCCGAGGCAAGGCTCGAAGTTGGCTAGATCGTGGTGGGGAATTTCATGTGTCTCCTCCATGGGTCGAGAGACATGTGCATGATCAGATTGAGGTTGTTGGCTCTTAATGAGTATGGGAGTGGAGTTATTGACATCCTCATTGGGAATGTACACCACATTGGGTGGTGTATAGTTTGGGAGGCAAACCATATGGCGGGAAGGCGTGCTTGTTTTGAATTTGCACATCATGGGGTCATCCGTACTTCCCAAATCTTTGCCTACCATATTTGAGGTTGGATGATTCATTTGCTTGAGGCCAGATGGGAGCATCGGGTTCACCTTAGCGACAGCGCTAGTAGCGGCAACTATAACCGCATTGGCTTCCATTATCTTCTTCATGCTCATCATGGCCTCCATCATTGTGGCCATTTTATCTTTAATGGCCTCCATGTCGGCCTTCATATTCTCTTGTATCTTCTCTACTTCACCCATTACTCTAGCTCTAGCACAAGTTCGGTGAGGATGCCGTAAAGCATGTTTTTTTTTATAACAATGATTAAGTTCATTTTATTTTATTTTATTTTATTTTTCAAGGAAAGAATGCAATGAGCAATGCAACCAATGAAAAGCATGGATGTATGCGATGATGTACAGTTGAAGTATTGCAAATTTTTACGCAGGATATGGGGTTGAATCAATTTAGATTTTCAACATGGTCCATGACATCTTTGTCAAGGTGAAACTGGAAGTAACAAGGACATTAACAATCCTAAATATGTTTGGCAGTAGACGAAGCAGTGATGTGACTCGATTCATCTTTTGCCCTAATTTTGCAAGACGGTTACTTCCATATTTCAACTTGACTTGATGAACCTTTTTATAAAAGCATGAGCTTGGTTCAACCCTATAATCCAAGGAATGGCAATTCTGATCGCCAATACTTCAACAACATCTCATAGGGATGAATGACTCGGGCATACTTTAAGCTATGCATGGAAAATGTAATTATGAAATTGAGATGCCCGAAGAAACACCATTTCCTAGTTAACCATGCATTAGGTACCATGTTCAATTATTTTGTTTTGTTGTTGTGTGTTTTTTTTTTAGAAATGGGTTTATGATCCCAACATGGTTGGCTCATGGTGCCTAACACATGCAACTAAGAATGTAGTGTGAAGTTTCACGCTTCCCCTTTTTTGTTTTTGTAGAGGAAAACACAAGGATGAGTAAACATGAAAACAAATGGTATGCAATTTTGCAGATCAAAAAGTTTGTTGAACGCATATGCATGATGATGCCATGACTCATGCAAAATGTGAGGCTGGAATATGATAACGGACAAATGCAGGAATGACATGTTCATTATGATGTTATGAAGAGATGCTTATGCGATGCATGATATGAATGCATTTTACGGACACGAGAGCCCGGAAAATTATCTCTTCTTACTTGCGCATTTGGGGGCACAGTGCCCCATGTGTACAATTAAGAAGGTGATATGGACCTTCCGGCTTCCCGTGACAAAGGACGAGACCAACATACAATGCATGCTAGAGATAAAATGTGGGAGTGACTTGATTCGCACTGATTTTTGGAGTAAAAACGTGGGATAAACTCATTTTTTTCAAAAAGTTATAACTAGTCAAGATCTGAGCGACAATACAAACTTCCTAGCGGTTTCTAATCATATGGTCCATTAAGTCTATCATATGCTGACAATAGCTGAGAAGTCCGTGGATCTCCTTGGGGGCGGAGTAGGTGTCCGCCACTGCTTTGGCCTTGGCTAGCAATGGGGGAAGTTCTTGACTCCTGTTCAAAGTAAGAGCAAATCGGTCCGTCCACATTGTTGCCTCTTGGTGCAATGAATCAATTACCCTTTCCCTTACTTCCCTTTCTGCTGATATCTTGGCGTACTCATCCTCTAGCCTTTGCTCGTGAGTCGCTGCTAGATTTAGCTTCTCTTTGCACTCATCGATGATGGCCCACATATTCCCTTCAGTCTCGCTTAACTGTTGGGACAAATTTCTTTTCGACCTAAGGCAAGCCTTTAGCTCGTCTTTCAAGATCATGCCTTTGACCCGTGATGATTCCTTTCACCTCTTCGGAGCTTGAGCTCACTATTGCTGCCCTATAAAGCCCCTCAAAACTTTGCTTTGGTCATGTTCTTCCTTTCGGGCCTTCTTGGTTTCTCATTCCAAGGCTTCATCGGTGGCCATATTGGCATCCCTTAGTTCATCATACTCTTTTCAGACTTTGATGGCTATGGACTTGAACTTCTCTTCGACTACCCAAGCTCTTTCAAGCTCTGCCTTTAGGGCTTGTACCTCATCACTTTCTTCCGAAGCTTTAACCTCATCGTCTCTCATAGTCTTTAGATTTGGGAGCCAATCCAGTCCTTGTGTTCGGACTCTCAGCCACTTATGATAGCCGCCGATGATCCCATTACTGCTTCCCCTAAGCTCTCTGTCCTTTCTTCACGCTGCATCCCATGCCTTGCGAACTCCTTGGAGTACCCTCGCGTTGTGGTCACTGAAACCTCGTGCGATGAAAGGCGTGATGCTTTCGTCTGATGGCACTCCTCTCATGGGACATCCTTCGCATGAAGATAGAATCCTGATTCTTCCTTCCTTCTAGCGAGGGAACCATTTAACAGACGCTCCTCCATGCTAGCCAAGAGTTGGTGCACAACAAACAATTCTTGCGCCGCTCTTTTCACATCCCCGGTCGAACGTGTCATACATGGCCAAAATGGCGACGACCGGGCTTTCCTTGCCATGATGAAAGGCGAGGAAAGCGTCAATCGCTGCTAGGTCCACTAACCCTTCCATATTCGGAAAGAGGACAACTCCAAAGATCAAAAGCGCCAAGATGTCAATAAAAGAAAGCCCATTCGCCTTGATTTGCCAAGGCCTTTTGCCCTTTCCTCCAAACACTTCCTTGGTACTCCGACTACCCCATTCCTGTTTTGCTTTACACGGTCCAACTCTTGTGCTGAGATTTTCACCACCTTGGCAACTCTTGTCGTGGAGGGATAGAACCCAGAGAAAAGATATGGCTTCCTTCCTCCCAGTGGGCATCCCAGGATTTCTTCAAACTCTTTCACAGTCGGCACTAGCTGGAAGTCCTCAAATGTGAAGCACCTTAGGGGCTGGTCATAATACTGGGAAAGGGATGCAATCGGTTCCATGGAGACTTCTACCCTAGCTAGGTCCCAAATGCTTACCATAGGCTTTGCGGAAGGCTTGCCGTTGAAGTTGACCCATTAATTGCCCCAACTTTCGTAAACTGGTGACCTCTAAGCTCTTGATTTTGACTTGATAAAACCTCTTTTTAAGCGAAGGCTTTTGACTTGATCCCATGTTTTACTAAAGTGAAATAAAATCTAGTGCGAATCAAAACTCCGACATCTATCATGGGTGGAATGGATGAATGCATGAAGGAATGCATATGACACGGATGCAATTTATGAATATGGGAGCTCGGGAAATTGTCTCCTTCTTAGATACAACGTCTTGGGGTAGCAAAGTGCCCAACGTATGTATTTAAGAAGGTGACACGGACCCTCCGTTGGTTTGCCCGAGAGAGGGGATTAAGACGGAACCCGCACGTGATGCACATGCGAAAGGTACAATACGGGGATGTACATAGTATGATAATATTCACTGAACATAAGCAAACGGGTATATGATACTTATGCATGGCAGTGTGAAAAATGGCATGCAGCGTGTTTACTCCGTGCCCCTATTTAAGGGACCTATAAGGGAGAGAACTAACTAGGCTTTTAGCAATAATCCCCAAGGTAGTCATATCTCTCTTGATGGTTTCTAGAGGTATCATCCCCTTTGAAGAACATATTGCAGCAGTAGGGACTACTAGCAACAATAAGTTTTCAAAGAGAAAAGCTCTAGATGAGGGTTCACTGTAATCAAGCAAGTCGGAGACCTAGCATGATCACAGATTCACCTCCACTCCTTATGTTCCCATGAACCCGGGTATAGGGCCCTTTTTCACTCACAGTGTGTGCAAATAGTGTTAGTGTTTGTGTGCATCAAATGAATAAATATTTACCTCATGCATACATTCTAAAACACACTAAAAGCAACAAATAGTTTATATACACAAGCACATAAGACAAATAAAGGGAAACCAACAAAGGAGAAAGTCATGATAAAACATTGCACAAGATTAAATGGCCTAACTCTCTAAAAAACAGTCCCCAGTGGAGTCGCCAACTGTCGCAACCAACCCTTCTGCGGGAGGGCGACGCGTGACTCGCGGGATGCGTGTTCCACGAAAGGAATACGCGCGGAGTCGCCACCAACGTTTATTTGAGGAAAACGTCGGAAAAACCGGAAAAGACGCGATCTACGAACTTTTAAGTGAAAGGTTCGGGAGTTGTATTTACGCGCGGGGGAGGTATTAGCACCCCACACGTCCGTCACAAGGGACGGCAGCCTTTAATCGAATGTGCAAACATGACTTTGATTTTTACGTTCCCTTTTATGTCCTTATATCCTTTATACCCTTTTTATATTTTTTCTTTTTTGTGGTCGACAAGGGTGTTTCCCTTTGCTCCTACGTATTCCTCAATTTGGGATGAGAAAATCAGACCTACGTAGTTCTTTCGGAACAAAGTGTTTGGTTTAAGTTTGTTTTTTGTCTTTTTTGCAAAATATGTTTTTTATTTGAACAAAAGGTCATTCAAGGTGTTGGACCATTAAACGGTCTTTTGATTTTGAAAGGAGAGAAACGTTAAGGCATTGGACCATTAACGATCTCTTGTTTTTGAAAGGAGAGAAACGTTAAGGCATTTGGACCATTAACGATCTCTTGGGGTGGTCGACAAAAGCGGGGCTTTTGCTCCTACGTATCCTCAATTGCGATGAGGAAATCAGACCTACGTAGTTCTTGCAAAAGCGGTAAAGTTACATGTTGATTTTATGCTTTTGAACGGTCCATGTTAACCGATAAAAGCAAAGAGGACCGTTTAAGGCGTTGGACCTTAAAACGGTTTTTAGTGATTTTCGGACAAAACTTGATTTGTGAGTCTATTTTAGTCTTAGTTTCACTTTGGTTATTAATCAATTCATTCAAGGAAACTTCCAAAGAAAAACGTCCGATTGATTTTTTTAATTTATTTTATTCAAAGATATTTTGATTATTTTATTATTACTTTTCAAGATATTTTGATTATTTTATTATTATTTTACTTTTTTTAGTTTAACCGAGGTTATAGCGTGAACGATCGGTTAGATTTCGTTTTAACAGTGATTAAACGAGATTACAACACAAATGATCGGTTGAAATTCATTTTATCATTTATTAGACGAGAAAACGGCTTAAATAAATAGTTAAAGCACGTTAAAAACTGAAGAAAAGAAAACTGAAAGTAAACGAAATTAAAGTGAAAGTACACAAAACAAGAAATGAATTGAAAGTCTCGAATTCGAAAACTTACCCGTTGAAGAACGAAGAACGAACGAAGAACGGATGAAGAACGGTGAAGAACGATGAAGAATTTCCACAGAATCGCTTACGGAAGCGTTTCGGAAGCGCCTCGGCTTAGATTTTCTTCACGGAAACGTGTTTTTTGCCCAAAATAGCCGAAATGCATAGCCAAAGGGGTCTTGAACATTTTGAAACAGCTCCCCCCTCCCCTATTTATAGAAAAAAAAGGAGGTGCTTGCCGCCCAAAGACTTAATGAAGAAGATTTCTAAGCGCACCCGAATTACTAAGTTCACCCCCCTTTTCGTATTTTACGGAAAAGTTACGGAAGCCTTACGGAACTGTTTTCGAATTTGATTTTCATCTTTTTTCTTTTCCCTTTTACCAATGTTAAGTGGAATATGCTTACCCAAGGTTTTCGGAAATTTTACGGAAGTATTACGGAAGCCGCGGAAGCCCCGAAAACCATTTTTCAAAAACGTGGAGGAGCTTGCCGCCCAGTTGCTTCCTCCTTAAGCAACCCAACTTCCAAAATGTTCTAGAAGGGCCTAGATTTGAATTGCTATTTACACCCCTATCTTGATAAGTTCACCCCCTTACCTTTTTTGGTGATTCTTTTTTCGTAAAGTTACGGAAACTTACGAATCTCGTAACGATACTTGTTTTCTTTCCGTAATGTTACGGAACCTTGCGGATTACATAATCATCCCCCTTTTGACTTACGGAATGTTACGGAACCTCACTTAATTATGCAACGATGCTTCCATTTGATTTCCAGTGTGTCACGGAAACTTACGGATTGTGCATCAATATATTTTTTTTGGTTTTTCGGCATGTCCTGGAATTTCACAAATTGCCCAATGATGGATGCCAAGCACCTCACAAGGACCAAAGAAAGGTCGCATGTCATCAAGCAAAGGTCCCCGGACGAAATTAGGGTATGACAGTACAGTTTTCCAGTGTCGCCTAGTTCTCAAAGCTGACTTTCGGGGTATAGGTCGAATAAAATGTTAGTAGCATAAGACAAAAGGAATTAAGAATGTCAAGACAAGACATTTTAAATCTTCCCTTTTGTTCGCTAAAGCACGAGTTTCTTTATGAGTCTTTGGATGTTACTTTTCTTATGATTGTTTTTAGTTCTTAAGGATTGAGTAACTATTCCATTGCCTTTGCAATGCAACCTAGGTGAAAAAGCACTTGTCTTCTCAGGGCTGGACACAGAAGCAGTATCGTCCAGTGACTAGTGCTTTTCCTATTGTCCAGAACCCTTTTGTTCATGTTTTTCTGCTTGTATCTCATAAAGATAAAATAATATACTTAAGCATCAAAGATTAGTACATAAAATTTATGATTTGTTAACATCAAAACCTTAGGGGTATAATTGGTTGATATAGTCCAATGAGACTTGGACGCAGCCAGACTCAATAATCTCCCCCTTTTTTATAACCCCAAACACTATAAATTTTGACACTCAAAAGATAAGATAAGGAGATTAAGATCAAAGTATCAGAGTTGTTTAGTTTGTCCTATTGTACACTACTTACTCTTGGTTTGTGTGTCTAAGGAATATATCTTTGACAATCAGCAAACTTGTTAATTTTTAGAGTATATAAAGATATCTCAGAGAATATGTATTGAACAAAGCATGCATAGAATCATGAAAGACACACATATATGACCACTATAACACTTGTTTTATTGAAGAGCATATTATTACAAGTGTTAAAGAACAAAATTCCTATTCTACTTTTTCCCCCTTTGCCATTATCCAAAGACACGAGTTCAAAGAGAAAAAGGAAGTGATGCTTAACTCACAGTGGATGCAAGACGTGAGTTTTCATACATGTCTTTGAGTGTCATTGGATGTGTAGATCTTTGATGG
This sequence comes from Glycine soja, assembly GCF_004193775.1. Classification (NCBI taxonomy): domain Eukaryota; kingdom Viridiplantae; phylum Streptophyta; class Magnoliopsida; order Fabales; family Fabaceae; genus Glycine; species Glycine soja. Next base: position 24,165,409 of record NC_041019.1, read on the forward strand.
ACGCAAGATCTGTTCTATACGTGTAACAACCTATCTCATCGCTACTATATCACTACTCTAAAATGTGACATTTCAATTTTAAGTGAAAGCTCCATTAATTTGATTAAAACAAGGGTAAATTTTATGTGATATACATTCACCAAATAACGTACAAATACGTGAATAAATACATGCATACATACGTGTGTGTGTGTGTGTATATATATATATATATATATATATATATTAAACCACCATACATCATTCATATGTCATAACATAATTCAGTTTTTACTTGTATCTAAACCTAGGATTTACATGCCCAATCAAAAAAAGAACAAAGGAACCAACTAAGGAAGAGTTGATAACAAAACACAACTCTCCCAAAATAAATTCCAACATTATCATGTTGGCTTTGTAGCTCCAACAAAAGAATCTCCCTCCAACATCACCTACTGCTGCTCATTTGCTCCCACGAACGAAGGTTTGCGATCATCACAGGTACCAACCACATTGTACAAAATTGCAAGGGCGGGTTTATTATAAAAGATCAACAAACACCATATCACAATGATTAGAAAGAAAATAATAACAATAACCACAATCATTCTCAATAATCCATCAGTTCAGCATACACTTAACCACAATCATTCTCAATAATCCATCATTCTCAATGATTAGCTCCTCACAGTGTTGTTTTGAGATCTCTTAAGTTCACGTCCGTTAGTTCGAACACATAGCTCTATATACCAAATCAAAGACAATTTAGTATAGATTTCAAAGACAACGTTAACATTAATATTTGGGGGTCAAATACTCATTCAATTTAAAAGAGGGTTAAAGGGGTGTTTTGAGGTCCACAAAAAGAGACGTCATTTTGAAATCCCAATCATGCCAATGTGATCGGGGTTCGACAAAGGTTGCAAAATGAAATTTATTTTATAAAAAGGCAACTTTTACAATGTCTCATTTTCAAAGGTTTTTCAAAGGAAGTGTAAAAATATCCAATAACGATACCCAAATCACAAAAGATACTAAGAGAGGCTCATACTAACTAGGAGAAGGCATAGAAAACATGGTTACCTCAAAGAAACCGCAAAGGGAGGGTCGTAGGCTTCATTCTCTACCGAATCCTTGAGTTTAGTTTTGGAGATTCTACTACGATTAAAGTGTTTCTCTCCATGCAGTGGTCCAGCGACAAGTGACGCTGGCTCATGGCAGTCACTCATGATCGTGGGTGGTGGAGGAAGAGGTTCTAGGGTTTGGGTGAGAGTTTTGGAGAGAGAGAGAGAGAGAGAAAGAGAGAGAGAGAGAGTGAAAAACACGTTCCTTCTTACTACTTGTCGTATTTGTAACCTGCAACACTCACCTAGGTGAAATTTTGCTCACCTGGGCGAGCTAGCCCAACTTAAACACGCCTGGGTGAGTTTTGGGAAAATCCCTACTCCAACATATTTCTCTACTTCTATGCAAAGTTATCTCATGCTCCATATGTTATTTCATAAATTGCAATGATCAAAATGAGCAGATGTGGGTTACGAATCTACAGTCCAAATTTGAAGGTGATTGATGTAGCTCCGTGTGGAGCTTGTATGCCTTGGATCTTCTTCATTAATTGAATCCTTTGCTTCTTGAAGATCAATGGCAGTAGAATGGAGAAGGAAGAAAGATGATCGGAGATGCCACATCAAGGAGAAGATGAGTCAAGAACAAGCTCACCACCACAGGAAGCCATATATAAGAGCTTGAAGGTAGGAGAAGATGAGTGGAAGGAGAAGGAGAGAAGGAGCACGAAATTTTATGCCTCAAATGAGGTCTGAACTTTAAAGTTTAATTTCTCAAATGATCAAAGTTGAAAAAATGCACAGATAAGGCCTCTATTTATGGCCTAAGTGTCACACAAAATTGGAGGGAAATTAGAATTTCTATTCAAATTCCACTTGAATTTGAATTTGAATTTGCGGAGCCAAAATTTCACTAATTATGATTAGTGAATTTCAGCTATGGTTCAGCCCAATAATCCAAGATCAAGTCCAAGATTCTCCACTAAGTGTACTTAGGTGTCATGGGGCATGTAAAGCATGAAGGACATGCACAAAGTGTGACTATATGATGTGGCAATGGGGTGTAGTAAGCAAATGTTCACCTCCCCCTTAGGATAGACCAAAATTTAATTGGATTGGGCTTCTCCCAATTCAATTAAATTTCTCTCCCAACACACACATCAAATGGTGCACTTAATGCCTGTGAAATTACAAAACTACCTCTAATACAAAAAACTAGTCTAGGTACCCTAAAATACAAGGGATGAACAATCCTACATTACAAGGGTACCCTCCCTACACTATGGAGCCCTAAATACAAGGCCCAAAAATAATGAAATCCTAATCTAATCTGTAGAAAGATAAGTGGGTCCATACTGGGCCCATGGGCCCAAAATCTACCCTAAGGCTCATGAAAACCCTAAGGTCTTCTCCAGCATCTCTAGCCCAATCTTCTTGGAGTCTTCTATCCAATACCCTTGGGGGGTAGGATTGCATCAGTGATCCAATGGTTAACAAATCCGAGATCATGGTTTTACCAAAATAAGTTTTGGGTCAATCTCGGAATCGCACAATTCCAACGCAGATTAAACAAACTCCACATAACCTAACATCCATACCAAGTAGTTGCACAAGGATAATTTACACAATACTTCAACTAATCCATATTAATCAAGTAATTAAATAATACAAGAGATACATCAAACATCTATTTTTAGTTATCGAAATTTCAAGGCATTACAATACGCTTGTGATTGGATGTGTTTTCCTTGTAGTACTCTGAAGTGGACATAAGACATAAGTTTTCATACATGTCTTTGAAGTAAAAAAGCATGATGTTGTTCTGGTCAAACTGAATGTTTTGCTTCAGAGCGACAGTCTTGGTTGCTTCATCCCTCATAAAGCACCTACCCCAATCATAGGGAATTGGATGTAGGGCTATGTTGTCTCTAAGACCAGGATGAGGCATTGGTTTGGTGTAAGGAGGCATTTTTCCTTTCTTTTTCCAGAGGTCCAATGGAGGAAACCTAAGAACAACCTTGTCTGGCATGAACTTAATGGTTATGGTTGGATGGATGTGGATACCTAGGGGGTAGCTTGGCCATTGGTCAGATAGACCATGCTGCATCAGAATCATCCTAACATTGAAGATGTCATCCTTAGTCAATGGAATGGCTTGATGGCCATAGACTAAAGAAACAAACTAGGACATGGGAGTGAAGAGTTGGATGTTCTTTGGATGCAAGAATAGTGGTAGAAAGTCATTAGAAGATGGGTCAATTTATTGAGAATCAATCTTCCTGCACCATCTAATGATATCTTGATCACAGCGTACCACTGCTCTGTAAGCCCCACATGGAATTTTGTACACACTTTTATGCAAGGCAAATGGAGATGTAAGATTGGATATCTTAGGGTGAAGATGATTCCAAGTTGGTGGAAGAAAGACTTCAATCCTATAGATTGGTCTGATGTAGCAGAAAATGGTGCAACTTCAAGGTTTTTGTACATGAAGGGAGGGCATGTGACAATCTCTTCCTCAACATCCAGGGGCAGTTGCATCCAATTAGTTGAAGGTCAAAATTCATCTCTCATTCTCCTTTGAATGTTGTAAGCATTCTCAAAGAGAAAAGCCATAGGAAACCATAACCTTGCAATGTCTTCTATAGAGAGGTTGGGATCAATGGTGGGTGGTCCTTGATGTATGAAGCGATAAGGTAAATAGGTCATGGAGGTGCTTGCAATGGAACTTCATCATCCATATCATCATTGGACTCTGCTCTTTTCTTTTTTTTGAGGAGAAAAACTCATTTCTTCTCAAGCTTTTTCAAATTGTTGAACAGTGAAGGCCTATTCTCGAATGGGAGGAATCTTAGCAGGTTAAGGATCATGAGCAGTAGCATCATCAGCTTGCTCATTTACTAGATATTTGGTCCTTTGTGCACCTCTTTTCTCTTGCCTGCTGGTGTGACGTTGAATGGAGGAGGAAGAGCTTGTGGTGTTGGTTCTACCTTTTTCATTTGAGGCGCAATGGTCTCATCGAAGGTGGTGCAACTCTACGTTTCTTAAACACCAAGCCATCTGTAGTGGATGATGATTGTTGCATCTTAGGTGCTACCCTTCTTGATACAGGGGCCATGGCCCTTGTTTCTTTGGGAGCAACCAGAGAAGGTGGTGGACGTTCAGGTGCAATAACAACTTTGGACGAAGGTGTGCCCATCTTCTTCTTACTTCTCTTTTTCTATTGAGTAGCAGCTACATCTACATCCAACTTGTCGTTCTCCTCAGTAGCTTTCTCCCAAACTGCATCCAACTGGTCATCACGCCAAGTATTGAGTCCAAATTTCTGGTGAAGTTCATAAAGAATGGATTCATCCACTACGGGAGTCTGCTTAAAGGAGCCATCGTCAACCAACCTCATCTTCAAGATTTTTTCTTGGCTTAAGGATTTCTGTATGGGCAAGAACACCCCATCAAAATATATTTTGTCTTGTACTTCTTCAAGAATCTTGTACAAGAACTTCCTTATCACTCCATGAGCCTCAAGGACTTTAGTTAGGACAACACTTTGATAGATATATGTTACCAATTAAGCATATAACAAGTATATTATGTTTCACTTATAATAAAGTATTAGTCAATCAATAATTTATATTTTTGTTATCATCAAAACATTGGGTAGTTTGGGTTTTCCAAATAGCATATTGAATCGTGCAATCTAACACAATTGCATAACTATTTTGAAGCCTCATAGTGAGTTAATATATTATAAATATTACTCCTAATATTTTCACTTGTGTGCCAGTTTGATATCTCATATCCATGACCTATGATATGCGATCATCATGTTCACACAATAGTCTCAATGTATTATTGTTGTTGTAGTTGACAATAACACTCAACTACAAACACTCTTAAAATATCAAATTTGTGATTAGCTAAGAAATTGAACCCTTTGTACCTATGACCCACCTAACCCACTAAAAAATTTAAAAATAACCTAAACCGCCTAGACTATTATGCAAACATGAAACACTTTTAATTGATAAGGATGGTGACTCACGTTCATCTTGATAAGTTTTTGAAAGATGTGGAAGAACAAAAGTGGATCCAGATAGAATAACTTTTCCATGAAAGTGTTAAAGGAGAGAAAAGACAAAGAGAAAATCTTTGTAATCTGCTATGAGTGCAAGAAGCCTAGACATTTCCAAGTCAAAATGCCCAAAGCTTGAGAAATCCTATGACAAAAAGAAGTATTACATGTCTAAGGACAAGAAAGGTCTCATGAGCACTTAGGAGGACTTGGATGATACCACCTCAGAAAAAGAAGGAGAAGAAGTCAACATATGTCTAATGGTTGATACAATTTCTGAGGAATTAGAATCAAAACAAGAAGAGGTAGATCTCAATGGCTCTGAATCATTAAAACAAGTGTAACACCCTAAACACTGTGTTTACAAGTACATTTCACATACCTTTTATTTATCTTTATAAACAAGTGAATTCAAAGCCTTTTCATGAATGTTGTAATAGAAAACAAAAAGATAGGGTGCAACTTGAAGAGTTATCAACTTGAAGAGAAAAAGATCTATTTTAATAAATAAGAGAAAGCCTTTTCACTGAAATAAAAATTTTCATGAAGGATTCTCAACCCTTTCCTTTTTAATAAGAGTTATCATCTTGAAGAGAAAGCAGTCTATTTTCAAAATTGTATGCAACATACATATTTACAAATTTTTATTTCATTTGAAGCCATAAGTTGATATACATAATAAATAGTTAAACCTCAAGTATAATACCTTACATCTTTGAAATAACATTAGGTGTGTGTGTGTGTGTGTGTGTGTGTGTGTGTGTGTCTGTGTGTCTGTGTGTCTGTGTGTGTGTGTGTATGATGCAATCCTCCCAAAGAAGGGACCCATCACCAGAGCCATGGCTAAGAGACTTCAGGAAGATTGGGCTAAGGATGTAGGAGAAGGCCCTATGGTTCTCATGAGCCTTAGGGTAGACTTTGGGATCATGGGCTAAGTATGAGCCCACTTATCTTTGTACATATTAGATTAGGGTTTCATTATTTTTTGGGCCTTGTATGGAGGGTATCATACATGTTTAGGGTATCCTAGTAATGTAGGATTTTCAACCCTTGTATTTTAGCGCACCTAGACTAGTTTTTGTATTAGGGATAGTTTTGTAATTTCACATGTATTAAGTGCACTATTTAATGTGTGTATTGCAAGAGGAATTTAATTGAATTGGAAGAAGTCCAATCCAATTAAATTTCATACCAGCCTAAGGGGGAGGTGAGCATTTACTTGCTACACCCCATTGCCACATCATATAGTCACACTTTATACAAGTCCTTCATACTTTATGATGCAATCCTACCCCCCAAGGGTATTGGATAGAAGACTCCAAGAGGCTTGGGCTAGAGCTACTAAAGAAGGCCCTAGGATTCTCATGAACCTTAGGGTAGATTTTTGAGCCCATGGGTCAAGGTTGGATTCACTCTTCTTTGTAAATATTAGAACAGGTTTTTCCATCTTTTGGGCCTTGTATTTTGGCCATTCTAGTAGCATAGGATTTTAGCCTTGTATTGCAGGGCATTTTGAGTAGCCTTTGTAGTAGGGACTTTATTTTTGTATTTTCATGTATTTTGTCAAGGAGGTGAGCTTAGTTTTTAGATGGGTGTGTGTAGCTAAGCTCTAGCTTCTCAAGGAAGCTTCTCAAGGAGGTGAGCTTAGTTTTTAGATGGGTGTGTGTAGCTAAGCTCTAGCTTCTCAAGGAAGTTTTCTCAAAGAATCTTCTCAAGGAAGTTTTCTTAAGAAAGCTTCTCAAGGAAGCTACCTAGTCTATAAATAGAAGCATGTGTAACACTTGTTGTAACTTTGATGAACGAGAGTCTTGTGAGACACAACTCAAAGTTAAACTTCTCTCCCTTTTTCTTCCTTCAATTTCGTGCTCCCCCCTCTCTCTTTCTCTCCCTCTTTCTTTTCCTCCATTGAAGCATCCTCTCCAAGCTTCTTATCCAAGGCTCATCTTGGTGGTGAAACTCCTTCTTCCATGGCTTATTCCCTAGTGGATGGCGCCTCCTCTCACCTCTTCTCCTTTGTCTTCCGCTGCATCTCCATGGTGGAAAACCACCATTAAAGGACCTCATTGAAGCTCAAAGATCCAGCCTCCATAGAAGCTCCACAAGCAAGTTTCCATCAAGAGGTATCAGAGCACAACAGCTTCAAGTAGGTGCTCCTTAAACCTCCATTAATTTTTTGCTTTACCTTCTCTTCCATTGTTGTTTCTTCATTTTTTCTCCATGTATCTCCTCACATGTCTTGTGCTAAATGTTGTTAACATGATTCTTTAGAGTTTCCACCCATTAAACTTGCTATAAAAGCTAGATTTGATTTTCTATGGTTCAAATTTCTTGTTCTTGTTCTTGAACCATGAATTGCGTTGAGCTTAGGTTCCTTTAAGTTTTGTCATGTTATTTTTTGTGGCTGAAACCTAAACCATAAAATTCTTACAAAAATATTAAAGTAGAAGAAAACCTCAAAAATCTAGAGTGACTTGTTCACCTATCGTAGTTTTGTCATAGAAGTCATGTCTTGTCATGAAACTTGTCATATAAGATTTCTTATGTTGTGCTGAATTTTATTTTCTTGTTTCTTTGTCTAACTCATTTGTTCATGAGTGTATGAAATTCTTTTAGCCTATTATTTTATTTGAGTCAAGTCTTTCATGTTAATTAGTCCTTAACATGTTCACGCAAAATTCTTAGAGAGTCTTCGATTGTGAACCTTTTCTTGAACTTTTAGGTTTCCTTGTGATTGTGTCTATTGTGAATTTGAGTTTTGGTGATTGAATTGCTGGCTGAAATGTTGATCCTAAGTGAATATTGAACTCCTAAAACTGTGGTAAACAATCCTAGTGAGTTCAACATACATAGGAAGGTTGAAAGTAAGCCCAAGGCAATCAATATACCATGCTTTAAAAAAAAATCGCTGGTGCTGGCAGCTTGGACATACAAACTTGTAAAAATTAATGAGAATTGGTTACTTCTAATTTTGAGCTGAAATTTTTACTGAATTTTCTAGATATCTGGAAAAAAGTTATAAAAAAAGAACCAAGTGATTTGGATAAAAGGAAAAAATAATAAAAATCACACAAGTTAGCAGAAAAATCAGTATCCAGGAAAAAAAAAGTGAAAGGGAAGTGTGCTTGTTGTTTTGGCTCAAAATTTATTCTATAACTGGTGCCTATGTTATACCAATCTTAGTTCCGAAATTTCAATTGAAAATTACTGTGAAAACAAGTGCCAAAGCTAGAGGTTTGTTGAGTCTTTTTCTTTATAGTTTTTTTACTCTAGTCTAGAGCCATTCTAAGTTTCTCTTTGAGTCCTAGCTTGCTTCTATGTCCTTTTCATTGCTTTAATTGTTGAGTAATCCTTGAAAAATAGTCTTGTTAAAATTCCATTGGTTTAGCTTTCATTTCATTTTTTTTTTATCTTTGGTTATTGCTTGTCTCTTTGTTTCCTTGTTTGTGGGTTGCCATATAGGGAATTGGAAGGAGGATTGGTGCCATCCCTTGAAGAATTTGAGTCAAGAAGAAAGGGGCCAACCACCTTAAGAGCTATTGGACTAAGAAGCACTCCAAATTGAGTGAATCATCAAAGAGAGAACAACCACCAAAATTGAGGATTGTTTTGTAATTTTGTAATTTGCAATTTACTTACCTTCATTGCTTTCAAGTTTTGTAACAAAAAGGCCTTTCATTGGAAGTAAGTCGGGAGCCTCCGCTAGGTCACCCTACTTCCATTTGTGTGTAATAATTTTAGGCAATTTTCCCTTTGGATAGTGAGTGTTTTGTTGGGAACCTTAAATGAGGTCATCCAAACACTCTTAGGATCCGCCTAGTTTGCATTTCTTGCACTTTAATTTCTTGCTTACTTTCATAGCTTATTTACTTTACCCTCCATTGTCAAACCGCCTAGATAGCTTGCATTTTACCAATTAGTTTTTACCTTATCTTTCACACCTCTTTTAGTGTTTATTTTGGCTAGTTTCAACCATAGTTTCTTTTACCTTTTGTTTTCAAACCCCCAACAAGAAAGAACCATAACTTAGGAACCAACATGAGTCTTCATTCTTCATCTAGTATTAATGGTGAGGGTTCTACTCCTAAGGACCCCTTGTATAAGATATTAGATGAGTTGAGATCCCTTAAGTTATGGAAAGAAAAACAAGAGAGAAAAGAAAAATGAAAAAAAAAGAGTGGAAGAAATAAGTCAAGATGAAAGAAAGAAAATAAGAGAGGAAGAAAGAAGAAAAATAATGAAAGAAATGAAAAGAGAAAAGCATGCCTCCTATTGTAATCATAACTCTTGCAAGAGCCTAAGTGAAGAACTTCGTGACTATTATGAAGAAAGGCATAGGTCACATCTTAGACCTCACTCCCATAGAAGAGAAAAGGAAAGAAAGCCTCAAGAGGCTAACATTAACCTCCCATACTTCCATGGGAAGGACAATGTAGAGGCTAACTTAGATTGGGAAATAAGGGTAAAGCAACAACTTAAAAAGAAGTCTACTTCAAAATCTTATGGCTCTCACTCTTATCCAAAGAAAGACCAAGGTCAAGGCATCTTAGGGGTGACACCTTTTAAGCCCAAAGATGATAAGGGGAAGACAATAGAAAAGAAAGCCCCTAAGGCTAGTATGCAAGAGAAGACTAGCTCTATAAAGTGTTTTAAATGTCTTGGAAGAGGACACATTACTTCTCAATGCCCCACCACAAAAACCATGATTATGAGGAGCCAAGACATTTATAGTAGCCAAGATGAGGCTACTACGTCACCTTCCTCTAGTGAAAGTGAAGAAGCAAAAGGGGAAGAATCTAGTGAAGAAATCTACCCCCAAGAAGAAGGACAACCTTTAATGGTTAAGGAGGAGTGTAAGGAGGTAAGTGTCTCCTCCGAGAGATTAGTTAAGAAGGAAAGTCATTTTGAAATAAAGACAAATATTAAAGAAACTTCCCCTCTTAGACAACCTCCACATCTTTTCCTTTGTAAAAAGACACTTGTTAGCACTGCCACACCTCTTGGGCTTGAGGTTATTCCTCAAGTAAAGGAGTTGTTGGATGAGGGTTTGGTTCGTAAGAGCTTAAATCCTTGTGCTTTGTTGGTGCCCAAAATAGGTATTATTAGGCACCAAATCCCTACAATAAGTGATATGATGAATTTGTTGAGTGTTGCAACCCTCTTTTGTAAAATCAGTCATGCACCCAACGTCTTCATGATTCATGTACATAGGGACTCATTAGGTAGGTTTGTTCTTATTTTTGGTTTTAATACAAACTTAGGTGCTCATATGGGACACCTTAGGTTTGTCGTATTTTTTTGTAGGAATAATCAACATAAAAATACAGAAAAAGGTACGCTTTATTGCATTACATTCCTTAATTTTTTAAATAGTGATCAAGGGGTTCCCACGGACCCTAAGAGAATAAAGGTCATTCCTGATTGGCCCACTCCACCAAATATAAGGGAAATCTGGGGCTGCCATGACTTAACAAACTTTTACAAAAGGTTTGTCCCATATTTTTCTATACTTGTAGCACCACTCATTGAGTTGGTAAGGAACCATGTTCCCTCACGGGAAGATGTCCATGAGAGGAGTTTTCAGACCTTACCCTACTCTAACATACCCAACACCACTAATACATATGTTTTTATTCTTTTTACAGGTGTCGAGGGAAGGAACCCAAAGTATGAAGAACCTCGGGATTTGAGGTCAAATCCTTTCCAAGGTGGAGGGGATGATGCAATCCTACCCCCCAAGGGTATTGGATAGAAGACTCCAAGAGGCTTGGGCTAGAGCTACTAAAGAAGGCCCTAGGGTTCTCATGAATCTTAAGGTAGATTTTTGAGCCCAGGGGTCAAGGTTGGATCCACTCTTCTTTGTAAATAATAGAATAGGTTTTTCCTTCTTTTGGGCCTTGTATTTTGGCCATTCTAGTAGTATAGGATTTTAGCCTTGTATTTCAGGGCATTTTGAGTAGTCTTTGTAGTAGGGACTTTTTTTTTGTATTTTCATGTATTTTGTCAAAGAGGTGAGCTTAGTTTTTAGATGGGTGTGTGTAGCTAAGCTCTAGTGTGACATCCTGGGAATTTCTACCCAGAATTTTGTAAGCGATGCATTTTGAATGATTATATATAAGTATTATTTAGTGTGTGTGTGTGTGTGTGTGTATATATATGTATATATATATATATATATATATATATATATATATATATACCTCTGGTAGAAGTAGGTATATTGGGGAAAAGATATGCGGGTTAGGCTAATTAAGGAAGAAAAATCTATAACTGGATAGTTATAGGTTAATTCTCAATTAATTAGTCTAAAAATTATCATTTTGCGTGCAACTTAAAATTTAACAAAACCAACCTCTGAACCACGCTCGGGGTTTCATTCTGAGCGTTTTGATATATATATTGCTTACTTTCGAAAACTGGCCCCGACGGGTGCAGAGAAACGCAAGGGACTGGAACCAGAGAAATGGCACGCAAACCAAGGCAGGATTTTAGCATTTCAAAAGGTCAGATTTTTCTCTTCTTGTGACTGAGTATGAGTCACATCAAGAGAAAAAGTGGGCCCCTTTTTGCTCCACTCAAAAGAAGACATGTGGCACAGCTTTTAAAAAAAATAAAAGAGAGAAAGCCTTTTCTAAAAACACAAAGCCACGTTCTCTCTCTCCTCACTCACTCAGCCAAAAGAATTCAAAAGCTTTTCTCCCTCATTCTCACGTTGCTTTTTCTCCCTTCCTCCTCCACCATTGAAGCTCCATCAAAGCTCCAACCTTTGCTCACCATTTCTGCTCCAAATCGCGAAAGGAAGCCATTTTCGGAGTCGTGAAGCACACCTCTACATTGTGGGACTTCAAATTTCAGGTTTGGGTAGACTTCTTCTCACATAAATTTTTATGGGTATTGGGTTTTGGGAGATATGATGGGTATTTTTACTAGGTTTATGCCTTATGGTAGTTATTTGTGAAGGAATTTGTTGAAAGCATGCTAAACTTGTCATGTTTGGTGTGAGTCAAGCTTACCCATTCTGTTTTAGGGTTTTATGATGATGCTTTGTGATATTTGTGTGCTGAAATTGCTGATGGAAAATTGATAGAGATGAAGGGTAGAGTTTCTACCTAGGGTTAAAAAGTGAGAATGTAGTGATATGAGTGGAAAAGTGTGATGCTTTAAGGATTTGAAAAGCTAAATTTGGATTTAGTGGTAATTGGAGGTTAAAATGAGTTAATCCTAGTTTGAAATTTCATTTAGGACTTGTGGGAAAGCTTGGGCAGTGCAAAGGAGGAAAATGAGTGACCAAAGTGAAGGCAAGAGCCATTTCTAGGGTAAATTGGGTGTTGAGGAGTCAAATTTTGATTCGGTGGAGTTTTCATCGTAAAACCAGTTTGAGCGAGTTTAGATTAATATTATAGACTTTTTTGAGATGAGAGTTTGCTCCAAAATTACCCCATTCTCATTTTCACATCTCAAACCTTGAAAATCCACTAAATTGAGGGGTTTTAGATACCTAGATTTTGAGTTGCGTTGGTCTGAAGCTTGTCTTTGGTATAGATATGATTTATACATGATTTAGGACTTGTAGGATCCAATTTGGGCAAAATTGGATGAGAGCAAGAGTGATTTCGAAAATCTGCACTATTATCCAGAATTTTGCTGTTAAAATGTGCAGCAGAATTTTGTGTTTGTGCAGAAAAAGCTTATGCATGGCTGGTTGTGGAAAGGGTTGTACATATTGGGTTCTGGATGTTTTCTAGCAGATCCCAACTGTCAAAATGTAGACTTATGTACTAGGGACCTCCAATAAAATTTTCGAGTCGATCCAACGGTGAACGAATTGGAACGAAGAGAATGTTACTGGGGTATTTGAGTAAGGAAAGCGGTGGTATTGGTTTATGTTTTGGGCAGAGTTTTTTGCCTCTGCCCTGTTTTCTTGGTTTTGGATAGTTCATGATGTTTGGATGTTGAATTTCTTGGATGTTGTGGAAGCTTGGAGGGATTGATGAGGACCTGGTGTTGAGAGGAACGAGGATAAGGGCTACGTGGGAGTACGTGAGCTCAATTGAAGGTGGGCAACTGAGGATGGTGGATTTATGTGTGATTTATGGATGTGGAGAGTCGACTTGCACCATCGCCCGATTGCCACCTAGTACCACATATGACGGGTACCCCATAATCCTACAAGCTTGAAGTGAGAAAGTATGGAAGAGTCAGTCTTCCTACTTTTATTCATTGACCACAAAGTGGTACCTGGAGATATGTCGCGGGGGTCAGGAGACCTTGGGGACGTCAGGTGAGGTGCTATTGCCCAAAACCAAGCTTGACCAATCCCGACCCAACCCGGGCATAGTCAGTCAGTGAGAACCTGTGACGTACCTAAACAGGCGAGCTCCTGGCAGTCAACCGATAAAAGAACAAAGACCACAAAGCAAGGAGGCTTGTGTGGTGGCTGGCCAGCTATGAATCTTGAGTGGTAGTTGGAATATGACCTCTGGTATTCGATTACCAAGGGTGTGTAATCGATTACAAGGATTAAAAATGAAGACAGGAAGTTAAGATGGTCTCTGGTAATCGATTACCAATGGTGCGTAATCGATTACCAGGCTTAAAAATGGGGTCAGGAAGTTGAGATGGCCTCTGGTAATCGATTACCAAGGGGTGTAATCGATTACCAGGCTCAGAAATAGAGACAGTATATTGAGGAGGTCTCTGGTAATCGATTACCAATACTATGTAATCGATTACACAGAGTAACAGGTCACTGGTAATCGATTACCAGTTATGTGTAATTGATTACACAGTGCATATTGCAGGTTTCCATGTTCTGAAGCTGTGTAACTCGAGTTTGGCCTCTGGTAATCGATTACCAATGCTGTGTAATCGATTACCAGAGATGAAAAGCCTTGAGGCACACCTTTTAATTACATGTAGTGGTTATGGGACGCATTGTGTTGCTACTGTAGTTAGATCTCTCGTGAAAGAGTCTATCCCCCTTTCTTTTATTTCTTGTAGATCGCGATGGCAGCGCAATTAATCCATGACCGAGTGGAGATGGAGTGCCTAGAGGGAGTTTGGGAGACCCTCGAAGGCAATGCAAGGTGTCGATTTCGGGGCACGATTCGATTCACGGCTACTTCATTGGTACATCCAGAGGAACCAGCATGCACGCTTCAGCGCACTGTGGAGTGGATATTACCTACACCTACTCCATATCGACTAGTGGAGCCAGTCCAAGTGATAGAGGTGACATCATCTGAGGAAGACCCTGAGGAGGACCCAGAGGAGCTACCTCCTGAGCCTGCTGTGGATGCTCTTGACTTTCCAGAGGGTGATGAGGACCCATTCCCTGAGGTGGATTCTCCCGAGGACGTCATGTCGGCATCTGAGGCAGACTCTACGGAGGAGAGCGGTCCTGGAGGGATAGCGACTAGTGGAGGCTCTTCATCATAGCAGACGGCTCCTTAGACTAGGATTATATACTTTTTGGGGGTGGCTGTATCTAGTACAGACTGTTAGGTTTACTCTTTTTGTTTTTGTATGGGTAGACCTATTGTATAGGAATTTGATGATTGTATACATGTGGCTGAAGCCACCACAGTGGATACCTTTGCTCTGGATGTCACTATGTATTTTGCAAAACTCCCATATTTTGGACAGCTTTAGATAATGAATGTACTTATGTTTAATCTTGTTATTTGAAAAGAAAGTGTTAACAAACTTTATTTGAAAGAGAGTTCATCGACCGCATTTTATTTTATTACTTTACACGTGACGACCTAAAATGATGGCTGGTACACTTTTATTTTTGAAGGAGCAAAATATTTTAGAGGTTATGCGTGATCAGAAAGAAATGACTCCGAATAGAGTTGTGAACTGGCCATTCAGGACTCTATAGTGATGATTTTCCTTCTGAACTTAATTACTGTGAAAAAGAGAAAGAAACGAAAAAGAAAAAGAAAAAGAAAAAAAATTTCCCATGGTTTTTGTTATTTAAATCATTACTATTAAACCAGTCATTATTTAGGGACGCCACATCTAGCTTCTCAAGGAAGCTTCTCAAGGAGGTGAGCTTAGTTTTTAGATGGGTGTGTGTAGCTAAGCTCTAGCTTCTCAAGGAAGTTTTCTCAAAGAAGCTTCTCAAGGAAGTTTTCTCTCAAGGAAGCTACCTAGTCTATAAATAGAAGCATGTGTAACACTTGTTGTAACTTTGATGAATGAGAGTCTTGTGAGACACAACTCAAAGTTCAACTTCTCTCCCTTTTTCTTCCTTCAATTTTGTGCTCCCCCCTCTCTCTTTCTCTCCCTCTTTCTTTTCCTCCATTGAAGCATCCTCTCCAAGCTTCTTATCCAAGGCTCATCTTGGTGGTGAAGCTCCTTCTTCCATGGCTTATTCCCTAGTGGATGACGCCTCCTCTCACCTCTTCTCCTTTGTCTTCCACTGCATCTCCATGGTGGAAAACCAACATTAAAGGACCTCATTGAAGCTCAAAGATTCAACCTCCATAGAAGCTCCACAAGCAAGCTTCCATCACTTTACATGTCTCATGACACCTAAGTATACTTATGGAGAATCTTGGATTTGATCTTGGATTAGTGGGCTGAACCATAGCAGAAATTCACTAATCATAATTAGTCAAATTTTGGCTCCAAATTTGGCTCCACAAATTCAAATTCAAATTCCAGTGAAATTTGAATAGAAATTCAAATTTCCCTCCAATTTTATGTGACACTTAGGCTATAAATAGAGGCCTTGTGTGTGCATTTTTTCAACTTTGATCATTTGAGAAATTAGACTTAAAAGTTCAGACCCCATTCTGCCTCTTTTCTCCCTCAAAATTTTGTTCCCCCTTTCTCCCTCTCTCCCTCTCCCTCCACTCATCTTTTCCTACCTCTAAGCTATTATCTATGGCTTCCTATGGTGATGAACTTGTTCTTGACTCATCTTTTTCTTGAAGTGGCATCTCCAATTACCTTTCCTCCTTCTCTATTCCTCTGCCATTGATCTTCAAGAAGCAAAGGACTCCATTGATGAAGAAGATCCAAGGCCTACTAGCTCTACATGGAGCTACATTATGTGGTATCAAAGCATCTTCATCTAGGTGATGTTATTTTGCCTCCTCTATCTTTTGTTTGGTCCATTCACTTTAATTCCTTGTTCTTCATTGTCTTCTCCATGTATCTCCTCCATTTTCTTGTGGTTTGGTGCTATTTAGAGTAGATTCAAAAAAATATACCAATTAAATCTTAGATCTACACTTGTTCTTGCATTTCTATGGTTCAAATTTTATAGATCTACTCTTGAATCATGTTTTTGTGTTGATTTTAGGTGCTATCATTTTTCAGTCATAATCTTTGTGTTGAACCTTTAGATCTCAATTTTCTTGCAAAATATTGATTAGAAAAGAAAACACAATAATCTAAGTGTAAATCACTTTGTTCATGTTGTCTTAGAGTCATGTTTAGTCATAATAATTGTCACATTATGTTCTAAATTTGTGCTGAATTTTGATTTTGTTGATTAAATTCTGGATACATTTGTTCATGTATTCTTGCAATTTTTTGTCTATCATTTGAATTTTGGGTCTAATTCATGCATGTTATTTAGTTCATAACATGTTCTAAATCAATTCCTTAGTCTTGTTGTTCAACTTTTCTTGTTTTCTAAGTTTCCTATATGATGCCTATGAAGAAATTAAGTTGTGGTGCTGAGTTGTGGCTGGATTTGTGAATCAAAATAAGTCTTAAGCTCTCTTAAATTTTGTTATCCAATACAATTGAGCATAATCAAACACAAATTGTAACTATCCAAGCCTTAAGCAACATAAACACTACTCTTGATTTCTAGGTTGAAATTTTGGTTGCTATCAATTCTGGCACACTATCTTCTTAACTTCACTATGGCTTAAGTACTTCGATTTTTGAGCTGAAATTTTAACTAGATAAAATAGACATCTGTCGCAACCTACCCTTCGGCGGGAGGGCGACGCGAGACTCGCGGGATGCGTGTTCCACGAAAGGAATACGCGCGGAGTCACCACCAACGTTTATTCGAGGAAAACGTCGGAAAAACCGGAAAAGACGCGATCTACGAACTTTTAAGTGAAAGGTTCGGGAGTTGTATTTACGCACGGGGAAGGTATTAGCACCCCACACATCCGTCACAAGGGACGGCAACCTTTAATCGAATGTGCAAACATGACTTTGATTTTTACGTTCCCTTTTATGTCCTTATATCCTTTATACCCTTTTTATATTTTTTCTCTTTTTGTGGTCGACAAGGGTGTTTCCCTTTGCTCCTACGTATTCCTCAATTGCGATGAGGAAATCAGACCTACGTAGTTCTTTCTTATCAAGTGATTCTTTTTTACTTAAGTGGTGATCATTTTAAGGCGTTGGACCTTAAAAATGATCCATTTTACTTAGTGAGAAATTGAAATGGCAAACTTCAAAAGCCTATTTTTATGGACGAGCTTGACTAGGCGAGTTGATTTTAGCCTTAGTTTCACTTTAGTTATTAATCAATTCGATTAAGAATGAGAAATCCCAAAGAGAAAACGTCCGATTGATTTTCCGCTTTATTTTGCTAAAAGATTTTTTTTTTTATTATATTATTTTTTTACCTCCTTTTTTGATTTCCAACATGGTTACGGCACGACCGAACAGTCGGAATTTATTTTAACCGAAGTTAACGGATAATACAATTCAAACGTTCGGTGGAAATTTATTTTATTTTTAAGTTAAGCGAGAAATGACTTAAGTAAAATGGCTTAAGCACGTCAAGAGGGGGTATAAAAAGTAAACAAAACGAGAATAAAAATGCACGAAACACAATGTGGACCACTACGGGTACATAGAATGAATCGAAAAGCTTGGTTCGAGGTACTTACCCGTTGAAGATCGAAGAACGATGAAGAACGAATGAAGAACGTCGAAGAACGGTCGAAACCTTCACGAAATTCTTCTCGGAAAACGTTACGGAAACGTTTCGGAAGCGCCTCGGCTTAGATTTTCTTCACGAAAACAATTTTTCCAAGCAAATTCGAAAGAGAGAGAAGTGCCTAAGGGGCTGAACCCTTTTCTTCTTCACTTCCTCCCCTATTTATAGCAAAATATGGGAGGTGGTTGCCGCCCAGCTCGCCCAGGCGAGCTCAGCTTGCCCAGGCGAGCCAGGTTGCTTCCTCCAGAAGCAACACCCTTCTGGAGGAATATTCTGGAGGGCCCAAGTGGGCCTAGGTGCTATTTGCACCCCCATTTTTACTAAGTACACCTCCCTCTGCTTTTTTTGGTGATTCTTTTTTCGTAAAGTTACGGAAACTTACGAATTTCGTAACGATACTTGTTTTCTTTCCGTAATGTTACGGAACCTTGCGGATTACATAATCATCCCCTTTTTGACTTACGGAATGTTACGGAATCTCACTTAATTATGCAACGATGCTTCCATTTGATTTCCGGTGTGTCACGGAAACTTACGGATTGTGCATCAATATTTTTTCGGTTTTCCGGCATGTCCTGGAATTTCACAAATTGCCTAATGATGGGTGCCAAACACCTCACAAGGACCAAAGAAAGGTCGCATGTCATCAAGCAAAGGTCCCCGGACGAAATTAGGGTATGACAGTTGCCCCTCTTTACTTGTCTTTTATTGGAGATAAAAGGAAAGTAAAGATAAGACACTAATTTCGTTCCTCTCGATTTGACCAGAGTCGCGGGTGACCATAAAATCTCCACATGCAAATGACTTGTTGTTCCCGGAATTTCACAAATTGCCTAATGATGGGTGCCAAGCACCTCACAAGGACCAAAGAAAGGTTGCATGTCATCAAGCAAAGGTCCCCGGACGAAATTAGGGTATGACACTAATTTCGTTCCTCTCAGTTGACGAGAGTCGCGGGTGACCATAAAATCTCCGCATGTAAATGACTCGTTGTTCCCGGAGGAACAAAAGGTGCAGAAGACTATGTCAGTCTCTGCATGTCATCGGGCCCGCCGCCTCTGGATGACAAAAGGGTGCGGATAACCGTAAGGTATCTCCGCGTGTCATCGGGCCCGCCGCCTCTGGATGACACAAGGGTGCAGAATGACCAAATTTTGTCTTTGCGTGTCATCGGGCCCGCCGCCTCTGGATGACAAAAGGGTGCGGATAACCGTAAGGTATCTCCGCGTGTCATCGGGCCCGCTGCCTCTGGATGACACAAGGGTGCAGAATGACCAAATTTTGTCTCTGCGTGTCATCGGGTCTGCCGCCTCTGGATGACAAAAGGGTGCGGATAACCGTAAGGTATCTCCGAGTGTCATCGGGCCCGCCGCCTCTGGATGACACAAGGGTGCATGTCACATGACCTCAGGGTCAGTATGACAAAGATTATGGGGCGGCCGACAAAAGCAAGGCTGTTGCTCCTACGTATCCTCCAATGAGGAACTCAGACCTACGTAGTTCTAGATAACTTGTGAGACTTGAAAAAGTCTCCACCAGAAGATGCCTACATCTCCGAAAAGGGCGCAGATGACCATATTGGCCTCCGCTTATCAATCACACTCGAGGTGCGGATAATCGTAAGGTGTCTCCGCGGGCTACCAGCTCTTGGGTCATGGTAACAGAAAGCAGTGTGGTCGACAAAAGCGAGGCTTTTGCTCCTACGTATCCTCCAATGAGGAACTCAGACCTACGTAGTTCTGGATAACTTGTGAGACTTGAAAAAGTCTCGGTGTTTTCTCCACTAAAAATGCAAACATGCTTTAGCAAAGAGACAAATATTCCAACTGATTAGAGCAGCATATGCTTTTTTGAGTGACAAACAATGCGTCTACCAGGGAAGGAGAGTCTGCTAATGAAATCCCCCATAACCATAAATGAGATTTTGGATATTAGCATTTCGTTTCTAAATGACCATTTAGAGGAAACACTGGGTTCGACAAAAAAGAAGAAAATCACTCAAAGTGTATCAATCTCGCACAGGTAAGTGTTTCATCCTAATTCCGAACCATAGATATGTCATGACTTGATTTTGCAAATTATTTCCTATCAAATCAAAAATTACATGCGTGATCATGGATCAATAGGACTTCCCTTGGGAATGGGTTCTTTTGGTGGTTTTTTCGGCTTTTGTGTGTTTTTGGCCTTTTCCTTTTCTGTTTTTGTTTGACGCGAGGCGAACAAGTCACCGACGCACAGGATTTTGGTTGGTAATTAAAGGGAGAAGACCACTTTAGGTCGTGGTTTCCCTTCCTTCTTTTTGTTCATTTGGTGACAATTCTGTATTGTTCAGATATTGTCCGGTCCAAAGACCTCTCTGCACATTTCTTCTGATTTCTTTGACCCGGAGCTTTCTTCTTTTTTACTTTCTTCCATTCTTTGGTTGGGACTTTTCTTTCTTTTCTTTTTCCTTTCTCCCTCTCTTTGATTGGGAATTTCCTTGCTTCCTTTTTTCCTTTGATTGGAAATTTCCCTTCTCTTTTTTTTGCTTCCGAGGGTAAGGATTGACATTCTCACCCTGGGTCAAGGTTTATGGTGAGTTAGGATTTTGGCTCAAGACTTGTAGAATGGCTAGGCATGATACATGTCAGGGTTTGGTTTGGTTCAAGGATAAAAAGGGATGCCCCACATTATTTCCATGATACAAATGCAAAAATGATGATTTGGAAACTTTATGCAAAACTGGTCATGCATGCACCCATGTGGACACTCAAGTGTCAAATTTTTATGGTCATGTGATGCTAGGGCTCAGGATTCACTTCCTCTATTTTAAATCAACCCAATGTTTCCAAAATATGTTCTTTTATCAATTTGTGCATTCATCCGAGTCCATTTCGGGCGTCCAGAAAAATTTCACAGCATTCACCCTTCAGATGTATACACATTTTTTTTCAAAAATTGGTTATGATCAATGAATTTTTTTTCAAAGAAAAGCTGGAAGTCATCTCTTTTCAAAAGCATGTCGGTTTTTCAGCTAGACAACTTATTTTCTTTTTTCTCCTTCTTTTCTTTTTTTTTTATCATTATCATTTGTTTATTTCTTTTTCTTGTTTGTTTTTTTCCCTTTTTTTTCATGAGGTATTTTGCTACCTAAACATGTGTATATTTTTGTGAGGTATTTTTGCTATATACATGCATATCCAAGGTATCTTGCTACCTAAACATACATATATATGTTTTGTAAGGTATTTTTGCTGTATACATGCATATCTAAGGTATCTTGCTACCTACACATACATATATATATTTTGTGAAGTGTGTTTTTGTTTACATACATGCATATCTAAGGTATCTTTCTACCTAAACATACATATATATATTTTGTGAAGTATTTTTTTGTTACATACATGCATATCTAAGGTATCTTTCTACCTAAACATACATATATATATTTTGTGAAGTGTTTTTTTGTTTACATACATGCATATCTAAGGTATTTTCACTACCTAAACATACATATATATATTTTGTGAGGTATGACTACCCTCCGAGCTTGCGCTTGTTTTATTTAAATTCCCAGGATCATGAGCAACTAGGTGCGTCCTACTATAAAAAGTGATCAAATAACAAGCATAGATTCAAAAGGTACTAGGTTGCCTCCTAGTAGCGCTTCTTTAACGTCTTGAGCTAGACGCCTTATGACTTGTCGGTCACTGACCTAATACTTTGCTTACCTTTGGCTTTGGACTTGGTCGCCTATGGGTCGGCCATGTGGTGTAGGCAATACTCAAACCTTTTTGTGGATGAGCAGAGGTGAACTCTAAAGGTGGTGGCGGTGCGTCTATTGCCCGCTACCGGCCATCCCAATGCTACTGTGGTGTCTCGCCCTGCGCCTGCCTGGGGGCGCAGTACTTCTTGATGAAAGCTCGATTGGTAGGGGGGTCTGATGACTTTGCTGGGGGCGACAGACACTCCCTAGAACTGACAGAGACCCATATTTAGAGCTGGCAACTCCAAGACCCTGTTGGCCTTCTTCGGGTCCACTAGGTGTCTTGCGGGCACAATCCCTGCAAACAATAGATGACATCAGAAATCAGTTGGGGGAGGTGCATACTTACCTATGCCACGATGACATGAACTTGCTGGGGGGAATGGGCGCCCTGTATGATATGAACCCTCATGGCACAAGGGCTGACTTAGGATCGTCTAGGATTAAACCTTGATGGAAAATGCGGAAATTGATTAAGGAAAGGATGGAAAATAAGGTGGTTAATTTCGTGGGTCTTAATAAGGTGGTTTCTGGCATAAAATGGATGAATGGGATGGTAAAACGTAGGTTAAGTGGTGGCTGGACAGAAATATAGAAATGGCAATAACGGAAGCTACAGGGCTCCAAATGAGGTGATTCCAAAACGAGGTGAAAGGTCTCGTTTTGAAATTCAATTTAGGCTCAAGAATCACTTAATTTGAGTGTGTAAAATGGGAGTTATGGTCACGAGATAATTTTGGGCAGAGGTGGATTTTCTGGAATTGTGGTTTGAAAGAACAAGGGTGGAGATGATAGGAAGGAAAGAATCACTCTTTCCAGCGAGGGCAACACACAAAGGTTGTGAAAGTCCTTTGATACAGCCAGGGTGTTCTTGAATCACTCAAGAATTTAGGAGAATCACTCTCACTAAGATAAAAGAGATAAACTCTAATTTTCTGAATAAAACTCAACTTGTCTTTATTGATAAAATGGTTCAGCTTAAATAGAAGCTTTACAGCAGATTTTAGTAATGACCCACTAACCTAGAATTAAAATAACTTAATGCCATTAACCTAGGGAATTAAAAAAAACTTAATGGCTGAGTGTAACTGAAATTGTGGCAACCAAAAGTCACCCCCAACAGCCAACAAGTCAGCCACCATTTGGTCTCCCAAAAGGCTGATGCCTAGGTTGCCAATTGGGCCCTTATTACAACTTGAACTAAACCTAACTAAAGCCCTTTTAGTTGATTAACCCAAAACATATTTTTGGTCAGCCAACTTTACAAGGATTGGGCCATTATTTAGACAAACTAAACACTCTAAAATTGAAACAAAGTGGTGTCATTTAGTCCTCCTCCATTTGGGCCATGATACAACTCACAACCTTGGACTTTTCTCCTTGAAACTTGGGCTTGTATTTAAATAGTATGGACAGCACTTGTTGAAGAGCTTCCTTGGCTTTCCTTGCTCTAGCCCTTGTCATAGGTCCTCCAAGTCCTTCAAGTGGATCTTTGCCCTTGCTCTTGGTCATGTCCTCATCATTCTCTCCCTCTTGAGAAGGATTTGTCCTCAAATCGGATTCTCCATCTGCATCAAAAAGAGATAAATCAGAGACATTGAAGGTGGAACTAACATTATACTCACCGGGCAGCTCAACTTTGTAAGCATTGTCATTGATTCTTTCAAGCACTTGAAATGGTCCATCTCCCCTTGGTTGAAGCTTTGATTTCCTTTGTTCCGGAAACCTTTCTTTTCTCATGTGCACCCAAACCCAATCTCCGGGTTCGAAGACAACCTTCTTTCTTCCTTTGTTGGCTTGTTTAGCATAGCTTTTATTTTTCCTCTCAATTTGATCTTTGACTCTCCCATGAAGCTTCTTCACATAGTCCGCCTTTGCTTGAACTTCTTTATGCTTAAAAACAGAAACATTACGCATAGGCAAAAGATCAAGAGGAGTTAGTGGGTTAAAACCATAAACAACTTCAAAATCATCAAAAGTGTTAGTGGTCAAAATCTGATTTTTGCAAAACAAGATATATAGTGATTGTTTAGCACGAAACAACCTCTTGACCTCACTTTTTGTGGCTAAATAGCTCTCTCTCACTTCAAGTGTTTCACTCTTCTTTTGTTCACTCTTTTTCCTCTCAAGTGTTTCCCTCTTTTTCTCACTCTCAAGTGTTTTGCTCACTTTTTCTTTTTCTTTTTCTTTTTTCTCTTGAAGAAGTTTTTCTCTCATTTTCTTTTGATCCTCACACACTTCTTGTGGACTCAATGGCTTGAGCACAATCTTTTTGTCTTGGTGCATGAAAGAGATCTTGTTGGTGTAACCGTCATGATTGGCTCTTTTATCAAATTGCCATGGTCTCCCCAAAAGTAAGTGACTGGCCTCCATAGGAACAACATCACAAAGTACCTTATCATTGTATTTCCCAATGGAAACGTCCACTTCAACTTGCTGCCTCACTTGCACCTCCCCATCCTTACTAAGCCATTGAAGTTTGTATGGCCTAGGATGTGGTTTAGTAGCTAAATTTAGCTTTGACACTAATCTAGCACTAGCCACATTGGTGCAACTACCTCCATCAATGATCACCATGCACACCTTGCCATTGATTAAACATCTAGTGTGAAAGATGTTTTCTCTTTGGCTCTCCTCCTCATGCTTCAATTGACCACCAAGTAACCGCCTAATCATCAACAAATCTCCCTCCGGAGTCTCCTCTTCCTCTACGTACTCACTCTCCTCTTCCTCTTCAACATCAGATTCACTTATATATTCTCCATCTCTAAGAACCATGGACCTTTTGTTAGGGCACTCATAAGCATAGTGTCCTAGGCCTTGGCACTTGAAACACTTCACATCTCTACTCCTTTTAGAGGGTTCCTCTTGGGACTTTGAGCGAGTTTTTGATGGGATAGGTGTGGAACTACTAGAAGTAGCAGCCCCATCTTTCTTACCTTTGTCTTTCCAACCAGAAGAATCAAAGTTGGTAAAACTCCTCTTAGCCACTCCCTTCCTTTTTAATTGTTGCTCCACTTGGATTGCTTTGTGAAGCAAATCATCCATTTCAACAAACTCCTGCAGCTCAACAATATCACGGATATCATTAGTCAAACCATTAAGAAATCGAGCCATAGTTACCTCCTCATCTTCTTCAATATTTGCTTGAATCATGAGCACATCCATTTCCTTGAAATACTCCTCAACCCCCTTGTTGCCTTGGGTTAGTTTTTGGAGCTTGAATTTCAAGTCCCTTGAGTAACTAGCCGGCACATACCGCTTCCTCATGATCTTTTTCATCTCCGTCCATGTATCAACCATTGGCTCTTCATTTCTTGCTCTCTCCTTTTGTAGCTTGTTCCACCACACAAGAGCATAGTCGGAAAACTCCGTGGCGGCAAGCTTCACCTTCTGGTCCTCCTCATAGTTGTGGCATGAGAAAACATGCTCTATTTTCATCTCCCACTCCAAGTAGGCCTCCGGATCATTCTTTCCTTTAAATGGAGGAATGTTGAGTTTAATACCATCAATTCGGTTTTGTCTAGGAACACCATCATTCCCTCTTCTCCTCCTTTCTTCTTCATTATGATCTCTATTCTCCATTTGATCCAACCTCTCATGGAGCGCATCATCTCGTTGTTTCATTAACCTCTCCATATGTTGCATCAAAGCTTGCATTTGGAATTGCGAAAGCCCCACTCCATCATTAGGATTAGTACCTGACATCTCAAACAAACAAATCAAACGTAACAAGACAATTATAGTTGCTGTTTGAATACCTCACCCACTCAAGTGTATCACACAATTATGGCTTTTCTCTTAATGAAACACTCTTGCCTTTTACCACTCTAATTCCCCTTGAGTTCTTAGGCAATTCAAGAGATTATGGCCACAACAAAGAACAATTCACCAATATGTGTAAGGTAAGGCTAGACAAGGAAAAGGTTAACCAAGAAAAAGGCTAACAATGTTTTTAGGCACAAATGAAGGAAATAAAATTCAGAATTTAGGAATTCAAGTAACAATCCTTCATGCAACCAATATATTACCTTAAAGAGTTTTTTTTTTTTTTAAGTTCTTCAAGCATGAACCATTCAGCCCAATTTTTTTTTTTTTTAATTTTGCTTATACGAAATTCTGCTTCTTTTTTTTTTTTTTTTTATAACAAAGAGATCAAAAGGCTTAACTTTTGCAATGGTTCAGCCTAAAAAAAATATATATGAATAAGAAGGTAATATAAATGGCAAAGAGAATAAAGAAGGATGTTACCCAATATTTCCAGCAAAGGAAGTGTTGATCCTAGAACCGGAGCTCTGATACCAAATGATATGAACCCTCATGGCACAAGGGCTGACTTAGGATCGTCTAGGATTAAACCTTGATGGAAAATGCGGAAATTGATTAAGGAAAGGATGGAAAATAAGGTGGTTAATTTCGTGGGTCTTAATAAGGTGGTTTCTGGCATAAAATGGATGAATGGGATGGTAAAACGTAGGTTAAGTGGTGGCTGGACAGAAATATAGAAATGGCAATAACGGAAGCTACAGGGCTCCAAATGAGGTGATTCCAAAACGAGGTGAAAGGTCTCGTTTTGAAATTCAATTTAGGCTCAAGAATCACTTAATTTGAGTGTGTAAAATGGGAGTTATGGTCACGAGATAATTTTGGGCAGAGGTGGATTTTCTGGAATTGTGGTTTGAAAGAACAAGGGTGGAGATGATAGGAAGGAAAGAATCACTCTTTCCAGCGAGGGCAACACACAAAGGTTGTGAAAGTCCTTTGATACAGCCAGGGTGTTCTTGAATCACTCAAGAATTTAGGAGAATCACTCTCACTAAGATAAAAGAGATAAACTCTAATTTTCTGAATAAAACTCAACTTGTCTTTATTGATAAAATGGTTCAGCTTAAATAGAAGCTTTACAGCAGATTTTAGTAATGACCCACTAACCTAGAATTAAAATAACTTAATGCCATTAACCTAGGGAATTAAAAAAAACTTAATGGCTGAGTGTAACTGAAATTGTGGCAACCAAAAGTCACCCCCAACAGCCAACAAGTCAGCCACCATTTGGTCTCCCAAAAGGCTGATGCCTAGGTTGCCAATTGGGCCCTTATTACAACTTGAACTAAACCTAACTAAAGCCCTTTTAGTTGATTAACCCAAAACATATTTTTGGTCAGCCAACTTTACAAGGATTGGGCCATTATTTAGACAAACTAAACACTCTAAAATTGAAACAAAGTGGTGTCATTTAGTCCTCCTCCATTTGGGCCATGATACAACTCACAACCTTGGACTTTTCTCCTTGAAACTTGGGCGCTCTTGGTCATGTCCTCATCACTGTAGGGCCGACAGAAGCCCGTAACCAGAGCTGGAAACCCCAGGGCCCTGTTGGACTTCTTCAGGTCCACTGGGTGTCTCTGTGGGTGCGATCCCTGCAAACAATAGATGGTATCAAAAATCAGTTGAACCATATGCATACTTACCCATGTCGGGACGACATAGACCAACTGATACTTTTGCAGGGGGAGATTGGCATTGCGGTCGCTGGGCAGAATGTTGCTAAGTAGCAATGTCATCTATATCTGTGTAAGAGTGGTCATGTTGGTGCGCATGATCCGCACTCATCTCTTTGCAGCGGCACAGGTGAAATCTTGCCCCGGTATGCATAGTAGCTGTGTGACAGTCTCCCTCTCTGGTTGTGCTCGCACAGTTGGCCCTCCTCCAATATCAGGGGGTGGCCTAGGAACCGTTAAAAGGAAACTACTGGCCCCTTAACCGGGAGTGCAAGTCTCGGTTAAGCATTTAAGGACAGAGGACCTTAAATTCTCTTAAGGTGCGGATGTGGAGCACACTGAAAATGAGGACACATAGCCCTCTAAAGGTGAGGGCGTGCAGCCCTCTCAAGGCGAGGATATGTAGTCCTCTGGAGGTGAGGGCGTGCAGCCCTCTGTTGGCGAGGACGTGTAGTCCTCTCAAGGTGAGGGCGTGTAGCCCTCTGTTGGCGAGGACGTGTAGTCCTCTCAAGGTGAGGGCGTGCAGCCCTCTGTTGGTGAGGACGTGTAGTCCTCTCAAGGTGAGGGCGTGCAGCCCTCTGTTGGCGAAGACGTGTAGTCCTCTCAAGGTGAGGGCGTGTAGCCCTCTGTTGGCGAAGACGTGTAGTCCTCTCAAGGTGAGGGCGTGCAGCCCTCTATTGGCGAGGACGTGTAGTCCTCTAAAGGTGAGGGCGTGTAGCCCTACAAAGGTGAGGACATGCAGTCCTCTGATGGCGAGGGCGTGTAGCCCTCTGAAGGTGAGGACATGCAGTCCTCTGATGGCGAGGGCGTGTAGCCCTCTAAAGGTGAAGGCGTGTAGCCCTACAAAGGTGAGGACATGCAGTCCTCTGATGGCGAGGGCGTGTAGCCCTCTGAAGGTGAGGACATGCAGTCCTCTGATGGCGAGGGCGTGTAGCCCTCTGAAGGTGAGGACGTGTGGTCCTCTAAAGGTGAGGGCGTGTAGCCCTACGAAGGTGAGGACATGCAGTCCTCTGATGGCGAGGGCGTGTAGCCCTCTGAAGGTGAGGACATGCAGTCCTCTAATGGCGAGGGCGTGTAGCCCTCTGAAGGTGAGGGTAACTAGTACCCAAGGCGAGGGCGGGTAGCCCTCTCAAGGCGAGGACGTGTAGTCCTCTAAAGGTGAGGGTACTAGTACCCAAGGGTTCACCCTTATGAGAAAGCAAGAGATCGACTCATCGAGAGGATCGGTCATCCCAAATCCAAAAGATTTGGACATTTAGATGTAGGAAATCTATGTAGTTAACATGATTTTGAGGGATGCAAATGCATGCAACCTTTGTTGTGAAATTTGGGTAAATGCGGACTTTATATGAAACAAGGCAATGTAATGGAAAGTTGTACAATGTTCATGACATTCTTTCCCTATTTTGTGATTTTGATTTTGATTTGATTTTTTTTTGGAAAACACAAATTGACTGTCCTTTTGAAAGAGGTGATAGTCCATGCAACCTTATCCTATCTTTTGCAAATTTCTCTGAGAACTCCCTCAGAGTGTGTGTTTTGTTTGATTTAGTCATTTGACCATTTTGGAGTGACGGCAATGGAGTCGTTTGATGTTTAATCAATCCATTGAAATCCTAGGGTTTGTCCCCCTTTTTTGTTGAAAACATCGATGGGTGAGAACTTTTGATCGGCCCCTATGTTCACTTGAGGCTCATGCACGGTGCCCCTCATTGCCCCAGTGTAAGGCTTTGAGGTACCAATCGTTGTCTTTCATCATGACCTTGTAGGAGGGAGAATGAAAGAAGCAATTGATTTTTGCAAAAAGAATTTTCCAAGGACGAGAAATAGTTGAAGGATTTTTTCAGTTGATGGATTAAGTCAAATGGCTCCTATGTAGAAGCAAGATGTTTTGATGTTTTGATGATGCCGAAGGATCAAGTGCTTCTAAGTTTTATTCGAGACAAGAAATCAAGATATATGATCAAGTTGATCTCTAGAATCTTAGGAAGAAGTTTCCAAATTGAAAAACAAAAGGTTTGACCAAAGAATTCTATCATTTCAAATTGAGATTTGCTCTCTGGTGATCGATTACCAGCAGTTGAAAATGTTTTAATTCAAATTTTTTAAAACCTGTAATCATTTACACAAGTCTTGTAATCGATTACCAGAGGGGATTTTCGGAAAATAATTTCCAAGAGTCACATCTATTCAAATGGTTTATGAATGGGCATCAAAGGTGGCTTGGAAGCACGAATTTAAAGAGAGTTTTCATTGCCCACAAAGTTTATCCTCTCAAAAGATTAAGAGTTTTTCTGAACTGAACTGTCTTATCCTCTCAAAAAGATTCCTTGGTCAACCATTTGCATATTCAATAAGGAATTTTGATTGGTCTTCATTGTACAATCTATCCCTTTTAAGAGAGATTTCTTCTTCTCTTCTTCTTACTTCTGAAAAGGGATTAAGAGACAGAGAGTCTCTTATTGTAGAGGATTCTTGAACACAAGGGAAGGGTTGTCCCTGTGTGGTTCAGACTTTGTAAAAGGAGTTTTACAAAGAGAGTGGAAAATCTCAAGTGGGTTTCTTGAGGACTGGACGTAGGCGCGGGAAGTGGCC
The DNA here is from genome assembly GCF_004193775.1 of Glycine soja. Classification (NCBI taxonomy): domain Eukaryota; kingdom Viridiplantae; phylum Streptophyta; class Magnoliopsida; order Fabales; family Fabaceae; genus Glycine; species Glycine soja. Next base: position 24,195,290 of record NC_041019.1, read on the forward strand.
AAACCAGTATAAATCAAGTTTGCATTCCTCTCTTCCTTTAAACTTCTTTTATTGCTATTTATCTTTTGCTTTAAAGAAGTTTATTTTGATTTGTCTTTTGAGTAATTCATGTTAAGGGTGCATTGTTAATCCAAAAAGAAAGAGTGATTGTCAACCCCCCCTTCCTTAAGATAACTGAGGCCATTTGTCCAACATCCTATTCTTGACAACTCGCTTCTCTAAGAAGACAAACTTTCCGGCATGATAAAATGAGGTCACATGAACGTCTATATTTTTACTTGAAAACACAGTCAATCAAATGCCCTCTCTTCTTTTTTTGTTTTTTGTTTTGTTTTTTTTTTTTTTTTACTTTTACTTTACTCGTCGTTTTACGGCACCCCCACCAACGTGCAAGATGAGTAATCTCTGATTGAACGGTCTTGGAAGTCAACACTCAGGAGCGCAGGTTGCTTGAGCAAACAGACCAATGGCTTACACTCACATTCCGGTGGAAGTTGAATAAGCAAAGATGTGTTCATGAGAGGATGTCCATTTTATCCATATCATTTAGCATTGTAACTGTGGTTTATGGCATAAACTTGAAAATCCTGATGAGTCATAACAACAGCTTCCAGAATTGCCCCATGTATGGTGTTGTTTGTCAATGTTAGGATTCAACAAGCGATTCTCCTCAAATTTCAGCCAGCCCGTATCAATTAGACTTCCCACTTTATGCTTCGGGGTCATACAATGCTCAATGGAATGCCCCGGGGCTCCTCCATGATAAGCACACGTTGCGTTCGAGTCGTATCCTCAGAAAAATGGAGGTTGAGGAACCTTGGTTGGGGTTATGGCTACCATTGAATTATTGAGTGGATATGGGATCAAGTTTAGCATATGACAACGGAATTTGGGGTGAACCCTACAGGCTTTTTGCTGCAAAATTCCTTTTTGTTGGTGTTTTTTGGTTTGTGCTAAAGGTGGTCTTCGTCATTGGAAGTGCGGTAGACAGGCTTTGTGGTTGATTTAGGGATGGCCTTTGTGGATAACTGGGCGGTGGGTAAGGAGGAGGTTTGTTATTGGCTGAGTAATGACATTGTTGGGTTGGTGGGAAACTTGGCCGTATAGGAATGGCAGTCATAGCATGGGTTTCTCCCTCTTTCTCACCCTCTTCATTTGCCCCAGTTTTCTCATTCGTCCAAGCAGGATGACTAAATTTGCCTTTTTTCAGACCCACATCGATCCTTTCACTGGCAAAGACCAAATCCTCAAAGCTTTGAAGGTGCGTAGCCCACCATTTTCCATAGTAGAATACTGGTAATGTGTCTACTATCATTGTCATCGTTTTTTTGTCATTGAGGTGCCACTTTGAGCTGCCAGGTTCTCCACCTTTGGGCATATTCTTTGAAAGATTTGTGCCCCCTTTTTGCACATGTTCTGTAGTTGCATCCTATCCGAAGACATTATACTGACACTGCCTAACGAAGGCAACCACTAGGTCCTTCCAAGAATGGACTCGGGAAGGTTCCAAGTTAGTGTACCAGGTAACAGCTACCCAGTAAGACTTTCTTGGAAGGAATGTATCAGTAATTCCTTATCTTTTGCGCATGCCCCCATCTTCCGATAATACATCTTTAGATGGTTCTTGGGGCAAGTAGTCCCCTTGTACTTGTCAAAGTCCAGCACCTTGAACTTGGGAGGGGTGATGATATTGGGTTCTAGGAACAACTCTTTTAGGTTAGCAAAGGCATAATCTTCACCTCCTTCAATGGCCCTGAGCCTTTCCTCTAAATGATCTAACTTTTCCATTTCGGCCATAGCAGGAGGGGCTCTTCCCACCGCAAAATGCAAGGGTTATGGTTGTGGGCGAAACTGAGGGCCCTCCAAAGTGTTTTCAAAGGGTATACCACCAACTGCTTGCCCTTCAGTGGCATATCCGAGCCAAGGCTCGAAGTCAGCTAGATTGTGGTGGGGAATTTCATGTGTCTCCCCCATGGTTTGAGAGATATGTGCCTGATCAGATTGAGGTTATTGGTTCTCAATGAGTATCGGAGTAGAGTTATTGAGATTTTCATTGGGAATGTACGCCACATTGGGTGGTGTATAGTTTGGGAGGCAAGCCATATGGCGGGAAGGCGTGCTTGTTTTGAATTTGCACATCATGGGGTCATCCGTACTTCCCAAATCTTTGCTTATCATATTTGAGGTTGGATGATTCATTTGCTTGAGGCCAGATGGGAGCATCGGGTTCACCTTAGCGATAGCACTAGTAGCGGCAACTATAACCGCATTGGCTTCCATTATCTTCTTCATGCTCATCATGGCCTCTATCATTGTGGCCATTTGCTCTTTCATGGCCTCCATGTCGGCCTTCATCTTCTCTTGCACCTCCTCTGCTTCACCCATTACTCTAGCTCTAGCACAAGTTTGGTGAGGGCACCGTAAAGCATGTGTTTTTTTTTCTTTTTTATAACAATGATTAAGTTCTCTTTTATTTTATTTTATTTTTCAAGGAAAGAATGCAATGAGCAATGCAACCAATGAAAAGCATGGATGCATGCGAATGATGTACAGTTGAAGTATTGCGAATTTTTACGCAGGATATGGGGTTGAATCAATTTAGATTTTCAACATGGTCCATGACATCTTTGTCAAGGTGAAACTGGAAGTAACAAGGACATCAACAATCCTAAATATGTTTGGCAGTAGACGAAGCAGTGATGTGATTCGATTCATCTTTTGCCCCAATTTTGCAAGACGGTTACTTCCATATTTCAACTTGACTTGATGAACCTTTTTGTAAAACCATGAGCTTGGTTCAACCCTATAATCCAAGGAATGGCAATTCTGATCGCCAATACTTCAACAACATCTCATAGGGATGAATGACCCGGGCATACTTTAAGCTATGCATGGAAAATGTAATTATGAAATTGAGATGCCCGAAGAAACACCATTTCCTAGTTAACCATGCATTAGGTACCATGTTCAATTATTTTGTTTTGTTGTTGTGTGTTTTTTTTTTTTTTAGAAATGGGTTTATGATCCCAACATGGTTGGCTCATGGTGCCTAACACATGCAACTAAGAATGTAGTGTGAAGTTTCACGCTTCCCCTTTTTTGTTTTTGTAGAGGAAAACACAAGGATGAGCAAACACGAAAACAAATGGTATGCAATTTTGCAGATCAAAAAGTTTGTTGAACGCATATGCATGATGATGCCATGACTCATGCAAAATGTGAGGCTGGAATATGATAACGGACAAATGCAGGAACGATATGTTCATTATGATGTTATGAAGAGATGCTTATGCGATGCATGATATGAATGCATTTTACGGACACGAGAGCTCAGAAAATTATCTCTTCTTACTTGCGCATTTGGGGGCGTAGTGCCCCATGTGTACAATTAAGAAGGTGATATGGACCTTCCGGCTTCCTGTGACAAAGGACGAGACCAACATACAATGCATGCTAGAGATAAAATGTGGGAGTGACTTGATTCGCACTGATTTTTGGAGTAAAAACGTGGGATAAACTCATTTTTTAAAAAAAGTTATAACTAGTCAAGATCTGAGCGACAATACAAACTTCCTAGCGGTTTCTAATCATATGGTCCATTAAGTCTATCATATGCTGACAATAGCTGAGAAGTCCGTGGATCTCCTTGGGGGCGGAGTAGGTGTCCGCCATTGCTTTGGCCTTGGCTAGCAATCGGGGAAGTTCTTGACTCCTGTTCAAAGTAAGAGCAAATCGGCCCATCCTCATTGTTGCCTCTTGGTGCAATGAATCAATTACCCTTTCCCTTGCTTCCCTTTCTGCTGATATCTTGGTGTACTCATCCTCTAGCCTTTGCTCGTGAGTCGCCGCTAGATTTAGCTTCTCTTTGCACTCATCGATGATGGCCCACATATTCCCTTCAGTCTCGCTTAACTGTTGGGACAAATTTCTTTTCGACCTAAGGCAAGCTTTTAGCTCATCCTTCAAGATCATGCCTTTGACCTGTGATGATTCCTTTCACCTCTTCGGAGTTTGAGCTCACTATTGCTGCCCTATAAAGCCCCTCAAAACTTGTTTTGGTCGTGTTCTTCCTTTCGGGCCTTCTTGGTTTCTCATTCAAAGGCTTCATCGGTGGCCATATTGACGTCCCTTAGTTCATCATACTCTCTTCAGACTTTGATGGCTATGGACTTGAACTTCTCTTTGACTACCCGGGCTCTTTCAAGCTTTGCCTTTAGGGCTTGTACCTCATCACTTTCTTCCGAAGCTTTAACCTCATTGTCTCTCACAGTCTTTAGATTTGGGAGCCAATCCAATCCTTGTGTCCGGACTCTCAGCCACTTATGATAGCCGCCGATGATCCCATTACTGCTTCCCCTAAGCTCTCTATCTTTTCTTCACACCGCATCACATGCCTTGTGAACTCCTTGGAGTACCCTCGCATTGTGGTCACTGAAACCCCGTGCGATGAAAGGCGTGATGCTTTCGTCTGATGGCACTCCTCTCATGGGACACCCTTCGCATGAAGATAGAATCCTGATTCTTCCTTCCTTCTAGCGAGGGAACCAATTAACAGACGCCCCTCCATGCTAGCCAAGAGTTGGTCCCAATTCGCCTTTCCTTTTTCGACGCACGAGCGGTGACCTTGTAGCGGATAGACGGGCCTACCTTCTTGGAGAAAAAGGTGTGAAACCAGCCACACATAGAGAGCCAGTGCACAACAAACAATTCTTGCGCTGCTCTTTTCACATCCCCGGTTGAACGTGTCATACATGGCCAAAATGGCGACGACCGGGCTTTCCTTGCCATGATGAAAGGCGAGGAAAACGTCAATCACTGCTAGGTCCACTAACCCTTCCATATTCGGAAAGAGGACAACTCCAAAGATCAAAAGCGCCAAGATGTCAATAAAAGAAAGCCCATTCGCCTTGATTTTCCAAGGCCTTTGCCCTTTCCTCCAAACACTTCCTTGGTACTCCGACTACCCCATTCCTGTTTTTCTTTACACGGTCCAACTCTTGTGCTGAGATTTTCACTACCTTGGCAACTCTTGTCGTGGAGGGATAGAACCCAAAGAAAATATATGGCTTCCTTCCTCCCAGTGGGCATCCCAGGATTTCTTCAAACTCTTTCACAGTCGGCACTAGCTGGAAGTCCTCGAATGTGAAGCACCTTAGGGGCTGGTCATAATATTGGGAAAGGGATGCAATCGGTTCCATGGAGACTTCTACCCTAGCTAGGTCCCAAATCTTACCATAGGCTTTGCGGAAGGCTTGCTGTTGAAGTTGACCCATTAATTGCCCCAACTCTCGTAAACTAGTGACCTCTAAGCTCTTGATTTTGACTTGATAGAACCTCTTTTTAAGCGAAGGCTTTTGACTTGATCCCATGTTTTACTAAAGTGAAATAAAATCTAGTCCGAATCAAAACTCCGACATCTATCATGGGTGGAATGGATGAATGCATGAAAAAATGCTTATGACACAGATGCAATTTACGAATACGGGAGCCCGAGAAATTGTTTCCTTCTTGGATACAACGTTTGGGCAGCATGGCACCCAACGTATGTTTTTTAAGAAGGTGACACGGACCCTCCGTCGGTTTGCTAAAGTGAGGGGATCAAAGACGAAACCCACGCATGATGCATATGCGAAAGGCACAACACGGGGATGTACATAGTACGACAATATTCACAAACAAATATAAGCAAAAGGGTATATGATACTTATGCATGGCAGTGTGAAAAATGGCACGCAACGAGTTTGCTCCGTGCCCCTATTTAAGGGACCTATAAGGGAGAGAGCTAACTAGGCTTTTAGTGATAACCCCCAAGGTAGTCATATCTCTCTTGATGGTTTCTAGAGGTATCATCCCCTTCGAAGAACATACTACAGTAGTAGGGACTACTAGCAACAATATGTTTTCAAAGAGAAAAACTCTAGATGAGGGTTCACTGTAATCAAGCAAGTCGGAGACCTAGCATGATCACGGATTCACCTCCACTCCTTATGTTCCCACGAACCCGGGTATAGGGCCCTTTTTCAACTCACCGTGTGTGCAAATAGTGTTAGTGTTTGTGTGCATCAAATGAATAAATATTTACCTCATGCATACAAAAAAATGTACTAAAAGCATCAAAGAGTTATATATAAAAGAACATAATAAGGGGAAGCCAACAAAGGAGTAAGTCATGGCAAAATTTGCACAAGATTAAATGGCCTAACTCTCTAAAAACAGTCCCTAGTGGAGTCGCCAACTGTCGCAACCTACCCTTCGGCGGGAGGGCGACGCGAGACTCGCGGGATGCGTGTTCCACGAAAGGAATACGCGCGGAGTCGCCACCAACGTTTATTCGAGGAAAACGTCGGAAAAACCGGAAAAGACACGATCTACGAACTTTTAAGTGAAAGGTTCGGGAGTTGTATTTACGCACGGGGAAGGTATTAGCACCCCACACGTCCGTCACAAGGGACGGCAGCCTTTAATCGAATGTGCAAACATGACTTTGATTTTTACGTTCCCTTTTATGTCCTTATATCCTTTATACCCTTTTTATATTTTTTTCTCTTTTTGTGGTCGACAAGGGTGTTTCCCTTTGCTCCTACGTATTCCTCAATTGCGATGAGGAAATCAGACCTACGTAGTTCTTTCTTATCAAGTGATTCTTTTTTACTTAAGTGGTGATCATTTTAAGGCGTTGGACCTTAAAAATGATCCATTTTACTTAGTGAGAAATTGAAATGACAAACTTCAAAAGCCTATTTTTATGGACGAGCTTGACTAGGCGAGTTGATTTTAGCCTTAGTTTCACTTTAGTTATTAATAATTCGATTAAGAATGAGAAATCCCAAAGAGAAAACGTCCGATTGATTTTCCGCTTTATTTTGCTAAAAGATTTTTTTTATTATTATATTATTTTTTACCTCCTTTTTTGATTTCCAACGTGGTTACGGCACGACCGAACGGTCGGAATTTATTTTAACCGAAGTTAACGGATAATACAATTCAAACATTCGGTGGAAATTTATTTTATTTTTAAGTTAAGCGAGAAATGACTTAAGTAAAACGGCTTAAGCACGTCAAGAGGGGGTATAAAAAGTAAACAAAACAAGAATAAAAATGCATGAAACACAATGTGGACCACTACGGGTACATAGAATGAATCGAAAAGCTTGGTTCGAGGTACTTACCCGTTGAAGATCGAAGAACGATGAAGAACGAATGAAGAACGTCGAAGAACGGTCGAAACCTTCGCGAAATTCTTCACGGAAAACGTTACGGAAATGTTTCAGAAGCGCCTCGGCTTAGATTTTCTTCACGGAAACAATTTTTCCAAGCAAATTCGAAAGAGAGAGAAGTCCCTAAGGGGCTGATCCCTTTTCTTCTTCACTTCCTCCCCTATTTATAGCAAAATAGGGGAGGTGGTTGCCGCCCAGCTCGCCCAGGCGAGCCAAGTTGCTTCCTCCAGAAGCAGCCTTCTGGAGGAATATTCTGGAGGGCCCAAGTGTGCCTGGGTGCTATTTGCACCCCCATTTTTACTAAGTACACCTCCCTCTGCTTTTTTTTTTGGTGATTCTTTTTTCGTAAAGTTACGGAAACTTACGAATTTCGTAACGATACTTGTTTTCTTTCCGTAATGTTACGGAACCTTGCGGATTACATAATCATCCCCTTTTTGACTTACGGAATGTTACGGAATCTCACTTAATTATGCAACGATGCTTCCATTTGATTTCCGGTGTGTCACGGAAACTTACGGATTGTGCATCAATATTTTTTCGGTTTTCCGGCATGTCCTGGAATTTCACAAATTGCCTAATGATGGGTGCCAAACACCTCACAAGGACCAAAGAAAGGTCGCATGTCATCAAGCAAAGGTCCCCGGACGAAATTAGGGTATGACAACATCTGGACGAAAACAATGGAAAAATAATGAACAAAAAAGAAAAATAAATGATCGAGAAAATGTGATAAAGATTAACGTTAAAATACACATCTAGAACAGGAAAAAAAATTAAAAAATATGTATGCTTGATTTGATTGAAAATTGTTCATTATTTTGAGTTGTATCACAAGCCTATTTCACTTATTGGAGTTTTTCATCTTTTAGGTTGTTTCCAAATTGACATAACTAGAATTTTGCTTTGAGTCTTGTTTTTAATTTGTCAATCTAATCTAGTGCCATTCTTTGTCTTCCTTTGTGTTCCACCTTGGCTTGTGGTGTTGTCCTTTTGCTTTATTTTTCCTTGAATCTCATTTAATTAATGTCATGTTATATTTCCTTTTGGTTTAGCTTTCATTTCATCTTTTGGTTTCTTTCTTGTCTTCTTTTTTTTGTGTTTAAGTGTTGCCTACAATAAGGATTGGAAGAGGAAATTGGTGCATTGCTTGAAGAATTTTGAGTCTTGGAGGTTAACCATCCTAGGAGCGCCATTGTATTTGAAGCAACCAAAGCCTCACCAAATTTTTAGTGAAACACTTGAAAAAACAAACAAGCATTCAAGACAAATTTGAAGACCTTAATTGATTTGTTAAATTTGTTGTAATAAAACAACTGAGTGCTGAAATTTTTTCTATTACAATTCCTTGTATTTGGACATTCTTCAAGGGTGTATGGGGAGTCTCCAAGAGACCACACAAACCTATATTTTTGTGTAATAGCTTAGTATAAACCATTTAGACTAAGTGAAGAGCTAGTTGGGACCTCCAAAGGGTCATCCAAGCCTTCACATAGGAAACCATCTAGCTTGCTTTAAATTTCCTTTACCTTCCATTGTCAAACCGCCTAGATAGCTTTCTTTTTACCAATTAGTTTTTACCTTATATTTCACACCTCTTTTAGTGTTTATTTTGGCTAGTTTCAACCATAGTTTCTTTTACCTTTTGTTTTCAAACCCCCAACAAGAAAGAACCACAGCTTAGGAACCAACATGAGTCTTCATTCTTCATCTAGTGTTAATGGTAAGGGTTCTACTCCTAAGGACCCCTTGTATAGGATATTAGATGAGTTGAGATCCCTTAAATTGTGGAAAGAAAAACAAGAGAGAAATGAAAAAGGAAAAAATAAGAGTGGAAGAAATAAGTCAAGATGAAAGAGAGAAAAATAAGAGAGGAAGAAAGAAGAAAATTAATGAAAGAATTAAGAAGAGGAAGAAATGCTTCCTATGGTAGTCATGAGTCTTGTAAAAGTTTGAGTGAAGAGTTAAGTGACTACTATGGAGGGAGACATAGGTCTCATACTAGACCTCACTCTCAAAGAAAAGAAAAGGATAGAAGGTCTACCTAGATTGGAAAAGATAATGTTGAGGCCTACCTAGATTGGGAAATGAAGGTTGAACAACTCTTTGTTTGCCATTATATTAGTGAAGAGAGAAAAGTTCCATTGGTTACCCTTAACTTCCAAGGGTATGCCCTCTATTGGTGGACTTCCCTTATTAGGGAAAGAAGGATTCATGGGGATCCTCTAGTAGAGTATTAGAATGATCTTAAGAGTGCCCTTAGGAAGAGGCACATTCCCTCCTACTATGAAAGGGAGCTTATGGACAAGCTCCAAAGGCTTAGACAAGGGAGTATGAGTGTCAAAGAATATAGACAACAAATGGAACTACTCCTTTAAAGAGCTAGACTTAGGGAGGAGGAAAGAATAAGCATAGCTAGGTTCCTTAGTGGGCTTAATATGGAAGTGAGGGATAAGGTTGAACTCCTTCCATATAGGGACCTAGATGAGCTGGTCCAACTTTGTATAAGAGTGGAGCAACAACTTAAAAGAAATTCTTCTTCAAAATCTTATGGCTTGCACTCTTATCCAAGAAAGGACCAAGCCCAAGGAATTTTGGGGGTTGCACCTTCAAAACCCAAGGAAGATAAGTATAAGACCATAGAGAAACTCACCCCTAAGACTAGTTCCCAAGCAAGGGCTAGCAACATTAAATGCTTCAAATTTCTTGGGAGAGGTCAATTTTCCTCTCAATTCACTACAAAGAAAACCATGATTATGAGGGGTCAAGACATTTATAGTAGTCAAGAGGAAACTATTTCTTCCCCTTCCTCTAGTGGAAGTGAAATGAAGCAAGGGTGAAGAGTCTAGTGAGGAAGTCTACCCCTATGAACAAGGTGAACTCCTAATGGTTAGAAGGCTCCTTGTAGGCCAATCTTGTGATCTATCTGATGCAATCCTACCCCCAAGGGCACTGGATAGAAGACTCCAAGAAGATTCGGCCAAAGATGCAAGAGAAGGCCCTAGGGTTCTCATCAGCCTTAGGGTAGATTTTGGGTCCATGGGCTCAGTATGAGCCTACTTATCTATGTTCATATTAGATTAAGGTTTCATTATTTTTGGGCCTTGTATTTAAGGCTCCATAGTGTAGGGAGGGTACCCTAGTAATGCAGGATTTTTCAACCCTTGTATTTTAGGGTACCTAAACTAGTTTTTGTATTAGGGGTAGTTTTGTAATTTCATATGCATTAAGTGCACTATTCGATGTGTGTGTGTTGGGAGAGAAATTTAATTGAATTGGGAGAAGCTCAATCCAATTAAATTTTGGACCTTCCTAAGGGGGAGGTGAGCATTTGGTTGCCACACCCCCATTGTCACATCATATAGTCACACTTTGTGCATGTCCTTCATGCTTTACATGCCTCATGACACCTAAGCTCACTTAGTGGAGAATCTTGGACTTGATCTTGGACTAGTGGGCTGAACCATAGCTAAAATTCACTAATCATAATTAGTCAAATTTTGGCTCCAAATTTCGCTCCACAAATTCAAATTCAAATTCAAGTGAAATTCAAATTTTCCCTCTAATTTTGTGTGACACTTCTTAGGCTATAAATAAAGGTCTTGTGTGTGCATTTTTTTAACTTTTATCATTTTAGAATTACACTTCAAAGTTCAGACCTCATTTGAGGTATAAAATTCCATGCTCCTTCTTTCCCTCTCCCCTCACTAATCTTCTCCTACCTTCTAGCTCTTATCCATGGCTTCCTATGGTGGTGAGCTTGTTCTTGACTCATCTTCTCCTTGATGTGGCATCTCCAATCATCTTTCTTCCTTCTCCATTCCACTTCCATTTATCTTCAAGAAGCAAAGGACTCCATTGATGAAGAAGATCCAAGGCCTACAAGCTCCACATGGAGCTACATCATGTGGTATCAAAGCATATTCGTCTAGGTGATGTTCTGTTGCTTCTTCTATCTTTTTGTTTGATCAATTCACTTTAATTCCTTTTAATTCATCTTATTCTCCATGTATATCCTCCATTGTCTTATGGTTTGGTTTTTTTTAGAGTAGATCCAAAAAAATAAACCGATTAAATCTTAGATCTACACTTGTTCTTACATTTCTATAGTTCAAATTTTATAGATCTACTCTTGAATCATGTTTTTGTGTTGATTTTAGGTTCTATCATTTTTCAGTCATAATCTTCTTGTGATAAACCTTTAGATCTCAATTTTCTTACAAAATATTGATTAGAAAAGAAAACACAAAAATCTAAGTGTAAATCACTTAATCCATGTTGTCTTAGTGTCATGTTTAGTCATAATAATTATCACATTATGTTCTAAGTTTTGGTTGAATTTTAATTTTTTGATTGAATTCTAGATACATTTGTTCATGTATTCTTGCAATTCTTAGCCTATCATTTGAATTTTGAGTCAAATCCTGCATGTTAATTAGTCCTTAACATGTTCATGCAAAATTCTTAGAGAGTCTTTGATTGCGAACCTTTTCTTGAACTTTTAGGTTTCCTTATGCTTGTGTGTCTATTGTGAATTTCAGTTTTGGTGATTGAATTGCTGGCTGAAATTTGATCCTAAGTGAATATTGAACTCATAAAAGTGTGGTAGACAAGCCTGGTGAGTTCAACATACATAAGAAGGTTGAAAGTAAGCCTAAGGCAAACAATATACCATGCTTAAAAAAATTCAAAGTTTGAAATCACTGGTGTTGTCAACTTGAACATACGAACTTGTAAAAATTACTGGGAATTGGTCACTGCGAATTAGGGGTTGAAATGTTTACTTAATTTTCTAGAAATCTACAAAAACTAGAAAAAAGAATCAATTGATTTGGATAAAAGGAAAAAAATAATAAAAAACACACAAGGTGGCAGGAAAATCAGTGTCCAGAAAAAAAAAGTGAAAGGGAAGTGTGCTTGTTGTTTTGGCTCAAAATTTGGTCTATAATTGGTGTCTACTTTATACCAATCTTATTTTTGATATGTCAATTGAAAACTAGTGTGAAACAAGTGCCAAAACTAGAGGTTTCTTGAGTCTTTTTTTTACTCTACTCTAAAGCCATTCTAGGTTTCTCTTTGAGTCCTAGCTTGCTTTTGTGTGCTTTTCATTGCTTTCATTGTTGAATAATCCTTGAAAATTTTTCTTGTTAAAACTCTATTGGTTTAGGTTTCATTTCATTTTTTTTGTCTTTGGTTATTGCTTGTCTCTTTGTTTCCTTGTTTGTGAGTTGCCACATAGGGAATTGGAAAGAAGGATTGGTACCATCTCTTGAAGAATTCAAGTCAAGAAGCAAGGGGCCAACCACCTTAGGAGCTATTGGACTAAGAAGCACTCCAAATTGAGTGAGTCACCAAAGAGAGCACAACCACCAAAATTGAGGACAGTTGTGTAATTTTGTAATTGGCAATTTACTTAACTTCATTGCTTTCAAATTTTGTAACAAAAAGGCCTTTCATTGGAAGTGTGTTGGGAGCCTCCAATAGGTTACCAAACTTCCATTTGTGTGTAATAATTTTAGGCAATTTTCCCTTACGATAGTGAGTGTTTTGTTGGGAACCTTAAATGTGGTCATCCAAACACTCTTAGGATTCTCCTAGTTTACATTTCTTGCTTACTTTCATAGCTTATTTTTTTTTCCTAGTCATGCCTAGTTTATCTTGTAATTACATAATACTTTCTTCTTGCTTATCATGCTTATGTTGAATTCTTTTGAACCCTAGCTTTTACCTTTTACAAACCCCCAACAAGAAAGAACCACAACTTAGGAACCAACATGAGTCATCATTCATCTAGTGTTAATAGTGAGGATACTAGTCATAAGGATCCTCTATCTAGAATCTTAGATGAGTTGAGTTCCCTCAAGTTATGGAAAGAAAAACTAGAAAGACAAGAAAAAGGAAAAGAGAGGGTAGAAATAAATCAAGATGAGAGAGAACAAATAAGAGTGGAAGAAAGAAGAAAAATAATGAAAGAAATGGAAAAAGAAAAACATGCCTCCTATAGTAGTCATGACTTTTGCAAGAGCCCAAGTGAAGAACTTAGTGACTATTATAGAGAAAGTCATAGGTCACATCCTAGACCTCACTCCCATAGGAGAGAAAATGAAAGAAAACCTAAAGAGGCAAACATTAATCTCTCATACTTCCATGGGAAGGACAATGTAGAGGCTTATTTAGATTGGGAAATGAAGGTTGAGCAACTCTTTGCTTGCCATCATACAAGTGAGAAAGGAAGGTTCCTTTGGCTACCTTTAGCTTCCAAGGGTATGCACTCTATTGGTGGACTTCCCTTGTTAGGGAAAGAAGGATTCATGGGAATCCTCCAGTAGAGTATTGGAATGACTTGAAAAATGCCCTTAGGAAGGGGCACATCCCCTCCTACTATGAAAGGGATCTTATGGATAAGCTCCAAAGGCTTAGACAAAGGAGTATGAGTGTTGAAGAGTATAGGAAACAAATGGATCTACTCCTTTTGAGAGTTGGGCTTAGGGAGCAGGAAAAAACAAGTATTGCTAGGTTCCTTAGTGGGATTAATATGGAAGTGAGGGACAAGGTTGAGCTCCTTCCATATAAGGACCTAGATGACCTAGTCTAACTTTGCATAAGGGTAGAGCAACAACTTAAAAGGAAGCCTGCTTCAAAATCTTATGACTCTCACTCTTATCCAAAGAAAGACCAAGGTCAAGGCATCTTAAGGGCTGCACCTTCTAAGCCCAAAGATGATAAGGCGAAGACAATAGAAAAACAACCCCCCAAGGCTAGTATGCAAGAGAAGACTAGTTCTATAAAGTGCTTTAAATGTCTTGGTAGAGGACACATTGCTTCTCAATGCCCCACCAAAAAACCATGATTATGAGAGGCCAAGACATTTATAGTAGCCAAGATGAGGTTACTACTTCACCTTCCTCTAGTGAAATTGAAGAAGCAAAAGGGGAAGAATCTGGTGAAGAAATATACCCCCAAGAAGAAGGGGACCTTTTAATGGTCAGAAGGCTTCTAGGATGCCAATCTTGTGACTTGACCCAATCTCAAAGAGAGAATATTTTTCACACAAGGTGTAAAAAAAATTATAACACATGCTCTCTCATTGTAGATAGTGGTTCATGTTGCAATTGTTACAGCACAAGATTAGTCTCTAAGTTGAGCCTTGCTATCACTCCCCATCGAAAGCATTACAAACTTCAATGGCTCAATAAGTAAGGGGAGATGATGGTCAATCAACAAGTCAAAGTGCCCTTCTTAATTGGAACATATAAGGATGAAGTGATTTGTGATGTAGTTCCTATGGAGGCAGGACACCTTCTCTTAGGTAGGCCATGGCAATATGATAGGAAAATCATCTATAATGGTCTAACTAATGAGATAACCCTCACCCACCTTGGAACAAAGTTTGTGTTGCATCCTCAAACACCTTCATGGGTGGCCAAAGATCAACAAACTATGAAAGATAAGAGGGATGAGGAAGAAAACTAGAAAAACAAAAGTAAAAGGAGGATAATAAGACTTTGTACATATTAGATTAAAGTTTCATTATTTTTTGGCCTTTTATTTAGAACTCCATAGTGTAGGGAGGGTACCCTAGTAATGTAGGATTTTCAGCCCTTGTATTTTAGGGCACCTAGACTAATTCTTGTATTAGGGGTAGTTTTGTAATTTCTCATGCATTAAGTGCACTATTTGATGTGTGTTGGGAGATAAATTTAATTGAATTGTGAGAAGCCCAATCCAATTAAATTTTGGACCATCTTAAGGGGGAGGTGAGCATTTGCTTTTTACACCCCATTGCCACATCATATAGTCATACTTTGTGCATGTTCTTCATGCCTTACATGTCTCATGACACCTAAGCACACTTAGTGGAGAATCTTAGACTTGATCTTGGATTAGTGGGCTGAACCATAGCTAAAATTCACTAATCATAATTAGTGAACTTTTGGCTCCACAAATTCAATTTCAAATTCAAGTGAAATTTGAATTGAAATTCAAATTTCCCTCCAATTTTGTGTGACACTTAGGCTATAAATAGAGGCCATGTGTGTGCATTTTTTCAACTTTGATCATTTGAGAATTACACTTCAAAGTTTAGACCTCATTTGAGGCATAAAATTTTGTGCTCCTTCTCTCCTTCTCCCTCCACTCATCTTCTCCTATCTTCAAGCTCTTATCCATGGCTTCCTATGGTGGTGAGCTTGTTCTTTACTCATCTTCTCCTTGAGGTGGCATCTCCAATCATCTTTCTTCCTTCTCCATTCTGTTTCCATTGAACTTCAAGAAGCAAAGGACTCCATTGATGAAGAAGATCCAAGGCCTACAAGCTCAACATGGAGCTACATCAATGTATTCCTACAGAGTTAAGGGTCATGCCCCATTTCCAACATAACATTCACTCTAATTCTAACCCAATTACGCTACCTTGTTTTCTGTCCTTTCCTCATAATGCATATCTATCCTTATGAAGTCCCCAACATCTAGTATCCTCCATCGTGCATATAACATAATAAGAGAGGAAGGGAATTAATGATCTTCCCTCTCTAGGGTCATCATTAAAATGGCCCCGTAAGTGGACATGACCACTTGCACACCCATAACTATCAAACCAATAGTTAATCCATCACAAGACATCCAAGTAAAATTTGTCAAGGGTTAGACACTCCTAGATCCAATCCCAAACCATAGCAATCCATGATCAACATCATAATAATACATATCATTCAACATGCCTTGCCAAGTGGTCACACTCACTTGGTCTTACAACACTTAATCATAACAATTCAAATCATTCAACATGCCTTGCCAAGTGATCACACTCATTTCATCTTACGCATTTAATCATAGCAATTCCACATAATAATTCTTAATCAAAGCAAGCAGTTAAATCCATAAACTATATCATAATTTTCATGCAATTCTACACATACAAGCACTTTCTCATTTGGAATTGCGCCTAATCACCTGCTTTTAAAAACAACATTCCCATTGATGTAGAAATCCAATTGAGGCAAACCATATATGCTTCTTAAGATTTTTGGATGTAAGGAATTCAGATTTGGACTCAAAATTCTCCAATTCTGCTTCCATTTGGTTAGATTAAAAAATTCCCTGCACTTGACCTCTAAAGTTCACAAACTTGTTTCTTAAATTCCATGAGTTGTAGAAATTCATTTCAAGAAAATTTCATATCAAAACCTATGCTTTCAAATATGAGGAACTCAATTCCATGGTCAAAATCCACAGAAAACAAGCCCATATGCACAATTCGTTCAAAGCAGTGCAGGATTTACCAAAAGAGCACAAAACTAAAAATCATGGTTCCCTAGGTTCTTGGACCTAATAAGTTCAACTTTGACGTCCATATCAACCGATTCCAACTCCAAATTCAAAGGCTATGGAAACAGAGCATGGAAAATACATATTTTTCCTTAACTTGAAAATTAATTTCCCAAGGCTGCACAACTCCAAATGAGACATATCATATATGCTTTCCTAGGTTTTTAGGGTCAAGGAACTCAAATTTTAACCCAGAATTCACACATTCAATTTGCAGCAAACATAGCACCATTGTTACAGAGTTACAATATTTGTGTTAAACATGCAAAATCATCATATAAAGGAAGTTCTAGTGCCTAGCAACATAGCATGGGTCCTAAGAAATTGAATACTCCTCCCTTAACTCTTTGTTGACTCAAGGAAGCAACGGATTGGGTGTGGGTAGCAAGAGATCCTTGAGTTCCTCCTAACATGAAGGTGGAGAATGAAAGGGAAGAAGATAAGCACTCTAGCTTCAAGAGGAGAAGAAAATGGACATGGGCAAAAGAAGAGGTTGAGAAAACTCACCTAGACCTCCAAGAACTTGAGCACTCAACAATGGAGGAAGAGAAGAAGAAGAAGAAAGCAAAGGATTCCCTTTCTCTCTCCTCTTGGCCAGCGGCTTCATCAACAAAAGGGAGGGTGCTTCTCTTTTATAGAAGGAAGGGTTAGGTTAAGTGGGAGCCCAACATGTGGGTCTCGATAGATTTTTTCCTTTCTTTTTTCTATTCAAACGAACCTCACTTAAGGACTTAAGTTCTCAATTAGTCCCTAATTAATTCTAACTTCTAAATTAATTATAGAGTGATAAGTTCATTTATTAGTCTCTCGTATTAATCTTGACTAAAAATAATTGAAGAAAATGAGAAATTAATTCTCATTTTCCTTAATTATTTAAACTAATAGTTTCTCACATCTAGACACATGCATGTTCTAAACTTTCATTAATTTGTCTATATCTCTCTACATGGCCTAAAAGCCTTTAATTACTAAACTGCCATTAATGAAGGATCTCCTTACTTTGACTTTCTAAACTATAGTTGACTTTTGTTGATTGATGGTTTGACTAAGGGTTCTCTATATCTCAACCATTGATCCTTAGACCCGGGACTTAAATCAAGATCACTTGACTATCTAATGATGCTTCTACGTCTTATATGTATGATTATACTAAGAATAATACTACTACATTGCATATCAAACAAACACAAATAATTTCTACACAAAACTTCCCAATCAAAGAAAATTGGGATATTACAACAAACCTATCTTGAACTTTTTGCAAACTCATTTATTCTTTCAAAAGCTTATAAAAACTTGAGAAAAGAATTGAACAAACTATCCAAAGATCATACTAAACTTAAAGAGCTTCATCAATATAAAGATATAAATTCTTTGACAAAAACTACTCAAAGTAGTGAATCTTATGAAACCTTGAAATCAAGGGGGAAAGAGCTTTATCTGGAAATTGAAAAAGTTTCCAAATAATGGGATACTTTAATGAGGGACTTTCCCAATTTAGAAAACAAAATTGAGTCTTTGAAGAAGGATTTAAAAAAGCTCAATGAACTTCAAGATCATCTTGATAAATAGAGGTATGATCTTTGGAGAGAATGTTCACAAGCACACAATGATTATGAGGACTTGGAAAAGAGTAAACATGATCATTGGATAGAGTGTGAAAATCACAAAATGTCTTTGAAATTATTAAAGGAAAAGCTTTTAAAGAATGATGCCTTAAAGGATCAACCTCAAGATGTTGTGAAACTTCATAAGGAGATTAATACTTTAAGAGAAACCTTTAGCCAAATTTGTAGGAGGATTTGAATGCCTAGACAAACTTTTAAGGTACAAAAAAAGTCCTATGCGCAAATCTAGTCATGGGTACAAAGGAAAGAAGTATATTCATGATAAGGATAATGTTGTCTGTTATTTCTATGGAAAAGTTTGTCATATGTCATCCAAATGCAAGGACTTACCTAAGAAAGTCACATCCAATGCGTTTAGTACTAACATGAGAGGACCTAAATAAATTTGGGTACCTAAGCACAAAATTATTCCTGTTGCAAATGTCTTTGACAATAGGAAAGAAATACCTATCATACCTAGATAGTGGCTACTAACGAAACAAGATAGGAGAAAGGTGTATGTTTCAATGCCTGACCCCCATGCATGGTGGAACTGTAACTTGTTAGAGATAAGGGGAGTAACATAAAGATTAAGCTTTTGAAGTTTAAAGAGTTTTGTCATTTTACATGCCCAACTTATTGAGTGACATTTGTATTTATTGTTGCACCTTAGTCTCAATCTATTCATATGTTCATCACCCATCATCATGTAGAGATAGGAAGATTGTTTCTAAAGTTAGAAACTTCTTCAATGCATAAACTCTTTGTTTTAATTGATTACCAACTATCCGTAATCAATTACACGTGTCTTTTGAGAAGCTTGTAGAGAGATCTCCATTTTGGTTCAATCGATTACTAGTTATCCATAATCAATTACACAGTTCCGTTGAGATCATATATGGTTTTCATGAGTCTCTACTTTAATCAATTATCAGGTTATCATAATCGATTACATCATTCTTGAAAGTGTTCCCAGGGTTGATCAAGAACACTTTAATAAATTAAATCATGAATCTAATTTATTACATTGTTCTTGAAAACTTTCCAAGTTTTGGGAAGAACACTTTAATCGATTAAAATGAGAATCTAATCAAGTACGTCTTTGGATCATATTGATCTAATGGTTGAAAGTCATAATCCATCATAGATCACTTATTAAGGTGGTCCACCTAAGCCTTTTCCATATTATTAACGGTATAACTAGAAAATATAATTAATATTATCTTGAAAAATGAAAATGACACTTATTTTCAGACTTTTTTTTAACTAAAATATGTTTTTCGTCTTCAAGAAATTAGAAATGTTCAAATTTTGTCCCTGTAAATTTTTTAGTATATTTTTCATCCTTATAAAATAGCATTTTCCCCAAGAATTTGTGATTTTTTCAGTAATATGTGCCCATTTTTAACCTCCAAGAATCCTTGTGTAGGTTCAAATTTACCTTCGGATCAAAACTTGATATATTTCAATTTTAGGAGAACAAAAGACAAAAAAAATTTTGTAAGGATGAAATTCAAACATTTCTAATTTTGAGGATAAAAAATATATTTTAGTCTTTTTTTTCTTATGTGACACTTATTATGATAAAAAAGAATGTTTTAAATTAATTAAGGGAAAATGATCATTTTGGTCCCTTAATGTCTAAATCAATAATAATTTAGTCTTTATAAGAACGAAAAATTTTAATATAGTTCCTAAATGTGTAAAAAATATGACAATTAGGTCTTGTTGGTAAATTTCATGAGACTATTTCATCATTAAGATGTAACAAATGTGATATTGTTGTATTTTTTTTATAACTAATTTGACATTAAATTGTAGACTAACTATCACACTTTTTTACATATTAAATCATAATTTTTGTTGGGACAAAATTATCACAGGACCAAAATGGTAATTCAACCAATAATATAGGAAATGCTTAATTAAGTTTTTCATATTTGTAATATAGGTCGTTTTCAGATTATTACCTAACATTCATTTTTTTTCAACCAAATATCGGGAAAAAAAATCAGTTTCATTTTACAATCTGTTGTTAGTCACCTTCTGTTAAGTGATGATGTCACAAACTGAATGTTATGTCATCACGCCTTGTCATGAACACTTCATTGTCATGTCATCACCTTCAATAATGTAATACTAACGTGTAAGTGATTGTGATGCAATCCTACCCTCCAAGGGCATTGGATAGAAGACTCCAAAAAGATTGGGCCAGAGATGTAAGAGAAAAGACCCTAGGATTCTCATGAGCCTTAGGGTAGATTTCGGGCTCATGGGCTAAGTATGAGCCAACTTATCTTTGTACATATTAGATTAAGGTTTCATTATTTTTGGGTCTTGTATTTAGGGCTCCATAATGTAGGTAGGGTACCCTAGAAATGTAGGATTTTTCAGCCCTTGTATTTTAGGGCACCTAGACTATAGTTTTTATATTAGGGATAGTTTTGTAATTTCACAAACATTAAGTGAATATTTGATGTGTGTGTTGGGAAATAAAGGATGGTGCAACTTAAACACCAAGAAGAGAATAAAGGTCATTCCTGATTGGCCCACTCTACCAAATATAAGGGAAATCTGGGGCTGCCATGACTTAACAAACTTATACAAAAGGTTTGTCCCATATTTTTCTATACTTGTAGCACCACTCATTGAGTTGGTAAGGAACCATGTTCCCTCACGGGAAGATGTCCATGAAAGGAGTTTTCAGACCTTACCCTACTCTAACATACCCAACACCACTAATACATATGTTTTTATTCTTTTTACAGGTGTCGAGGGAAGGAACCCAGAGTATGAAGAACCTCGGGATTTGAGGTCAAATCCTTTCCGAGGTGGAGGGGATGATGCAATCCTACCCCCCAAGGGTATTGGATAGAAGACTCCAAGAGGCTTGGGCTAGAGCTACTAAAGAAGGCCTTAGGGTTCTCATGAACCTTAAGGTAGATTTTTGAGCCCAGGGGTCAAGGTTGGATCCACTCTTCTTTGTAAATATTAGAATAGGTTTTTCCTTCTTTTGGGCCTTGTATTTTGGCCATTCTAGTAGTATAGGGTTTTAGCCTTGTATTTCAGGGCATTTTGAGTAGTCTTTGTAGTAAGGACTTTTTTTTTGTATTTTCATGTATTTTGTCAAGGAGGTGAGCTTAGTTTTTAGATGGGTGTATGTAGCTAAGCTCTAGTGTGACATCCTGGGAATTTCTACCCGGAATTTTGTAAGCGATGCATTTTGAATGATTATATATAAGTATTATTTAGTGTGTGTGTGTGTGTGTGTATATATATATATATATATATATATATATATATATATATATATATATATATATATATATATATATATATATATATATATATACTTCTGGTAGAAGTAGGTATATTGGGGAAAAGATATGCGGGTTAGGCTAATTAAGGAAGAAAAATCTATAACTGGATAGTTATAGGTTAATTCTCAATTAATTAGTCTAAAAATTATCATTTTGCGTGCAACTTAAAATTTAACAAAACCAACCTCTGAACCACGCTCGGGGTTTCATTCTGAGCGTTTTGATATATATATTGCTTACTTTCGAAAACTGGCCCCGACGGGTGCAGAGAAACGCGAGGGACTGGAACCAGAGAAATGGCACGCAAACCAAGGCATGATTTTAGCATTTCAAAAGGTCAGATTTTTCTCTTCTTGTGACTGAGTATGAGTCACATCAAGAGAAAAAGTGGGCCCCTTTTTGCTCCACTCAAAAGAAGACATGTGGCACAGCTTTTAAAAAAAATAAAAGAGAGAAAGCCTTTTCTAAAAACACAAAGCCACGTTCTCTCTCTCCTCACTCACTCAGCCAAAAGAATTCAAAAGCTTTTCTCCCTCATTCTCACGTTGCTTTTTCTCCCTTCCTCCTCCACCATTGAAGCTCCATCAAAGCTCCAACCTTTGCTCACCATTTCTGCTCCAAATCGCGAAAGGAAGCCATTTTCGGAGTCGTGAAGCACACCTCTACATTGTGGGACTTCAAATTTCAGGTTTGGGTAGACTTCTTCTCACATAAATTTTTATGGGTATTGGGTTTTGGGAGATATGATGGGTAGTTTTACTAGGTTTATGCCTTATGGTAGTTATTTGTGAAGGAATTTGTTGAAAGCATGCTAAACTTGTCATGTTTGGTGTGAGTCAAGCTTACCCATTCTGT
This sequence comes from Glycine soja, assembly GCF_004193775.1. Lineage (NCBI taxonomy): Eukaryota > Viridiplantae > Streptophyta > Magnoliopsida > Fabales > Fabaceae > Glycine > Glycine soja. Next base: position 24,217,616 of record NC_041019.1, read on the forward strand.
TTTAGGGTTTTATGATGATGCTTTGTGATGTTTGTGTGCTGAAATTGCTGATGGAAAATTGATAGAGATGAAGGGTAGAGTTTCTACCTAGGGTTAAAAAGTGAGAATGTAGTGATATGAGTGGAAAAGTGTGATGCTTTAAGGATTTGAAAAGCTAAATCTGGATTTAGTGGTAATTGGAGGTTAAAATGAGTTAATCCTAGTTTGAAATGTCATTTAGGACTTGTGGGAAAGCTTGGGCAGTGCAAAGGAGGAAAATGAGTGACCAAAGTGAAGGCAAGAGCCATTTCTAGGGTAAATTGGGTGTTGAGGAGTCAAATTTTGATTCGGTGGAGTTTTCATCGTAAAACCAGTTTGAGCGAGTTTAGATTAATATTATAGACTTGTTTGAGATGAGAGTTTGCTCCAAAATTACCCCATTCTCATTTTCACTTCTCAAACCTTGTGTGCATTTTTTTCAACTTTGATCATTTGAGAATTACACTTCAAAGTTCAGACATCTTTTGAGGCACAAAATTTTGTGCTCCTTCTCTCCTTCTCCCTCCACTCATATTCTCCTACCTTCAAACTCTTATCTATGGCTTCCTATGGTGGTGAACTTCTTCTTGACTCATCGTCTACTTGAAGTGGCGTCTCCAATCATCTTTCTTTCTTCTCCATTCTGTTGCCATTGAACTTCAAGAAGCAAAGGACTCTATCTCCATTGATGAAGAAGATCCAAGGCCTACAAGCTCCACATGAAGCTACATCAGATTGACATGATGACATGACACTCCGTCGATAGACAGTAAAATGAAACTGAAAATTTTTTCAGGTAGGTATTTGACAAAAAATGAATTTTTAGGTAGTAGTCTGAAAACGATCTATTTTTTAGGTATGAAAAGATTATTTAATATATGACTAATGTAAACATGTAACATGTTATATCTTCCCCCACTCTTCCTCCACTATTCTCTGGACCCAAAATATATATCTCACCATTTGATCTTGTTGGATTCTCTTTTAGCTTTGTCAAATGTATGCATCTTAACTCTTTAATTTCATCTTTAGTGTTATCTAGTTCAGTTGATTAAACATGATAAATTGATAGGTGAGTTAGTATAAATTTCAAATAGTATTTTTTTTTATTCCTACCAATAAAAAAATATCTTATTAATTTAATATATTTCTTATTTTGAATGAGGAATTATCTTTAAAAAATAAATAGTATAAATTTCTTAATCTATATAAAAGTAAATTACATATATGTTCATCAAGTTATTTTAATTAGTTTTTAATTTTTTTGACAATTTTACAAATATTTGATCAAATAAAAGTCTTTGAGAAATAATTTTTTCTTAATGACTTATAAGATTTGTTTTTAAACATAATTTAAATTTATTATTACCATTTTTATTTTTATTTTCAATTAAATAATAAAATTTATCATTTTATCTAAAATTAAATTATTTATTTTGATAAAATTGTTCCTTATCATTTATTAACTAAAAAATTATTTTTTCCGATTGGCTTAAATATATTTTTAGCACATAAAAAAATAGGTCGTTTTCAGGTTATTACCAAAAACTCATTTTTTGTCAAATACTTACGAGAAAAAATTTTAATTTCATTTTATCACCTATTTTCATTAATTTTTCTTATCTTTCGTTAAGTGAAGGCGTAATAAACAGAATGTCATGTCATCACATCTTGTCACTACCGATATGTTATTGTCACGTCATTGAAAATGTTGACATACAATGAAGTGTCTATGATAAGACCTGATGACTTGATACTCCACTTGTTATATGATTACTTAACAAAAACGACTAACTATAGATAATAAAACTAAAAAAAATTGAGATAATTAATTAAAATAAATAAATATTAAATAATAATATAAAAACGTCAAATATTTGAGATATTAAAAACTGCACGTAAGAAAAGACTGATGTCAAACTTTCTTTTTTCATGTTAGAAAGAAGTAGACGGCTTTGTAGTTTTCTAACACTTGCAAGGTCCAGCAACTGTTTGACAACAATTGCCACTGTCCCCTCCTCTCCTCCTCTCCTCCGTGTTTCTTAGGTCAAATCCAACCAAGCTCCCTTGTCTCCACCTCTCTTTCCTCGTTCCCTCCGACCGATTTTTAATTACGATTGCTTCCTCCTCCTGTTCCTGCATTTTCAACTTCCATCACTCTCTCACAGGTCTCAGATTCTTCATTCTTCACACAACACAGATTTCTCTTTGATGGGTTCCATCTCGCACGTGATCACCACAACTCTTCCTCACCTACCGTCTACACGCTCCCTCGGATTCCCAATCTCCCACTCCAATTCGCGTCTTCTCTCACTGCCACCCACCAGAGTCGCCAAGAAAGTTGGTGTCTTTGCCGAGCATAGCAGCAGAAGTAGCACCGCTTCCGCCGCCTCCGTAGATTTCAGCGACCCTGATTGGAAAATCAAGTTCCAGGAAGATTGGGAAGCACGTTTCAGACTCCCCCATCTCACCGACATTTTCCCAAATGCTCCTCCGATTCCGTCCACGTTTTGTCTCAAAATGAGGTTGGTTGGTAGGTCTAGTTTCCTTTTACCCTCTGTTTGGTACTGCGGAAACAAAACTGGGAAGAGAGTTTTTTTAGTTTTTGTTAAAAATGCAACTCCACAAGGTTAGTGGCGGAGGGTGGTGTAAGGCACAGGCCAAAGAACATAATTGAGGGAAACGTTGAATAAAATGAAAACAGAAGGTTTTTCTTTTTTAACAGTAAGAATCGAATTCAAGTACCATAGAGTTTACAACAACTCATGTCCAACCAACTAATCTAGATTCCGTAGATGAGAAAACAATTTTCAAAACTTAATAAATTTTATGTTAGAAATTGGTTACCGAATAGTGTAAAATTATTTTAGTTAGCAATTTTTAAAGCTGTTCGGTTTTCAAAATACAACTGAAAATGCAACTAAATTCAAGGTTTCCTGGCGGTGGGTGGTGCAAGGCTCAGAGGAAAGTATGGAATCGGGGAAACCTGAACATTGTGAAAATAAAAGATGAGAAAATATCTCCGGCTGTTTACGTTTTGTGGTTTTTAAAATACTTATTTTGAAAATAGTTTTTAAGGCTTAATAGATTTTGGATAGGAAACTAATCGCTGATTGGTGCAGAATTGTTTCAAAAAACAATTTTTAGAACCAAGAAGTGAAAAGATAGCCAAACAAAACAAGTCCTTATTGTTCCGGGGTAAATCTTCATTTTACTTGTAAAGCCAACATTGCTTCTCCAAAGCAATATAGGCTCAGGGACAACTGGACAACTGTTCTGGGTAAATCTTCATTTTACTTGTAAAGTTAACATTACTTCTTCAAAGCAATATCGGCTCGGGGGCAATTGGGGGCAATTGTTCTGGGTAAATCCAGACTAGGGATGTATAAAGATCATCCTAAGCTGGTACTAATATAAAGCCGGCTTAAGACATGAGACCATCAGAACGGAAGAATTGCCGTAACTGGTTTTTTCTTTTTAATTTTGTGTTAAATCAAACCAAAAGAAAATGCATCATTATTTGTCTTTTTTCTTTATTTTCTTTCCTCTTATCTGAACATACTGTTAGGGCTGTGCTGTTTGTTAATATTTTTTGTCTTGTGACAGAACTCCGATTGATAGAGACTTTCCTGGCCATTATTCTTTGGATGAGGAGTGGCATGGATATATTAATAACAATGACAGAGTGCTTCTTAAGGTATGACGGTTTTTATTCATCCCTGGTAATTAAATTCACTGAGAAGTGTTAGATTAATCAACTGCTGTTGCTAATTTGGGCCTGTATCAATTGAGCTACAGTCTTGTTGGCCTTTCATTTTTCTGTTTATTTTCTTTGTTTATGATAGTTGGGCTTTTTGTGTTTTTTTCATGTATTTGTGATCTTATTAGCTCTTTATGTGGGTGCATTTTATGATATTATGACTACTATTTTGACTAGCATGAATTGTGACCTTAAGTGGTGCTTCCTGGTTGGCTGTTTTGAAAAGTTGTTTTCCTTTGCTATCAAAAGAGCTGTCACCTTGCTCACTTGGACTACTATTATACAGTTTATGCATTTTTTATTGTCCTTGCATTGATATGTTGTTGTCCGTTGAGAGTGTATGCAATTGAATTACATTCAAATGCTACAGTTGGATATTGATTGACGCTTTCATTCATTCAAGTTCAAAAAATAGAAGTTGATGCAGGATGTTAATTTTCTGTTTGCTTTGCTCTTTCAGACAATATACTATTCATCACCTACATCTGCTGGTGCTGAGTGCATTGATCCTGATTGTACTTGGGTGGAACAATGGTAACGCATTTAATTCACAAATTTTAAACTTGAGTATAGTCATTGATTAAACAGATTCCAGTCAGTCACATGAGTGTTCGATTGGTTTGTGAATTAAATGCTGGACAGGAGTTGGAAGTGTTCAATACTGAAAACTTAATCATACTAAAATGCTTCTTCTGAAAGTTTCACTAAAATTAAGAGAAAATTTAGGGCTTTTAGAATTCAATGTCCCTTTCTAGCAGGACATCATGACCATGATTTTGATGGTTAAATCCATATCGATATGCCTGCTGATTGCCATTAGGTTTACACTTAACCTGTGATAATTTCTTGTATGTTTGACTAGAGTTCCATACACCCCTCAATTGTTCAATTTTTTTTTTTTTGGTATAACCAATTGTTCAAATTTTACTATTATTTAGTATTGTCCAGATACAACTATCCCTTATCTCACTAGGAGATGTTAGCTATATGAATGAATATGTTGTATTAGGCTCTATGAACAACCAAAATTTTCTTAACATCTTATATCAAGGTCCTTTTATAATGATTTCTTCTACTGTTTCCTTTGGTCTTATTGGATTATCTTTAATTTGATCCACCTTTTCTCATTTGAGCCACCATTGGTCCTCTTCTTACGAGCCAAACTGACTTAGGCTAGTTTTCACAACCTCCTAAATAGTTGTTTCTCTAATTTTCTCAATGGTATGTTCTTAAACCTATATTTCTTGTACCTAGACTCATTAACCTCTGCATTATCATTTCTGATACACTTGTTTGCATTTGTTGGCACTTCATTGCCCGACATTCACTACCATAGAGTGCAACCGTCCATATAGATATTCAATGGGGTTTACCTTTGAGTTAGTAGTTCTCCATTCCATTCTCTCAACTTGAATTCCATGTATGACATCCCCATCAATCTTCCCTTCACTTTGTAATTTATATCTGCAACTTTTGGCTTGATGTGATCTCCACTTTTCGCCTCCGATATATTGCTGACTGGCATCTTACAGAAATTGCATTCTGTATACTCTGTTTTACTCCAACGTCTAACCTGTTGATTACACACCAAAGCATAGTTTACTAATGTAAAGATATCTCAAATCAAGTTTTTATCGGAAAGGTTGCCTAATCTTATTATTAATGTATAAAACTATGCGGTTCTTTTTTTATATGATAACAGGAAATACTGAGATCTGACTGCTTCACAAATGCATTTATCTTGTTTTAGCATTTAAGGTTACCAAGAGAAATAGCACAAACGATATGAATTTGATTTATAGACACCTGAAAATTTGATACACAATTTGTTAAATCAAATAAAGGTTTGAAAATGTACAAAATTTGTTGGACATTAGGATGCGAAAATTGCAATCACTTTAACGCTTCTCCAGTAACAATTACCTTTTTTTATACTCTGGATTACCAAATAGTTGTTTTACTTCTAGTTTATGGTTTCAATATTTGAGTACATCTTTGTGTTGTATACAATGTAGTTCCCTAATATTAACATATATGCTAAGTAGTTCTGAAATCCTTTTAGGGTTCATCGAGCTGGGCCTCGTGAAAAGATATACTATAAGCCAGAAGAAGTAAAGGCAGCAATTGTTACTTGTGGAGGGCTCTGCCCTGGTCTTAATGATGTCATCAGACAGGTTAGTTTGTGATTAGATTGCCTTTCACACAGTTTTAACCTTTTCTTTTGATTATAGTGAAGCCCAGCTGGTGCTCTTGAAATTAAGCTAGTGAAGAATTAATGTAACATTTTAATTTATATTCGAGTCCTGACTGCTTGACCTGAAATATATTCTTTGCTTTCATCTTAGTGTGTCTTACACATGTTACTATTTAATCTTCTCTAAATTTTCTGGGCAATAAAATGCTCATGCCTAAGCAATTGACTAATTGACCTTAAATATATTCTTTGCTTTCATCTTAGTGTGTCTTAAATATATTATAAGCTTCCCCTCTCCTATGTATTTATGTATAAAATTCCAAGTACTGTTATATCATATAGTGTAAGATGTTCCGATTTCAACTCCCTTTTGTAAAGTTAGTTCTAGTTATTTTGGTCACTATATTGTTTCTCTGTTTAATGGCTTCAATAATGAATGTCCAGCAGATTGTAATCACCCTTGAAATATATGGTGTAAAAAACATCGTGGGGATTCCTTTTGGTTATCGGGGATTTTCTGACAAAGAATTGACAGAAGTGCCGGTAATCTCATTTTTCCCTCCTTGCTGATTTTGGTGTAACAGAAGATTCATCTAAAGGTACAGTCTGTAGCACATAAGTTCTTCCTAATGACTCTTAACTATATTGGGCTTTCATTTGCAGTTGTCTAGAAAAGTAGTGCAGAATATTCATCTTTCTGGTGGAAGCCTGTTGGGAGTTTCACGAGGAGGACCTGGAGTCAGTGATATTGTGGACAGTCTGGAGGTGGTTGATTGACTTAATCTATTAACAAACCGATTTATGATTTCACAGACAACTTTAAGGTTTTTTTCGATACAGGTGCTAATTTTTGAGACTGATATTCTCCAATATGAATATTATTGATTACAGAAAAGAGGGATCAACATGCTTTTTGTATTGGGTGGAAATGGCACACATGCTGGTGCCAATGCAATTCACCATGAGGTTGTCAATCCTTAAACCTTTTATCACTTAATTGGTTATTTGTGATCCAAAGTCAATTTTCGAATTGACTTCACTTACTGTTCCTTTATTGGTTTTTGTATATTTCAGTGTTGATATTAAGCTGCACAATAATATTATTATTTGAAATGTGAATTATGTGTGATATTGTAGGCTGTTTAGAAATTCTTAGATGGTGTTTTAATTTTTAGGCTTCTCAATTACAGATTTTTTTTTTCCTGTAGTGCCGCAAAAGACGCCTGAAGGTATCTGTAATTGGTGTGCCCAAAACTATAGACAATGATATTTTATTGATGGACAAAACTTTTGGGTTTGATACTGCTGTTGAAGAAGCACAAAGAGCAATAAACTCTGCCTACATTGAGGTATATTACTTATTCTGAGTCATGTTGACTCAGTTCATTGATAGTTTCTTGTCAGTACTGACAGTATATATTAAAATATTTACACTTCTTCCCTTATAGGCACATAGTGCATATCATGGAATTGGGGTTGTGAAATTGATGGGCCGTAGCAGTGGATTCATAGCAATGCAAGCATCCCTGTCTAGTGGACAGGTTGACATATGCCTGATTCCTGAGGTATCTAAGATAAAATTTAGTTGGATGGTCTTGTTTTCTGTTATACTGATAAACTTATACAAGTTTTGACATGGGTTGAAGGTACCTTTCAATTTACATGGACCTCATGGAGTATTGAGTCATCTCAAGTACCTTTTAGAAACGAAGGGATCAGCTGTAGTCTGTGTGGCAGAGGGAGCTGGACAGGTGATTTAGTTGATATAATCAAATATCATATTACCAAATTAGCATGATCACCCAAAAACATTACTGAATTTTACATTCAGACATAGAAACTTGAACTTGCTAACTGATTCTTTTGCAGAATTTACTCCAAAAGACTAATGCTACAGATGCATCAGGAAATGTTGTATTTGGAGATATTGGTGTATATATTCAACAAGAGGTTTGTGCTATGTTTATGGGGCATACAATAATCTAAATGGGTTGATAACTGATGATAGAAAGAGTATATATTTTTTAATTTGTTATACCCAGTAAATTTTGAAACAAAGAATGAACATCTAAACTGGCTAAAATTACTATCAAATTAATGTGACACTTTCTCAGTCTATTTAGAATATCTAACTTTTAATTTCTGAACATAATTAACTAATGTGTATTTTAAATTATCAATCTATGACTATTTTTGTGATTTTGGTCTTTGACTGCATCAGAACTATAACATTATTTTGTAAATATTCATATTCAATTTGAAGCCAATCTCGATACAGTTAGAAATGAAATCCATGAAATTGAGGATCATCCAATCATGCTATTTGTAAAAGGAGGGAGGTTTTGGGCGACTTGAAAACAGAACTTTCCACATTTTAAGCCAACAAATATGTAAATCTGTTATTCTGTTTATGAAAGTAGCAATGCTTTTTTTTTTTTTTTATCGGCAAATGTTAGTATTGTTAGTTTTTGTTAGCAGGGGATTCGAACCCGCGACCTCTCCCCCCTTCCCTTCTCCCTTCACTACTAGGCTAACCTTATATCTCCATGAAAGTAGCAATGTGACAACTTAATATCTTTCCAGTGGTCTGTGATGATGATAGCTGCTTAAGAGTGTTACTATTTCTGAAAAATCAGCTCTTTGATCTTAAGCATAATAGTTTTTGGATAAGTTTCCTTAAAACACATCTTATTGTCAAAGCTTTAGATGTTCTGACATGACATAAAACAGGTTATGATAATGCTTTTATGCTTTTCCTATACATCCTGTTGGCTATGCATTGGCCAAAATAGAAAGTTTATTTATGAGTTCATTTTGAAATGATTGAGGCATAAAATACTTTAACCTTTCAATATTTTAATTTTTAATAATGTGTGCTCTTTTAAATTTCTGATCTTTAGCTGCTTCCCTACTTTGTTTCTGTTAACAATAAGTGATTTCAACTGCAATTTTAGGTGTGATGTCTACCGTTTGTTAGTATGGTTTATGCTGCGTACTGTACTATGATTGTATTTCTATCATGGTGAACAAATATATTGAGTTCTTTTGTAATGTAGATAGCTGCCTTCATTTAGAATTTTTATTTTACCACATATTTTATGCTGAAAACTATTATATTGCAGACCTGTCTTCATTTAGAATTTTTATTTTACCACATATTTTATGCTGAAAACTATTATATTGCAGACCAAAAAATATTTCAAGGAGATTGGTGTTCATGCTGATGTGAAATATATTGATCCAACTTATATGATCCGTGCAATTCGAGCAAATGCATCAGATGGAATTCTATGCACTGTACTTGGACAAAATGCTGTTAGTCACTCTCTCTCTCTTCGCTTTTTATTGTTGATCCAATTACTGCAGTTAGGTTTGAATGTGTATAATCTTCTGCAAGCTATCTAAACCCCTTGCTGCTAGCCAACTTATAGTGGCTTCCCTCTTTCCCTGTTAGTGCACATGTACAACGGCAGTTTATTAGTTTGTCAGATTTTTATATCAACATTTTAACTGCTAACACTTTCCAGGTCAAGTTACAGATCATGTTATGCTTCACTCAATTTAATGTTAAGAATTTAAATATCAATCTAAGTTCCTAATTGGTTTACTTTGTTTCTAAGACATGAAATCATGTAAATATTACTGAAATTTCAGAGCATCAGGGGTCCAAGCTGGAAAATATGGTTCAAAATAAGATGTCTACTGAGGACTAATGACTGTGTTTCAGATATCTTGCTAGTGAAGCGTCCATTTGGTGTTTTCTGTAGTTTTTGATTATTGGATAACATATATGACCATAGAATATAAATACAATTCCTCTAGCGCCCAATACTTACCTGTATGTGAATTTCAGAAGATTTCGGTTACTTTCTATCTGATACTGATCCACAGCTTTTGCATTGCAGGTTCATGGTGCGTTTGCAGGATATAGTGGCATTACAGTAGGTTTATGTAACACCCACTATGTTTACTTTCCCATCCCCGAAGTGATATCCCATCCTAGGTTGGTGGACCCCAACAGTCGAATGTGGCATCGTTGCTTAACTTCAACAGGTCAACCCGATTTCATCTGATAATTTACCCTTTTTCCAATAAATTCAAGAGGCTTGGAAATTCAGGTTACCAAAAAGCATATATCATAGGAAGAAAGCTTCAAACTATGTCTGGCCAATTTGTTGAACAGGTATATGTGAAAATAATATTAAGGATGACATTTCCTCCTTATTTGAAAAATTGGTTATTTGTATAGCATGGCAGTTTCAAGTCCTGTCAATTGCATTCATATTATACTTTAGAGGAATCACCAAGCACTACGTGCTTCATTTTGATCGATTTGTAAGTTGTAACATTATTTAACCGATGTTAGGGGTCAAATGGCCCAAATTTAATGAGTAAATTAGCAGATGAACTGTTGTGTTTGAAATTCACGCCTTGAATACTGGATTGCACGTTAATAATTGCAGACTCTGGGATGAATTTTGTGGCTAAATTGTGCAAGGTTATTTGCAAAGCATTTTTAAGGATATTTTGGCACTCGTCATGGTTGGTGCCTTGGTGAGAAGAGAACAATTTAGTAAATTACACTGACACTCATACCGGTGTTTGGATCAGGCATTTTATGCTGGTAATGTAATTTTTCATGGTATTTTAATTACCGCTCAATGAAAAATGCTCCGTTTGGATACTCTGAAACCACAATTTGAAGAATTTCTAAGCATTTCAATTCTATGTAAAATTTAGAATTTGAAATTCTACTAAACTAGGTGGAATATTTAATATTCTTAAGTCTTTGTTTTCATCTTGACAGAACATGTATCTTGCTCTTAACCTTTCATTGCTCATCCATCGCATGCTTCTCTTGAATGAATCTTTCTTACTGAAACTCCAACCCTCTAGCGAATGTCTCCCCGTTCTCTTTTGGAGATTCCAAACTGTCAATGATTAGTATTGAATCAAACCATTGACGAAGAGACTTGAAGATCATCGATGAACCAAACTGCTTATGAAGAGAGTCAAAGATTAGTGACAAATCAAACTATTGGTCGAACATCACCTAGGAGGAGGAGCCAAATGATGCTTTGTCGTCTTCAATTGCTGGAAGTAAGGAGACAAATCGTTGCTCGGTATTGTATGTGATGTGTTATAGAGAAAATGAGGAGAGAGAAAAGTTAAAAAAAAAATAAATAGTATAGTTATTCTAAATTGCTATGAAAATGCATTCCAAGATTGATAATCCAAACAAGTTATTCCAAGGCAAGAGCAGGTATCTTAAACTAGGTTGGAATAAGAGTTGGTTTATCTGAACCTTGAAAATTGAATTATAAAATCTCAATTTTCCTCATAAGATAATGTAAATAGGAAAATATGTGATTCTATGTTTATCTTTCCTGATAAATTTTGGTTTTAGAAGATATCTCTATCATTCTGGTGCAAGATAAAGCTTTCCTCTTGCCTTAATTATATTGGTCAAGTTCTCTAAATACTGAGTAGATTACTCGGTCAGCCACTGAGTACGGAGGTTTGCGAAGTTCGAGTAGTATATATGCCCCCCAAGTTTTGAAGCTGATTGTAGCAGCTTTGTAAAACATCTTCTTTTTTGTCTACTCTAGTGTCACCACCAATCAACCAAGTTCAACAAGTACTCATGGGTCTGGTTGTAGTCAAATCTGAGAAAGTTATTCTCCTCTTTAACTGAGTGTTACTTTAGTCTTAAATGAAACTATATGGGTAGTTATCTTCTTCCAAATTTTGGCGGTCAAGTATTTGAAGGGATGTCTTTTAGACGACCCCTTTATTCATACTCATTAAATGTTGTTGCACATTTTTTATAAAAGCATAATGATTATGTCTTTTGAAATGTGAAAACACTCTCGGGTTACTCAAAAGTTGCATCTTCCCTAGTCGTCGACTAAAATAGATCTAATAGTTTGGAGCGATGTGTCCTTTCGATCCTTATAAGCTTCTAGAAAACTATAAATAGAGGGAGTGATTTTTCTCCCCCTTCACTTATTACAAATTTTCTTTCTTCTCTGGTCAAAGATTTTTCTCCTAAAAAAATACAAAATGGAGTGCTCAATGATAACCCTTTCGAGTTATTCCTAGGTTCATGGCAAAGTCAAAACCTATTCCACTAGTTTCTGTACTTACATGTCGATCATCTATTTCCTTGAAGGTGTCAAATTTTGCCATGATGATCGGCCAGGAGTGATGTTTTTTGAGTCGTGTCTCGCTAGTGAGCACATCTTTATGTGTGCCTATCCTATAGAGACACGTTTCATGTACACGTCTTTATAAGTTCAAAGTGGACATTCTCTGAGAGTTGAATGTTGCCTTTACCCAAGGGTGGTTGGGTCTCTCTTACCCGCATTTCAGGTAGGGTCGTTATTGGCCTATACACCACCTCTTACAAATATTTCAAAGGTCATTTTTTTCGAGTTCATCCTGGGGTAGAGTCTATGCCAATATTTTACTAGGCAAGGGGCTACTCGTTTCCCCTTCTGTTGGACTTCTTCTCCCAACACAAATTACTAAACCAGTGTCATACATGTCTCATTTTGATCAAGAGGATATGACTATACTTTACAAGTATCCTAGGGCTCTTCATTGCAAGAACCTGGTAAACATGCCTTTTTCAAAAACTCCAAATGCAGATTGGAAATGTGATTACTTTCCATTCGATTTTTGCTTTTTTGTATTATGTATCGAGTTCTCACTTTGTTTTTCCTCTTTTTAGGCTTAGGTTGAGAAGGCTAAGAAGGAAAGAGCTGATGCTAAGAAAGCTAAGGCTAAAGAAAAATTTATTCATGTTGAGGTGGCTAATAACTGGATGCCTCATCTTCCTCTCGCCAGTTCAAGTCCAAACAAGACAATGGAACTCAGTTCTTCATCTTAGGATGTTGCAGGAAAGAAAAAGGTTGCTACCCCATCACCAGTGCTACTCCTTCCTCCGTTGAGAGTCACCTTGCCTTCCTTTCTACGAAGGATGGGGTTTCTTCTCTTTGGGGTAAGGACTTCAATCCTGATGTCGTTATCTAGTAGTCCATGTTCAGTCTGCCAAATTGCAATATACTAAGGGAGGTGGTCCCCGAGCATCCATGGACTATATTGCCCATTTTCAGGTAAGGTCTTGGGGGATTGCTGAATTTTGGGCTGATGAGTTCAAGAAGGCTAATGCTAGGTCCCAGAAAGCTCAAGCCAAACTTACCAAAGCAAATAGGCTTTGGTCAAAGCTACCAAGGCAAATGAAAGTCTCATGTAGTCGATCGAGGAATCCTGGAAGTCATTGGAAGGTACAGGGACTAAGTTAATGAGGGTTGAGGTTCAAGAGGAGGCTTTGAAAGGCAAGCTAAAAAAGGAGACAGACTCGGCTAAGACTCTTCAAAATGAGGTTAAGCGTCTTCACAAATAGTTTGGGCTCTTCTATGAATCAACTCTTTTTATTCTAAGTATCAAATTACTCTTTCATTCTTTAACTTCTTAATTAGGAATTTCTTGGTAAAATAATCGTTTCTAAATGTTAGCCAATTTTATTGGTCTATTAATTTTTAGTATGTTTAGTTAGTTAAGCAACTTAGTCTAATCTTGTTTTAGCTGAATAACTTAGTTTCTTTGGTCTATTTTTAGCCAAATAACATAGTTCTTTGGTTTACATTTAGCTGAGTGACCTGATTTCTTTGGTCTTTGTTTAGCCAAATAACTTAGTCATTTGCATTCTATGTTTAGCCGAATGCGTCTATTGGTCTATGATTAGCCAAATGTGTGTATCGGTCTATGTTTATCCAAGTAACTTCATCTCTTTGGTCTGTGTTGAGCCAAATGACTTAGTTACCTTCAGTATATTTTCATGGTTACTCGGCTTTGGCTATTACTATTTTTTCATTCAAGTTTGGGAACTTCACTGCTAAATGGGGGGTGGATATGACCGCTCCCAACTCATTAAAGGTTGGTTAGCAAGTGGGAATATTGTATGACTAAGTGGTAAACCTGCTCCTTAAACACTAGAAACTGATCATATTAGTCGACTTATAAGTATTTTCAACTTGTGGTTGATGCTTAAGGTGTCTAGATGAGCTCAAGATGCTTCAGGTGTATGTCATAGCCAAAGGCGCACAAGGCATAAAGCTAAGATGAATATACTCTTGGCGTGAGGACGAGCTGAAGATGCTTAAGGCTCTAAGTGGAGCTGGCTAAGTGCAGAGTACTCAAGGATGAGTTGAAGTCATTCGAGGAAGGATTGGCCAATGGCACTAGAAATGCTCGAGGCAATTTAAGACACTCAAGGCTTCTTGAATGATTTCCAATTTTTATTCTACCACTAGTCATGGTGTTTCTTTGTTATTCACCATTGATGGTGAATCTATCCATGTTTGGATTTGATAATTCAATTGTCACTAACCTATTTCCCTCCTCGCGTATTGCAAGGTTCAGAGATATTTGACTTTGGGTCCCTTGAACCAAGTGACATTCTATAGGTCCTATTGGTGTGAAATTCCCTTAGCCGTGCTGACAACTGAATATTAAATGTTGATTCCCTTTAGGCGATTGACCCAAGGAAGGGAATATTTTCCTTGGTTGGGTTCCTAGTCCCCTCTAAAGAGCTTTCAAACAATCAATGAACTAAAGTTTCTAAATTAAATTACTCCTATGTAGAAATTGCAGTAAAGGAAGCAATAAACGACTACAAGCAATAAAGTAATTTGAAAGAGATAGGAGAAATAAGGTAGATAAGCAAGATAATGCAAATAATAGGCAAGAAAATGATTGGGTTTTGCGTGTTGATATCTGTGTGTTTTAGAATGTGATAGGTCCTATTTATAATGATTGACTAATGGTTACATTAGCTGAAGCATTATTAAAAATCCCTAAAATCTAAGAGATCATGCTACCATTTCTTCAACTACTTCTTTGTTCGTCAAGCTTACTTCCACATTTTCTTAAAATGGCCTATGCACTATTCAAAGTGTTTCATCCCAGTTGTTTTACCATTTTTCCCATTTCATCCACGTCAGTTGCCTCAATCGGCTTCCATATGCTAGTCATAGCCAATCAATAGTTATTGCTCCAACGGCTAACTTTTATGTGTTAACATAACTGCCCCTCTTTTCCTGAGTTGTTTGAAAATTGAATTCTATGTCCTTGAAAGACGATAGGAAAATAACCAAATAATGAAGAATGTTTGAATCTAGCAACCATATTTTGAGTTTTGAAATTCGATTTCCGCTTTTAACTTCTATTTCTCTTATCTTTTGCAACCGATCTTGGACCTTCTCCTTATAAAATTCTTCAACAACTTCACTTTTCTTCCCGATCACAATCTTCAAAAAATCCCTAACCGAACATCATGTGAACTGCTTTTGAGCAACCTATCTCTTGCACTTCCATCCGTTTGCCTAAACTTGGCCCTTATTCCCCCACATAAACTATTACTGCCTTCGATGAGCAACACCAAGAGTTTTTTATGGGTCCTTGCTACCTTAAGCAAGGTGAGAGTACTAGAAAAATGGCTAACAAGGTGTTTAACCATGAGAAAAATCCCCTTCCCATTACTTATGATTGGTATGGGATCCATAAATTCCCTTCCAACTTTTGCACCTAGCAAGACCTCTTCCAGAATATCAAACTTGGATAAAGAGGGTTTTTGCTTCCTACAAAGATGAATGGAAGGAATGGGAATTTATGATATGATCATGTTGTTAGCCGTTGATATGCACTGGCCACGGGATGTATTGGTCGGAATCTTAGGGTTTTGGTCAATGGCTACAAACGGATTTGTGCTCCTTAAAGCTATGGTTGGCCAAACTCTCCTAGATGTAGCGGTTATTCTCAACTTGCCAATTTATGGCGAGGAGTGTAAGATCCTAATTTTCGTAAACTAGATTAAAAAGGATTGTTATTTATAAATAAACAGTTTTAAAAAAATAATGAGATTTTATAAATAAATAAATAAGGAGATATAATTATTAATTAAAATAATGATTTGAGAGAAAATAAAAAGGGTATTTTATTTATTTGTTTGATAGAGAATAAAATAAAGTTTGTCTTTATAAAATAATAAATAATAAATAAATAAATAAATAGAGTAAATAATAGGTCGTAAATGCCCCTAGCTATAAATAGCAACATGCTAGGTCAGTTTTTACATTGACTCCTCAGCCTTCTCTGCCTCACCATTTCGTTTCTTCTATCTTCTCCCAAAATCCTCTCTTTTTTTCGCAGGCCACCTAACCTGTCTCAGAAAAATGACGATCTCGGACTCATTCACCGTTGGATCATCGTGAAATTTGAGCACTGCGTTTGCAGCCCAATTCCGAGCATTCTCACCGTTGGGAATTTTGATATCGTGTTTGAGCTGAGAGAAATACCTTTTGCATTGTAGCCTTTTCCTTTTCCGCAGAAACCCAAAACGGTCTCAGTAAAAATTATGATCCTGGTTTCGTTAAGCGTTGGATTTTCATGAAATTTGGATATGTTGTTCGAAATTCAATTTCTCACACTTTCACCATTGGGATTTGCGAGATAATGTTTGTGGAGGGAGAAAAAGGAATCGCATGAAGACAGTACAAGTGGAGGTTTCAATCCCTTCTTCGTCTCTCTGACGTTTGGGAACTCTATCAGAGCAGTCGGAGGAAAAATTGGAGGAATCTCAGGGAACCGCTAGAGATGCTGCTGTCGTTGTTGGAAGACACGTGAGCCCGCTTAGAGGTAAGGGATGAGTTATTCACATTTGGGAATTAGTGAGAACATGTGTAAGGATCCTTAGAGAGATCAATTGGAATGGGTTTTGGGGTGTTTTTGCAATTTTCATTTTATCCTTATAATTATTATAGTGAATTATATATGTTTGACAGACCAATTTTTGTGAAATTGATGTTATTGTGTTGAGCATGAATCCTATAAATCGAGTATTTTTTCTAATTAATATGAATTGATTAAATAAAGTAAGGAGAAATTTAGATAGAGATATTGATTTTGTATTTTTCTCTTTTTCTTGTTGTTTAGGTTTTTATATATAATTTAAAAAATTAATATCATAATTGAAACTGACCAAAGTGTTCATATAATTATTTAGAATTTGTGATTCAATATGATGTATGCTAGTTTATAGATATAGAGGTAGTTATTTATATTAATAATTTATATAAATAATATTGTAGAGTGTTATAGTATGATTCCAAAAATTATTAAGTGTTGGAGTTTGAGAATATTATGGTTAAATTTCATGAACATGTGTATGTTGTACCTTATGAATATCATTGGGAATGTTATGAGATGGTTGATGTGATGTTATGAGATGTTAAAGTGTGGACATGATATTCGATTGTGAATAAGTGGATGTGTTAACACTTGATGTTACATTAATTATATCGTGAGCTATGAATTATACAATAACCCGACCAGTGTTTATGCGCAATGTTAAAGAGAAAGTGTAGGTTCCTAGTTAGGAACTAGTGTTAAATTGTAGCGCAATTGTGTTAAACATGTTTGAAACGTAAGTATGAGGTTGTGGTATTGTATAATTCATGAGCAGTGCTTATAAATGAAATATGTGATGAATTGTGGAATAATATGTTGCCTTGAGATTATAATATTGTTATTGATATTGAGTAAAAGTGTAAAGTAGAACAGGTGTTGAATTATGAGATACGTGAAAATATGTGATGGTGGATTGTGACATTATGAGATGTGAAATTGTGAATGAGTTTTGGTTGTGAATAAGTGTGTGAATAACTCTTGATGTGACATTATTTGTGTTGTAAGTTGTGAATTGTATAATAACCCGACCAGTGTTATCTTGAGAAAAGTGTAAATGCACAGTGTTAAAGAGAAAGTGTAGGTTTCCTATTTAGGAACCAATGTTAAAGAGAAAGTGTAGGTTTCTATTTAGGAACCAATGTTAAATTGTAGCGCAATATGTTGTACGTGTTTAAGACACGAGTGTGAGGTCGTGGGTATTGTATAATTCACTAGTAGTGTCTGTGTGCTAAAATGATTTTAGGGGTTGGACTTGAATCAGGAGAGAGAGGCCTTGACGGACTCTTCGGAGTGTAGGCCTTGGGGGTCACCGGGTTTGAGTGCTCCTTTAAGCCTATGCTGATCCCATATGGTTGGAGCATTCTCGCAAAACATCGTGACCCTGACTGGTCTCCCTATGATCTTACTTAGTGAGAGTGACCTGGCAAACTCATTGTGTGGTGTGTCTTGTTATGTACTCCTAAGCGCCCCAGGGTGGTTTTTCACTGACATGGTACCACATTGCATGTAGGCTTGAGTCTTAGCATAATTGTCTCATGCGCTTGCTAATTGTTTATTATGAAATTGAGGTGTTATTATATCTTGATCAGAGCGAGTGATTCTTGTGTAATGTGATTGATGATTGAAAAGTGTGATTGATAGATGAAATGTGAATTTTGAATGACAAAGTGGTGGAATTACGTGAATTACGTAAAAGTAAGTTTTATTTGGTTTATATGATATGTATATCTAGTTGTCTTGTTTCTCTATTAGTTAGGATTGTGATAACTCACTCTCAGTTTGCTGTTTGTGTTTGGATCCTGTGATGATCTTGAACTTTGTGTTCGGGGGAGCAGATGACTAGGTGAACTGCTTTAAGGAATATTGTGTTGAAGGACGTCGGGGCACAACGCTATGATAAGATGTGACATTGGGATATAAGTTTTTATGTTAATTTTATGATGTTAGTCTATTTTTTTTCACCTCACTGATTTAACAAAATATTTTTATAAATTTTGACAGCCTTATTTTGAGCCGAATATGTTTTTAATGAGTTTTATTTGGTAATTGAAGTGAATGTGAACCTTTTACCCATGTGATTTTGTTTACCAATATATTTTATTTATTTATATATATGTCGGGGTAGAGGGTGTCACAAGGAGTTATCATCACTCTATGGTAAATGCTGTGTTCCTTCCACCACCCTTGACATCAAATTTTCAAAAGATGACTTTGGGTATTCCAAATTCATGTTTGTAAATTTTGGCGGCCTTATTTTGAGCCAAATATATTTTTAATGAGTTTTATTTGGTAATTGAAGTGAATGTGAACCTTTTACTCATGCGATTTTGTTTACCAATATATTTTATTTATTTATATATATGTCGGGATAGAGGGTGTCACAAGGAGTTATCATCACTCTATGGTAAATGTTGTGTTCCTTCCACCACCCTTGACATCAAATTTTCAAAAGATGACTTTGGGTATTCCAAATTCATATTTTTGAATGCTAAGAAAAGTGATGTTGGCTCATCAGGTGAGCACCACGCTTTCCTTTTGATGTGGTTTTGTAGGTACTTCATTTGTACTGGCTCAATGGGAGTAGTTAGCGAAATATTGCAACTTTGTATCGACTATTACATTCTTTCATGATTTGACTTTGGGTCCACTATTTCTCTCTACACTTTATAGAGGAATTTTCCATCTTTTCAACAACCTTGAAGACAGCCAAGTTGAATACAAGACTGTTGATGATTCGATTAGGTTTTTGATCCTTTAGGCACAACTATATTTTCCAGGCATCCTATATTCTGGGATTAGTTTCTTAGAAACCAAACAAAATGACACTTGTTATGGGCAAACCCTCATTTGCCTCCCAACACCAAAAGCGTTGTCCTTTTCAATTTCAAATTGGCTCTTGATGGCTGACCTCACCCTTCATTTTTCTCTTACTCCTCTCCATCATCAGCTAACAGGTTCACATTGGACCTTAGTAGATATGGTTACGCTTAGTAAAGGGCATTATAGCCAGGAATATCTGAGCATCAGCTTTGGCTAGTCACTGTCTCTTGTTTGGTGTAAAGCCTACATCAAGGAACAACAAACTAGTTGTTGAGGCTTATTATCCTCCCTATTATAAGGCAATTTGGTCTAATTTAGTTGATTTGCCTAAAACCTTGATGATCCTTTTTAAAGAGATGAAATTGGATCTATGATCTCGATTCTCTTGTTAGATAATATATGATCTTGTCTTATCTTTTCTTGCATGATAAATCTTTTTTGAATTTGTAGGTAATTTTTATCTTTCTATTATATATAAACCAATAGAAATATAATTTTTCCTATTTCTTGATTTATTATGACGAGATTCTTTTATATCAAATAATTTAGTTAATCAACTATCAAATACAAAGATCTGTTGAATTTGAATAATGCACAACACCCTTCTAGCAACTTAACCTACTTAACTATACTTAATAACATACCCATGGACTGTCATGCTATCCATGATGACATTTTCGGGCATTGGCGAAACTTCCATCTCTTTCGTTGGATCTCGCGTTTGCTCTTGAATACCTACTATGATCATTTATCCAAGTCTCAGACTACCAATACCATGGCTAGCTTCACATCTTTATATATAAAAAAAAAAGCTTTACAACTTAAAATATATCCATACCAATAAACCGGGGCAGTAACTAAAACTGTAGTCACTACATTCACTCAAAGCTTAGTCAGTGCCGCGCTGTGGCGCCACTTATCACTGTTTTGGTTCCACAACCAATACTGTACAGAAATACACGTGCATAGAGGTACTTAGATGGGACACCACAAAACTGACACATGCATAAGGCTCAGCGAATCATTCTTCTTACTTCATGATGCCTCCCTTGTTCATAATTATTAATTTACTGAAGAATTTAGCTCTATTCATAATTTCATGCATTAATTTATAGTTTTAGAATTTCAAGAGAATTGTCTGCCCTAACTTATTTAGTTCGTCTCATATGCAATGCATATCGGGATCCATTATATATAAATATGTACTTTCGGTACTGGTCAGTTTTACTGGGTTAGGTATATTAATCCAATTGAACATGCTTGGCTGTTTTAAATCAGTCAATGTGAATTATTTTATGTTGTTTTTCTCTAACGTACTAGTGAGAAAAACTATAAATTAATGCGGTCTTTAATCATATTCATAATTATATATCATTAGATCACCTTCAAAACTTTCTAATTTTGTGAATCTCTTAAAAAGTTTCACAACATAAATTAATTTATGATGTTTTATAAGTGATCTTATCTTGGAGGCTGCAACCAATTTATTTGTTTGTGACACAGAAGGTACAATTAAACTTCCCTTACAAGTGACGTTTCCTAAGTTAGAACCTTTTTCTTGTACAAGGTATCATTTGGTATAAGGAATAATTTATTTTTTAAAAAAATAATTATATATATGAGAATATAACTTTTTTAGTAGAGAATAAAAATGTCTATTGAAAAAAAAAGGTTCTTATAAATGTTAGTTTATGAATAAATAAGAATAAAATTTTCTTATCGTTAATGTGGAATTTTTTTCATTATAATTAAGTATAAATTAAATATTCCTATAGGAAGCGAAAATAAATATATTATTTCTAAGAGAGATAAATATTTCTATACGCGTTTCATGTATATAGGATAAAATGAGTTTAGATCTCTCAATTTTTTTGTCAAATTGGTCTTAAGTCCTATTTGAAAATAAACTTTCATAAGTACTATTTATAGGAAAAAAAAATAAGACGATAGAATATTTGAGTTAAAATTAACTTATGCAATTTTTAGACAATTAAAATATTTTTTTTTTATAAAAGTTAAGTACAACTTAATTAATTTTACTTTTTTATTGTCTTCTCCTATAAATACTCATGTGAAAAACTCAACTTACTTATTTTACACCCTGTTTCGGGTGGTTTTTAGTTAAGTTTCAAAATTTAAAAAAAAAACCACCAATTTTTAATTTTAATTTTTTTTCTCTAATTTAGTTTTAAAATAAATTTATTTTGAAAGTTTTCTATCATGCATATTAAAATTAGTTTAATGGTGTTGTTATGTGGTGATGGTGATGACAACAGTAGTAGTGATGACATCGATAGTGATTGCTAACGAATGTGGCAATGGTGTCAGTGGTGCCAATGGTATTGATGGTGACAACGATGTTGTTGGTGGTGGTGATGGTGGTGACTGGTGACAGTGACAATGACGACAACAAAATCATAATTCAAGGTTAGATGCACTCATATAAGCAAAAGAGATAAAATCACAAGTTTTTATAATGATTCATCTCAATCATTGAAACTATGTCCAGTTCTTACAAACCCTCCAAGTTCAACTATCTTTCACAATGATACAAATATTCTTTTTACCATCTACTTCTACCTTTATCCAAGTGGACTTTTCAATAGCCTCTCCAAGATAATCCCTAAGTATTTTTTACTACAAAGCCACTTCTGGCTTCAACAAATCATCATACTTGTTTAAGGTAAGGTGCACATTGACTATATGACTAACGTTTGACAAATGAATATACAACTTAATTTTACAATCAATGACTCTAAGAATAAGCAAGGTGTATTGAGAGATTAAAACTATCTTAGAAAGATTTTCCAATGAGTTTGAATGCTTGGGAATGATTTTCTCGTTGAAGTCTTTAACTTCAACGCTTCAAATCTTTCGGTATATATAGACTTGAGGGAGAACTAATTGTTGTTTCTAAACGATCTTCTTCTTTGTTTGTTGTGAAATGTTTGTTGATGCATTAAATGCAACGTTAAATGCACATCATCAACTTGTCAAGATTTTTGTAATAAAGCATTCTGCTTATCATCCTTGAGGAGTACTCCAAATCTTCATATCAAAGGTCAAATAGCCTCTTGTGCATTCAAGTACACTACAACTTGCATTATGAATGTCTTTTAGTGGAGTAGGTAGTTTTATCATTTTACTTTTGTCTTTCTCTTTGTTCTTGGACATATCCTATATATGAAGAATAAAAAAAACATTCTATGAAGGATCAAACTAACAAAGCACTAATCTTGATCACAAATGTTACGGACTCAATGCTTGTTGACTATCATATGACAAAACAGGTGCAAACACAACATTACTTTCATCTATTTGCTACAAGACCCAATCTTTAAAATTTAATATTTATTTACTCTAATAATAAAAATTGAGGATACTAATTTATCTTGTTACTCAACAAGTTATATATAAAATATGCAAATGAGATGTCTGATAATGGCAGATGGGTGCCATTAATAATCATGACTAACACTAACACAAATGATGTTGATCTTAGGAACACAAAGGATGTAACTCAAATGATATAACATCCCATGATGTCATATTGAATTTACTAACTAAAATATAGAACTAGTTATTTTAAGAAAATAGGTGAGTTCTAAAATTGAAAGTAAATTCATTTTCACTTTACAACTTTAAAATAAATCCATGTATGAAAACAATTCAAATTAAGAGAAAAAAAATAAAATAAAAACAAAAAAACAAATGACATCCATTTATAGAAATGATTAATTTCATCTATAGAAATTAATCGGGATCATGAATAAGATAGCGATTTAAGACTATCTAATAATATCTCAAATAATAAGTCTCACATCAAATTAGAATACTAGACACAACTTGCTCATATCATAATTTTTACTTTTAAAGTTTAAAAAAAAACTACATAAAAATTATATCTTATCTTAATCATTTTAAAATAAAATTTACCCTTCTTATGATGTTGTGCCTTATAATGGATTTTTGGCAATGAAGTTAATACTTACTTTTTGACGGGTCTCACTGGTCAGTAACTAAAACAAAAGCTAGTGGGCCTTCTGTTCAATATCGCGTTCTCCAATCCCAATAACAAGCAGAGGCAAATCTTCCGTTTGCTGAGTTAAATCTTGGTCGCAAATACTGACAACGACCAAAACAAGTAATCAAGCCACATTCACTTTGTTACCTTAAACTAAATTCCAATACCATGCCAAAATCAACCAAATTATTACCCGTGATGCTATTTGTATATTCTCGTGACAATTGATAAACGAAAAGTACCTATTAAGAAAATTAAAAAAAAAAATCAACTAATTAAAGAATTAATATATAATAGAATTTTTTATTAAAAATTGTGATAATGTTCCATTGAAAATCCTGAAGAGTATGTTTGCTATTTTTTTTCCTATTTTTTATAATGCCCATGTCATTCGCTAATGCCCATAACTTTCTCACACCAAAAAGAGAAAGGATAATCGGAAAGTAAGGCTTTTCCTTTTATTTGTATTCTTTTTTTTGTTTAATTGGACAACACAAATTCTATTTTCCTCCAGAATTCGTACACAACACAAAATAAATAAAAAATTCTCAATTTATATTTCATTCTCTTTCCCGAAAAATGAAAAGTTAGGACACATAATGAATAGCCATTCTGTCAAAATGTTGATTCTTGCTACTTGACATGCTTTGCGTCAGCAACACATAGTTTCATCAAAATTTCCTCTCCCATCCATATCTCCGCAGCTGTTTCTATAACTTGATCATAACATACTAGCAACACCTCCTTTTCATGCTATAAGCATGAAATTGCTTAAATTTTCATCTTATCCACCCAAGACACACCTTCATTGAGTGTGTTACCAACTGCCTACAAGGCCACACTAAACTCTTATTCAACCAAACCAAATGAACTCTGGTGAAGGAAATAAATTAAAATTTCATGACTTGAAAGTCCCCTCAGAAGGGTTTAGTCAGATTTCCTCCTCTTAGAATTTGGAGTATCAAGGGAAGAATCTCTATATGATCCAACTGTTAATTCATCACTTATAGAGCTCAAGCATGCAGCATCAAGCACCCCAATAGGGCTTTGGGGTACAAATGATGCTAAGTTATTGCCCAAGTTTGCAGAATCTTGCATCAATGACAAATCTTTGATCAATTCAAGACCCTTCAAAATTCTTTCCTACAAAATGAAAACCTCATAACTTAGAAAACAAAATGCAGTAACTTATAAATGGACGATGATACATGTTAAACACCAATTTTTGTTTGTGTTGGAAATGGAAATCACCATATTACCTTCCCAACAATGAAAAAACATGCTGCAGCAGTTTCTTCTGCTTGCATTTGTAAGGCTTTGTCAATCTCTTCTGCTTGTATTTCCCTTGATACAGAAATTGCCACTGCTGCAGCAATTTCAGAGGGCCTGAATTCCAAGAAATTGATACCTATATTGATTTCCCAACAAGCACCACATTATTCCTCAAGAACATAGTATAAAGGCTAAACACACTAACAGAGTAAAGAGAATATATACATTTAATTATGTTAAGGATGGGTCCTACTGATCTCATAATGGATGACTTTACTATAACTTGGTCACAGTTGATCTTCCTGAGGAAGTAATCTAGGAAGGAAAATGGAGTTGAAGCCTGCATTTGCCATCTCAATGTGCTTAACACCAGTAGTTCCATTCTTTGAATGGTTTTAGCTTCAAATACAAACTTAGGTTCTCCAACCTACCAATTACAAACAAAAGTGATAAAATAAGAGGAAAATGTACATGCCAAAAGTATATTTGACAATCTGGGTAATACGATTCTACTATACCTGTAAATCTACAAAAGGAGGCACTTTAATCTCATCCATTTTGGCAGCAATTGACAAACATGCTACTGCTAACAGTTGTATACTCCAACTTTTGCCTCTCTAAACATACCAAGAGAAAAGGCCAGCAAAATGAATTTAGACTATTAAGATCAGGAAAACATAAACTCAATAAAACACTGGTATGCTTTTAGTATTTGATCTTACTGGTAATTCATATACTGATAGGAACCGATCCAAGTAGTTCACAGATAGACATAAACTACAGGGTCCAAAACCATAGTAAGCATGAGCCTGTTGATCACATTAGACAAAGTAAAATTTAATAACTGAGTTATCCAATCTAAAACCAAAAATCACACAGCTTCAACAAGTAATGAGCAGAACATATCAAAATCCAAATAACAGTAGTACTGCTGCTACATAACCCACTTCGATATTTATGAAAATAAAGGAAACTTCACAGCAATAGCCAGCCAATTGAAATCCAATAAGAAAACCATAAATTGTAAAGAAATTGATACCAAAATGGAAAAGTTAATCTTTTTATATGACTAAAAACCCATTAAATATACTTGAACCACCAAGGTAAGAATCCCAGTAAATTAACCAAAAAAATCTTAAAAGGGAATTCATTTTTCACTATCGTTGAATGAAAAGAAAAAAAGAGCTTTGTTGAAAGTAATCATTCTCCATCAATCAAAGGATGAAACAAGCAACAAAATCAAGAACCCCCATTAGATAAAACCAATAAACCAACCTTCCAAATCCAATCAAGAGCCTCATTCCTAACACTCAAGTCCAAGTCCCCACTAAGCAGCCTCTTGAGGTAACCAACGTGGGGCAAATGCTCGCTCTCCCTCCCAACCAAACCCATAACAGTTTCATCGCTCTGTACAGAAAAATCCCAAAAATGTTCCGATCCATGATTGTCCTTAATCAGACACTGATTGTTAAAGTTAAGATGTTTGTGGTCCCAGGAAAGAGATTCATCTGCAACATTACAATCAAACTCATCAAAGCACGTGTCATTGTTTTCCAGACACAGAAGGGTTGAGGTTGCAGGGTCAATGCTCCCTTCCATTGTTAGACCTCAAAATGGTATAAAAAATAATAATAGAAACCTTGTAAAACTAGTTCTTCAACAGATGGATTAAAAGAAGAAAACTTTATGCACACAAAAATGAAAAAATCTATAATGTAGACGCTTAGAGGATTGAGAGAAACGTGGAGTGGATGATGAAAGAAGAGGGTGGGGAAGGGGACAACGTTTATGTAGGAAACTTGGCATGTGCCGTAGGTTAAAGACTTAAAGGGGTATTGAAGAGAAATATTTGTGAAGCCGCCAGAATCGATTGATTCATTCATACGTGTAATTGTGGGTCGGGTCTGGTCTGGTCAGGTAAAAGGAAAAGAAAATAAGTAAATAATATCAAAATCTTTATTTAAAGATTACCAAAATTGTTTGGTTTTTCCACCTTGATAAAATGAAAGAAGAGTTTCCCTTTTGTGTAAAAATGCGTATAATTAATTTTTTTCTATATTTTGTTTGGTTTGTTGATTTTGACTGAATTTGACTAAAAACTTATTAGTATGTCAAATAGAAGTAACTAGGTTAGTGTTCCGTAAGTTGCACATACATGAAATTCATATTTTATAATTTATAAGAATAATATTTTTTAGTATTTTTAATTTTTAATATACTATTAATTATTTAAATTTTAATAAATATATTAGTAAATATGTTAATAAATATTTAAATATATATATATACACGTGTTCTAGAAAATTATTATTATTGAAAGTATTATCATAGGTAATATCTTTTTTATTATTATGATATTTTACACGATCCTTTTTAACTTTAAAAAAAAATTGATTTAGTTCTTTGTTTTTTATTTGTTTTTGGTATCCTTATTATTGGTACAAGACTTTTTGTTAATGATTATCTTCATAAAAAATTAGCATTTGTCCATATGGTAAAACCTTCTTTTATAATAGATTTTTAAATTTTTAAATTAATTAATTATGCTAATTTTGTCCCAGTTTCTCCTTTTATTTAGTTGGTTGCTCCCACCCGAGTTGCTAAAAGCTCAAGTTCTGTTAAGACGACAATGGAGAAGTAGAGTGACGAACAACATCCTTTGTCACACCTCTAAAACTGGGGGAAAAAAAAGATAGCATTAGAAATGTTTTATGCAATCTTATGCAAAAATAAAAGAAAGTGACAAAAGAAAAAGATAAAAGAAGAAACCAGATATCAAAGAGAGGGAGGAGAGGAAGCATAAAAAGGAATGGAGATTTTTAGATTTATCTTAATTTTCAAGTATATGATTGATATATTTTTCTCTTTATTTCACCTTTTCATTTATCTGTATATTTTTATTTTTTTACATCTAATTAAGATTTTTGTTCTTTTATATTTTACAATAGTTCTCTTGCTGTAATATATCTTTTTTTTTATATTTTTTGTTTTGACTAGTTATTTAGATCTAGATAATCTAAAGCCATGTGTTGGTTTTCAAATTCAGATTTTTTGGGGTCATAATAAAAATTGATAGGGGCATTAAAAAATTATATGAATGCTTCATACTTCCTCAAAGCATTTCGAAATTTATCTTATATAAATATTTTAAAAAATAGTTTTTTTTTTAATTATGTTTCCAAAAATATTGTTATATATTACATTATTTTGATTAATTTAAATTGTTTCCTAAAATATATATCATTAAAAATAAAACAAATTTATTTTTGTGTAGTATTGATTTATTTTATACACACATTATCAAATCAAAATATAAATATACAAAAAATTGATTTATTTTACAAATTTTTGGAGTAAATTTAGTTTAAATCAGAATATATGTTTATATTGTTAGGTTGAATATTCAAATCATACCAATCATAATTTATTTAATTTAGTAATTTTTTAGGCAATTCAATAATTGTTTTGCATGATTTTGATTTTAATATAGAAGAATAAAACAATTAAAATGAATATTTAAATTGATTACATTTAATAGAAAAAATAAAATTAATTGTATTTAGTTGAGAAGAATGAACCTATGATTATCATCTGACATCATCTCATAGAATAAAATTTATATATATATATATATATATATATATATAATAATTTTATTATTCATAGATAAAGTATCTATTTAAATTTTGTTAAATAAAGTAAGTTTTTAATTACTAATTTGGAACCTATCTATACTTGTCCGGACTTTGTTGTTTTGACCATGTGTGTAACATTATAAGTTTTTGTATCTGGATAAGGAAATTTAACGTGCTTTAGTCATGGTGTCAATTACCTTCTAACTTCACTCTAATATCGCTGCAAAATTTTTCTAATGGTGTAAAACTGTGAGAAATTTCTAGCACTCAACAAATCATCAAAATTCTTTACTATAAAAAATTATTTTATTATACTTAATAAAGTTTTGATTTAAATTTTTTAAAATAAAGTAAGTTTTTAATTACTAATTTGCACCCTATACTTGTCTAAACAGGTCGTGCAAGATGCAAGGCAAATTAGGCATCAACCTAAGGCCCAAAAATAAAATTTAAAACAAATTTTAACTGATCAAAATAAAATAATTTAAAATTTCTCTCTTTCCTAAAAATTAGTTAATCAATATCATCTTTTTAAAAATTAATCAATATCACAATTAATGTCATTTAAAGTATTTTATTTATCCCAAAAAAGTAAATCACTATTAACTTTCTTTTAATCCATCCCAATTCCCTAACTAACGTATCTCACTCTTCAGACTCCATTCTTCACGTTTTTTCATCTCCTCATCTTCGTTCATAAAAAAAAATCTATTATTCTCCTTCCCTTGAATGAAACCTATTGTCTATTAATCAAATTTTGTCTCCGCGGCTCAACCTCTCTGGATTTGACATCGTCTGGATTCTGAACGCCTATAAACCGCATACATCCCAGCGTCTCGCGTACAGAGCTTTCATCTCCATCCCGGTGGATTGGTGGAATGATTCATTTCACGGGCATGACTCTGGGTATGCAGCAATACAACACGTATCACGTAGCACCCTTGCACCTGACACAACATCTAAACAACAAAATCTCTGCCTGTTTCCAATTTCAGGTTCTATCCTTCTGTTCATCGATCATCATTTTCTATAATATTTAGTTAATTTTTTTTATTTTGATTACTTACAAAAGAAAATGTCAAATAGAAAGTATGAATCTGGTTATGAAAAATTGAAGAAAAAAATGAAAAGTTGAAAAGCTAATTGAATCTCAACGTGGTGCCCTTGATAAATTTGTTATTATTCATAAAAATGACTCAGAAGCAAGTTCAATAGGTGAAAATGTGATAGAATAACCACTGATAGATCATACTGACAACGAGGAAAATGTTATAGAACAACCACCTATAGATAATACTGACAATGAGGTAGAACAACCACCTAGAGATGATACTGACAATGGTGAAAACGTGATAGAACAACCACCTATAAATAATACTGACAACACAAATAGTCATAATTTCAATCAAGAACTAGAAGACAATATTTTAGAAATAGGAGTAGAAGGAATGTTGAGCATAATAACACTTCTAGTGAAGTACCTACAAATATTTATGACCTAGGACTATGGAAAAATATTGATGGAAAATTTAGAGATTTAATGATAGAAAATGATTCTATCAAACATGACAATTTTAAATATCCAAAAGATGAAAATAATAGATATTTCTATTCATCATGTTATCAACGAACACTGTCAAATGGAGAAAAACATGATAGAAGATGGCTAGTTTATTCTAAAGATTTAGACAAAGTGTATTGTTTTGGCTGTAAGTTATTTGGTTCAACAAATGTTAGTCAAGTAGCAAATGAAGGGACTAAAGATTGGAAGAATCCTGGTTCCAAACTTAAGAGTCATGAAACAAATCATGAACATATAATTAATATGACCAAGTGGATTGAACTAGAAAAGAGATTGACAACAAAACAAACAATTGATAAGAATATACAAGAACAAATTAACAAAGAAAAGGAACATTGGGAAAAGGTTCTACTTAGGATTATAGCTATAGTCAAATATCTTTCTAAAAATAATCTTGCTTTTCATGGAACAAATGAAAAGATATATGAAAAAGGTAATGGTAATTTTTTGAGTTTGATTGAGATGCTTGCGGAATTTGATCCAATTATGCAAGAACATGTTAGGCGCATAAAAAGTAATGAAACTCGTAATCATTTCTTGAGTAATACCATACAAAACGAGCTTATAGAGATGATAGCCTTCCAAGTTAAAAAGTCAATCATAGAGAAAGTTAAAGATGCAAAATATTTTTCTGTTATTCTTGATTGTACTCCTGATGTAAGTCATCAAGAACAAATGACTTTTATCTTGAGATGCGTTGATACTTCTAAATCTCCAATTAAAATTGAGGAGTAATTTTTAGAATTTTTAAAAGTTGATGACACATCAGGAAAAGATCTTTTTAATGAGCTTGTTAATGTTTTAAAAAAATATGGCCTTAATATTGATGATATAAGGGGACAAGGTTATGATAATGGTTCCAACATGAAGGGTAAAAATCAAGGAGTGCAAAGAAGATTATTAGACATAAATCCTAGAGCATTTTATACATCGTGTGAGCGTCATAACTTGAACTTAGTTTTATGTGATATGGCTAGTTCGTCTCCTAGAGCTATTTCTTTTTTGGAGTTCTACAACATATTTATTCTTTCTTTGCTTCATCTACCAAACGGTGGAAAATTTTGCAAGATAATGTATCTAAATTTTATGTTAAATCATTATCTCAAACTCGTTGGGAAAGTAGAATAGAAAGTGTCAAAGCTATTAAGTTTCAAGCTCCAAAGGTAAGAAATGCTTTGACTGAATTATCAAAAAATTGTGAAGATCCTAAATTAAAAAGTGAAGCCATGTCTTTAGCAACTCATGAACTTGAAGATTTTGAATTTTTATTAGGAATGAATATTTGGTATGATATTTTGTTTGTTGTCAATTCTGTTAGCAAGATTCTACAATCAAAAGGTATGCATATAGATGTTGCTATAGATCATTTAAAAGGTCTTATCACTTATTTAAAACATTATAGGGAAAATGGGTTTGCATTGGCTTTAGAATTCACAGAAAAAATGGCTATCAAAATGGATATAGAGCCAAAATTTTGTGAAAAACGTAAAATTCATAGAAAACCTCATTTTGATGAAAATATTAGTAATGAGATCACACATTCACCTGAAGAATATTTTCGTATTGAGTATTTTTTATACATATTAGATCAATCAATTAATTCTATTGAGACACGATTTGAACAATTTTTACAATATGAGACTATTTTTGGATTTTTATTTGATTCCAAAAAAATTAAAGCTTTAGATGAGGATGAATTGAAAAAATATTGTATTAATCTTGAAAAGTTTTTAAGGTTTAATGAATACTCTGATATTGATGGTCTTGATTTATTTTCAGAACTGAAAGTACTAAGAGAAATGTTAAGAGAAGAAATTAGCACACCAATAGAAGTATTGAGTTATATTAAAACTTTAGATTCTTTTCCAAATGTTTACATTGCATATAAAATTTTATTGACAATCCTTGTAACAGTTACTACTACTGAAAGAAGTTTTTCAAAATTAAAATTGCTTAAATCATATCTAAAATCAACAATGTTACAAGATAGATTGAATGAGTTAGCTATTTTATCTATTGAAAGTGAAGTGTTAGAATTGTTTGATTATAAAACTCTGATAAATGATTTTACAGCTAAAAAAGTTAGAAAATTAATATAAAAATTGATATTTTATATAATATACTAAGTCTCTTTAAAATTCTTGTAAAAAAAAGTCTCCTTTAACATTTTCGTCTTAGGCCCCAAAATGTCTGTACACGGCCTGTCCAATATAGCATCTTCTATTTTTTAAGTCTACTGGTCAAGGTAAGAGAGCTTACTCGACTTCTTTATTTTGAAATGCTTGGGTGGAAATATATTTATAAACGTCAAGGTAGTTCTATAATTTGTATTTTTATAATTAATAATACATTATTTCTAAAATAAAATGACAAAAATAAGTTTTAAACTTTATTTGACATTTTTAATAAAAATTGAGAGAAACACATTGATATAATGACATTTCCATGAAAAAAAATTTAATTAGGGGCAACACTGGCTTTTTACCTTGTGAAAATTATTTCAAAAATCTAAAATAATATATTTTAGTTTCTTAATGATAAATTCCATATTTGAATGACTTTGAGAATTTATATGTATTTTGTAATTTTTTTTGCTAAGTATTCTCTTATTAGGGTAAAAATGTAAATTCACATGCAAATGGTTTTATAATTTTTTTTTAAAATTAGTGATATGAAATCAATGCAGTAGTTTATTTTAAATTTTCTGAGTTAAAATAAATTAATTTAATAATTATTTCTTATTTTAACAAGTTTACTAGTTTAGTAAACACCAAGAATAAATTGATGATTTCTTCATTTTATTTAAATATTTAAATTTTATATTTTAAAGTGATAAAAAGGACATTTCAAATTATTTTAAGTTCAAGACTTATGATAAAGAATGATGCTTTAATATTGATAAAAAAAACTTAACAACATACATTATCCACTGAAAAGCAAAAAACGGAAAATGTGTAAGAAGTATAGTACAAATGTTTATAAAAATGGATTTAAAGGAAGTTTCCTTTAAAATTCTTATGATAATTATAATGAATTATGAAAGCCTAGAACCCAATGGTAAATTCGTGTTTTTCACAAATCTAGTTACCTGTTGATGATAACTTTTGTTTGATACTTAAGGCCTATGGTATAAGTATAATAAGAAGGGTCTAAGAATTTAAATGGGTAAAATTCATGTTTTTAGTTCCTGGGCTTGCTCCCAATTATGCATTTTTTAACTATAGATTTGAGGAAGGATTAAAAACATTTTTTTTTATAAAGTTTAGTGATTAAATTGCACTCATGACATAAAAAAAAGTGATTAAATTACACAATTTGTAAGTTTGGAGACTAAAAACAAGAATCAATAAAAGTATAGAGAGAAAACATATTTTATCCTATTGAAAACACAAAATGATGATGTGGACTTATAATTTGTGAATTGTTGATGAATTCACGCATAAATGAACAATTGTTGTGAATGAGTATGCATGCAAGTTAGGAGGTAGTTAGAAGGCATTCCAACCAGGGTAGGAAATTATGAGTGTCACCTCATAATGGAACTTGGGGATAGATAAACAAATCATTTCTAAAATAAAATGATGTGATTGAATGAATCACTTTCAAATGATTCTCCAACTTGTCTCATAGGAAGAAGGGTTATTTCTAGCCCCTAAAATTATTTCCCTCTAGTGTAGAGGAGGATAACCACCTCTTCTTGTACTCCAATTAATTGTAGTACTATTTAAGAGATGTTTGAGTCTTGACCAACTTAGTGAGTGAGTTTTTATTGACTATTTCTTTCTCCCTTGTTATGATATATTTTCTTCTTTAGTTTTTTTTATATCTATATCTATCTGTATCTTGTTTTGAAATACTTTGTATTTTATTTAATTAGCTCCCATGTTATGATGGATTTTCTTCTTTGGTTTGTATTTGATATTTATGTGTATTTTGTTTTGAAATACTTGTATTCATGCATTTCATTATGATATAATTTTTTCTAATGGTTTATATATATAGACATACAAACAAAGAGATATATAGAGAGAGATAACATTTATTTAATGGTTGTCACAACCTACCCTTCGGCGGGAGGGCGAGTGACATGTCATTATTTTCTCCTATTTCTTAACCCTTTTTGCACCATTTTAAATACTTATTAGTCTTAATTGTCAAATTTATTAGGTAGTTTTATTATTTGGGCCCATTCAACTAATTTGATGTTTTTAATCTAATTTCAGGAATTAATAAAACATTGGGCTTGAATCTAGCATTGGGCTTGGACTTGAAGAGGGCAGACTAATTTATTCTACAAAATTAGATCTTATCTTATCTTATCTAGATATTATTTAGATTTGATCTCATCTAGATATTATTTCATCTAGATCTTATCTTATCTAGATTTGATTTGATTTTACTTATGGGCTTGGATTTAAAATAGATCTGTAAGCTTTGGGGCTGAAAAAAACTATATAACAACACCAAGGTTCTAGTTTAGCTCTCTTTCTCTCTTCTATTTTTCGTTTTTAGTTTTAGTCTCTCTTCTCTTTCTCTTTTATTTTCATTTTTTTTACAATTTTAGTTCAGACTTTTAGTTTTATCAATAAAATTTCGTTCTCTATTTGATTAATGGAAGGCTAAGTCCGCAGCGTTGTTTTTTCTTGAGGATCAAGCACAGTTCTCTTTGAGGTTCTATTATTACTGTTAAATTCTGTTCAGTTTTTCCTCTTCACTAATTACTCTAAATTTGTTGCTATTAATTCATGCATGCTTAGTGCTTGATTATTTGTCTCTGCGCTTAATTTACGTTCATGCTTAATGATCGTTTATGAGTAATTGGTGTGTGTGATGCTTAATCACATAATGAATGCTTTATGTTAAATTTCGCTTAGTAATTTAATTTAGGGTTGGATTAAGTGGTTGAACTGATAAAGGATAAATTCTCGCAACCTAGGATAAGAGACTTGCTTGTGAATCAAGGGGAAGTAACGTATTTTAATTATGATAAATTCTAATTCAATTTTACTCGTTGTTTAATTTACAAAAGCAAACAACCACCCCCCCCCCCCAATTTGTTACTATTTCCTACTATCTGTTATGAACATTTGGTGTATCATTGCTCGTTGGGAAACGACCTAGGATCACTTTCTAGTTACTACATTTTAATATTTATTTGATTCGGGTACGGCCTCGATCAAATTTGGCGCTGTTGCCGGGGAGCAGTGTCCAAAGGTTCATAATAGCTAGTGTCGTGTTAGTGTTTAATTCTTTCATGTTTTATGTTTAATTGTTAGTGTTGTGTTAGTGTTGTTTAGTGTCTTGGTATTTTGTTTAGTGTGTGTTCTGTTTTAGTTTTTCTGTTAAGCGCTTCCCCTGTTTCAGTTTTAGGTGTTTTGCTGTGAATAGTATTTTGCGACGGATTTAGCGATCACTTTTGCTTGCGGCAAAACAGAGTAGTAGTGGAAATCATGTAGCGACGGATTTTAGCGACCACCCTTGCTGAATTATTTGAGATTTTTTGTTTTAGTAGCTAGAGTTGTTATTTTTGGCTGAATTTTTTTGTGGTAACTTCTTTTAATCTATATTTTGTGGAAAAAATAGCTAGAGTCTTTAGTTTGGTTAGATTTGAAAGTTCCAAAAAAGTTGCAAATTTGATTTTTGTCAAAACTTCAAACGATCATAACTTTTGCTCTGGTTATCAGAATCGCAATTATTATATATGTATTTGGGGTAGAAAAAAATTTCCTATGCCGTGTAAGCCCGCCATAGGCCAGCTGAGGTCTCCATCTTCCAAAAAAGTGATTCTGTCAAAAGTTTTTTTTATTTTTCAAGTATTATTCTCTTATTTTTCTTAACTTATCATTTTTAGCTTATATAGTTAAACTTCGAATTTTCATTTGAAATGTTTTGTGATATCTTATCATTTTATAAGGTTGCTCACAAAATTTCAAGTCATTTGGATATCATTTAATGGTAGCTATAGTTCAAACCTACACTATTACTTTCATAAGAAGACAACTAATTATGCATGCTGAATTTAGTGTATGACTAGAGGAAATCCATCTGACTTACAACCCTTTGATCCTGAGATAGATAGGACATTTCATAGATTAGTTAGACATCATTTAGTACCTTTTGAGCATCCTGAGCATTCTGTTATTGTGATTTTGAGCATTATAGTTTTAAACATTCTGATTTTGTACATTCTGAGAATATGGCACAACCTCCACCCCATGATGTAGAAGCAAATGACTTTGATGTTTTGATGATGATCATGGTGATTTGATGCAAATGATGCAAATGCACTTTTCAAGTTTAAATTCAAGACAATGATTCAAGAATGCAAGACACAACATCAAGATGATCACTAGTATTTTAGGAAGGGAATTCCTAATTGATATAGCAAAAGGTTTGGCCAAGTAATTTAAGTTAAAAAGTGTTTTTCAAGAGATTTACTCTCTGGTAATCGATTACCAGAGGATGTAATCGATTACCAGTGGCCAAAAATGTTTACAACAGCTATTAAAAATTTGAATTCAAATTTTAGACTGTGTAATCGATTACACCATATTGGTAATCGATTACCAGCAGTTAATAAACGTTTTAATTCAAATTTTAAAACCTGTAATCGATTACACAAATCCTGTAATCGATTACCAGAGGAAATTTTCAGAAAAATATTTCTAAGAGTCACATCTTCTCAAATGGCTTTTACATGACCACCAAAGGTCTATATATATGTGACTTAAAACACGAATTTGCTCAGAGTTTTTCAGAACAACAAGTGTTATTCTCTCAAAGAGCAAAAACATTTCATCCTCTTAAGAATTCCTTGGCCAATTCACTTGCATTTCAATAAGGAATCATTTGAGTGCTCAGATTGTAAAATCTATCTCTTTCAAGAGAGATTCATTCTTCTCTTCTTTCTAAATTCTCTAAGGGATTAAGAGACCGATGGTCTCTTGTTGTAAAAGAATTCTGAACACAAAGGAAGGATTGTCCTTGTGTGTTCAGAACTTGTAAAAAGATTTTACAAGATAGTGGAACTCTCAAGCAAGTTGCTTGGGGACTGGGCGTAGGCACAAGGGTGTGGCCGAACTAGTATAAATCCGAGTTTGCACTTTCTCTTCCCTTAAACTCTTCTATTTATTATTGCTTTATATTTATATTCAGATTGTTCTATTTGAATCATTATTTAAGAGTTCATGTTTAAGGGAATTTGTAATTTGAATAGAGAGTGAAATAGAATTTTAATTGGGGAAATAGTTTGCAATATCTTAATTCAACCCCCCTTCTTAAGATATATGAGGCCACTTGTCTAACAAGTGGTATCAGAGCTTTATTCTTGTATAAAGTTTAGAAGCTTCAAGAAAAATGGCCTTAGCAAACTTCTTATTTCCAGAAGGAAATTCAATCAATAGACCTCCAATCTTTAATGGAGAGGGTTACCACTACTGGAAAACCCGAATGCAAATTTTTATTGAGGCAATAGACTTAAATATTTGGGAAGCCATAGAA
Organism: Glycine soja; assembly: GCF_004193775.1. Taxonomy (NCBI): domain Eukaryota; kingdom Viridiplantae; phylum Streptophyta; class Magnoliopsida; order Fabales; family Fabaceae; genus Glycine; species Glycine soja. The sequence continues at coordinate 24,255,173 of NC_041019.1, forward strand.
ATAGGGCCTTATATACCCACCACAGTAGAAAGAATCACAATAGATGGGAGCACAACAAGTGAAAGCATAACAATAGAAAAACCTAGAGATAGATGGTCTGAAGAGGATGGAAGACGAGTACAATACAATTTAAAAGCCAAAAACATAATTACATCTCCCTGTGGAACGAATGAATATTTCAGGGTTTCAAATTGTAAGAGTGCTAAGGAAATGTGGGACACTCTACAATTAACACATGAAGGAACAACAAATGTTAAAAGATCTAGGATAAACACATTAACTCGTGAATATGAACTATTTAGGATGAATGCAAATGAAAACATTCAAGACATGCAAAAGAGGTTCACACATATAGTAAATCATCTTGCAGCCTTAGGGAAAAAGTTTCAAAATGAAGATCTCATAAACAAAGTGTTAAGATGTTTAAGCAGAGAATGACAACCTAAAGTGACAGCCATTACTGAATCAAGAGATTTATCTAACATGACTCTTGCTACTATATTTGGAAAGTTACAGGAACACGAAATGGAATTGTTGAGATTAAATCAACATGAAGAAAATGACAAGAAAAAGAAGGGAATTGCTCTTAAAGCCTCATCTTCAATCCAAGAAGAAAGTGATAAGGAAATTGATCTAGATGAAGATGATGATCTTAGCCTTTTTGTAAAAAGGTTCAACAAGTTTCTTAAAGTAAGAGGAAATCAAAGGCGACCCAATTTTAAATCTAAAAGAAGGGCATAAAATTCATCCTCTACTCCAAAATGCTTTGAATGCAATCAACCTGGACATCTGAGGGTTGATTGTTCTATCTTCAAGAAAAAGATGGAGAAGTCTGAAAAGAAAAATTTTAGTGAAAAGAAATTGAAGAAAGCATACATCACATGGATGACAATGATATGGAATCTTTTGAAGATTCAGAAAATGAAGAGATAAACCTCTGTCTAATGGCTAAAAGTTATGAAAGTGATGAAGAGGTAACATCTTCAAATAACTTATCCATTTCTTTTGATGAATTACAAGATGCATTTGCTGATTTGCATAAAGAGTCAATTAAACTTGCAAAGTTAGTTTCATCTTCTAAGAAAACAATTTCAGATTTAGAAAATGAAATTTCAAAATTAAACAAAGAATTAGATCATCTTAGAACTGAAGTCTCAATTTCTAAATCAAATGAAAAAGTTCATATCTCTACTATTTCTGACAAGAAAATATCTGATTCTTGTAGTTGTTGTGAAAAATATGAAAAAGAAATTAAAGAGTTGAAAAACTCACTTGCAAAATTTTCTTATAGTAAAAATAATTTGGATGTCATATTAGGAAAACAAAGATGTGTCTCCAATAAGGTTGAAATACGATATAAATATGAAAAACAACAAAAATTTCATAAAAACTTCTTTACTTCCACACAAAAATATAATTCTAGTTCTATCACTTGTTTTTACTGTGGAAGAAAAGGGCATGTCATATCTACTTGCTACTTTAAGAAAAACTACAACAACATTAAAATGATATGGGTCCCAAAAGGATCTTCAGTTTACACTAACACACAAGGACCCAATAAAGTTTGGGTACCTAAGTCAAAAACTTGATTATGTAGGTATCTTTGAGGAAGGAGTGGTACATAGATAGCGGATGTTCAAAACATATGACTGGAGATGCATCAAAGTTTACACATATCTCTCCCAAGAATAGCGGGCATGTAACATATGGTGACAACAACAAAGGTAGAATCCTTGGAGTTGGTAAAATAGGTACAAATTCTTCAAACTCCATCGAAAATGTTCTACTTGTTGAAGGTCTTAAGCACAACATTCTTAGTGTTAGTCAATTATGTGACAAAGGATATCTAGTATCATTTGATTCTCAAAAATGTCTTATAGAACATAAGCATGACATTAATATAAAGCATGTAGGACATAGAGTCAACAATGTATACATGATAGACTTAAGCCTAAAACTAGATAACAACCATTGTTTTCTTAGCAAAGATGATGATCCATGGTTATGGCATAAAAGAATTGCTCACATAAACATGGATCACTTAAACAAATTAATTTCAAAAGATTTAGTAGTTGGTTTTCCTAAATTGAAATTTGAAAAAGATAAACTATGCGATGTATGTCAAAAGGGTAAACAAACTAGAGTCTCATCCAAACCTAAAAATATTGTTTCAACCACTCAACCCTTACAATTATTGCATATGGATTTATTTGGTCCATCTAGAACCATGAGTTTTGGAGGAAATTACTATGCTCTTGTCATAGTTGATGATTTCTCTAGATATACTTGGACATTATTCATTACTCATAAAAGTGATGCATTCCAAGCATTTAGAAAACTTGCTAAAGTTATACAAAACCAGAAAAATCTTAAGATTGCATCCATTAGAAGTGATCATGGGGGTGAATTTGAAAACAAAGATTTTGAATTATTTTGTGAAGAACATGGTATTGAGCATAATTTTTCTGCACCTAGAACCCCTCAACAAAATGGAGTTGTTGAGAGGAAAAATAGGTCATTGGAAGAAATTGCTAGAACTTTATTAAATTATACTTTTCTTCCAAAATATTTTTGGGCTGAAGCCGTCAATATTGCATGTTACATCATGAATAGGACTTTAATAAGACCCATTTTAAAGAAAACCCCATATGAGTTATATAATGGTAGAAAACCCAACATTTCACATCTACATGTTTTTGGTTGCAAATGTTTTGAGCTTAATAATGGTAAAGATAATCTAGGAAAATTTGATGCAAAATCTGATGAAGGCATCTTTCTTGGATATTCATTGCAAAGCAAAGCATATAGAATATATAACAAAAGAACTATGAATATTGAGGAATCCATTCATGTTACTTTTGATGAATCTAATGCTATCTTGTCAAGAAAGAATATGCTAGATGATATTGCAAAATCTTTAGAACAAATTCATATTCATGGACAAGATTCTAAAGGAAAAGGGAAAGGAAGCAATGAAGATCCTCTTGAAGAAGCCAAATCAAATAATCAACTTCCAAAAGAATGGAAAGCCTCAAAAGATCATCCTCTCGACAGCATTATTGGTGATATCTCAAAAGGGGTAACAACTAGACATTCTCTTAAAGAATTATGCAATAGTATGGCTTTTGTATCTATGATTGAACCTAAAAATATAAAAGAAGCCATAATAGATGATAATTGGATAATTGCCATGCAAGAAGAACTGAATCAATTTGAAAGAAACAATGTGTGGGAACTTGTAGAGAAACCTAAAAATTATCCCATCATAGGAACAAAATGGGTATTTAGAAATAAGTTAGATGAACATGGAATAATCATTAGAAATAAGGCTAGATTAGTTGCAAAAGGATATAATCAAGAAGAAGGTATAGATTATGAAGAAACATATGCTCCAGTTGCTAGATTAGAAGCCATCAGAATGCTCTTAGCATATGCATCCATAATGAATTTTAAGCTTTATCAAATGGATGTTAAAAGTGCTTTTCTAAATGGCTTAATTCAAGAAGAAGTATATGTTGAACAACCACCAGGCTTTGAAATATTGGATAAGCCAAATCATGCCTATAAATTGAAAAAGGCTTTATATGGCTTGAAACAAGCCCCTAGGGCTTGGTACGAGCGTCTAAGTAAGTTCCTTTTAGAAAATGACTTTTCTAGAGGAAAAGTGGATACTACTCTTTTTATAAAGAGAAAATCACATGATATTTTATTAGTTCAAATTTATGTTGATGACATTATTTTTGGATCCACTAATGAATTATTGTGCAAGGAATTCTCCCATGACATGCAAAGTGAGTTTGAAATGTCAATGATGGGAGAACTTAACTTCTTTCTTGGATTGCAAATTAAACAAACCAAGGATGGTATCTTTGTCAATCAATCCAAGTATTGCAAAGAGTTAATCCGCAAATTTGACATGGAAAATGCTAAGCACATGGCTACACCAATGAGCACTGCTTGCTATCTAGATAAAGATGAAACTGGTAAGTCAATAGATGTTAAGCAATATCGAGGTATGATCGGATCACTTCTTTATTTATCTGCTAGCAAACTTGATATAGTGTTTAGTGTGTGTATATGTGATAGATTTCAATCAAATCCTAAACAATCACATCTTAGTGCTGTTAAAAGAATCAGAAGATATTTAGTAGGCACTATGAACATAGGTTTATGGTATCCTAGAAATTCCACATGCACCTTAATTGGATATTCTGATTCAGACTTTGCCGATTGTAAAACAGATAGAAAGAGCATAAGTGGAACTTGTCAGTTCATTGGTCCTGCTCTAGTTTCTTGGCATAGTAAGAAACAAAATAGTGTTGCTTTATCCATTGCAGAAGCGGAATATATTTCTGCCGGCAGTTGTTGTGCACAAATCTTATGGATGAAGCAACAACTTTCTGATTATGGAATCCTTCTTGACCATATACCTATTAGATGTGATAGTAAAAGTGCAATTAATCTCTCCAAGAATCCAGTTCAACACTCTAGAACTAAACATATAGAAATTAGGCACCATTTTCTAAGAGATCATGTTCTAAAGGGAGATTGTGTATTAGAGTTTGTTGATACTAAGAATCAACTTGCTGATATCTTTACAAAACCTCTCCCCAAAGAAACATTATTCTCTATTAGAAGGGAATTAGGCCTCTTAGATGTTAGTGATTTAGATAAATAAGGATTGATTGATTAATTTATTCTTATGATTGATTGTTTATGTTAAGTATGTTACTTTGATTGATTTTGTTTAAATTCTTGTTATTATGATAGGATTTATGAATTCCTGTATGTTTGATCTTTGAATGATTGAATTAAGTGCATTAGTAGTGATAATTAATAATATTAGATGTATTTAGCATAGACATAGGTAATTTTTTGAGAAACTAGCCTAGTTTATGCTCTGGTAATCGATTACCATCCAGTGTAATCGATTACACAAGAACAGACAGCCTGTAATCGATTACAACAGTCCCAGAATTCTGATAGATTACCTTCTCAATCTGTCCAGAATCCCAAAAATGTGAGTGCCATTACATTGAGGTCAGGAAAGCAGTGTCAAGGACCCCAACCAGTAGCATCTTCCTCATCCGCCAATGAATCTGCCTAACCTCACTCTACTCTAGAAAAAGATGATGACAAAAATTTAAAGAGTAAGTTACCTAACAATTTCTATGCAGGTGAATCTAAAGAGAAGCAGCATATCCCTCTTCCATTCCCTCCAAGAGCAATTTCCAACAAAAAAATGGAAGAGGCAGAGAGGGAGATCTTGGAAACATTTAGGAAAATATAGGTAAACATACCTCTGCTGGATGCAATAAAGCAAATGTCTCCGCATTGATTCGTAAATCTGTTCCCCAAATTCCTGAAAAAAGTAAAGATCCAGGTACATCCAGCATACCTTGTATTATAGGGAACAATAAGTTTGACAATGCCATGCTAGATTTAGGAGCTTCTGTTAGTGTTATGCCTCTATCTATTTTTAATTCTCTATCTCTAGGTCCTTTGCAGTCAACTGATGTGGTAATTCATTTAGCTAATAGAAGTGTTGCCTATCCTGCTGGTTTCATAGAGGATGTCTTAGTTAGAGTTGGTGAGCCGATTTTCCCTGTTGATTTTTATATTTTAAATATGGAGGAGGGATTTTCTAAAGGATCAGTTCCCATCATTCTAGGCAGACCTTTTATGAAAACTGCTAGAACTAAGATAGATGTATATGTAGACACACTATCTATGGAGTTTGGTGATATAACTGTTCATTTTAATATTCTTGATGCTATGAAACACCCATCTGAAGATCTTTCTGTATTTCGTGTTGAAATAATTGACCATATTGTTGATGAATACATGACTGATCTTCATTCTAATCTGCATGCCTGTCACTCTTCATGCATTGAATATGAATTTGTACTCGATCATATGTCTGAATTTGATGCTAAGAGTGAATCTGAATTTGATATTGATTACATGTCTGCTGATGTTTTACCTCTTGAGATTGATTTTATAGAGTCAGATAGAACTAACCATGTTTCAGGAAGTACACATACCTCGGACTTTCTTTATGAGGTACAGGCTGAGAAACCATCTCTTTCTACCACTATCCAGCCATCCACACCAGAATTGAAGCCTCTGCCATCAAATTTAAAATATGCTTACTTGGATGATAGCAAAAGTTTTCCAGTAATTATATTTGTCTCCCTTGTTGATGAGCAAGAGGAGAAGTTGTTATCAGTTCTCAAGAAGCATAAGAAGGCTATAGGCTGGACCCTGGCGGACATTCCTGGTATTAGCCCACCCACATGTATGCATCGAATAAATTTAGAAGATGGGGCTAAACCAGTAAGACAACCACAGAGAAGACTCAACCCGATGATTCTTGATGTAGTGAAGAAGGAGGTAACCAAGCTTTTGCAAGCTGGAATCATTTATCCTATCTTCGACAGCCAATGGGTCAGTCCCGTCCAGGTAGTTCCAAAGAAAACTGGCCTCACCATGATAAAAAATAAGAAGGAGGAGCTGATTCCTACTTGGGTGCAGAACAGTTGGAGTGTATGCATCGACTATAGGAGGCTGAACCAGGTTACCAAAAAGGACCATTTTCCACTGCTATTCATTGACCAAATGCTTGAACGCCTGGCAGAAGGCTAATTCAAAGCCTAGGTTGATCCGATGGATGCTCTGGTTCCAAGAGTTTGACTTGGATATCCGTGATAGGAGCGGAACACAAAATTTAGTTGCTGATCATTTGAGTCAGATCGAACATGTGTCTGATGAGGACTCACCCATTCGGGATGATTTCCCGGATGATCATTTATATATATTGTATAGTATTTCTGATTCTCTTTCTACTCCCTGGTTTGCTAACATTGTCAATTATTTAGTTGCTTTTGTTTTTCCTCCCTTAGCATCTAAGGCCCAAAAAGATAAAATTAAAAGTGATGCTAAGCATTATATTTGGGATGACCCCTACTTGTGGAAATTGTGCAGTGATCAAGTCATTAGACGATGCATTCCAGATCATGAGACTGACTTAGTCCTGCAGTTCTGTCATTCTTCCGCACCGGGAGGTCATCTGGATGTTCAAAGGACAGCCCGCAAAGTGCTTGACTGTGGCTTTTATTGGCCCACCATCTTTAAAGATGCGTGGAAGATTTGTAGCACTTGTGAGCAATGTCTGAGAGCAGGAAGTGCACTTACATGGCGACAACAAATGCCTCAGCAACCTAGGCTATTCTGTAAGGTGTTTGATGTCTGGGGTATAGATTTCATGGGCCCTTTTCCTGTATCTTTTGGTTATTTTTACATTCTCCTTGCAGTTGATTATGTTTCAAAATAGGTAGAAGCCAAGCCCACTAGAACTAATGATGCTAAGGTTGTTGTAGATTTTGTCAGATCTAATATGTTTTGCAGGTTTGGAGTACCTAAAGCAATCGTTAGTGATCAAGGAACCCATTTTTGCAAGAAATCAATGCATGCCTTGCTTAAAAAGTATGGGGTTGTCCACAGGGTATCCACACCATACCACCCCCAAACCAATGGACAGGCATAAATTTCTAACAGGGAGATCAAGAGAATTTTAGAGAAGATTATGCAACCAAGCAAGAAAGATTGGAGTACTAGGCTAGATGATGCTCTTTGGGCACATAGGATTGCCTACAAAGCACCCATAGGAATGTCTCCTTATCGGGTTGTCTTTGGGAAGGCATGTCATCTTCCAGTGGAGATTGAGCACAAAGCATACTGGGCAGTGAAGACCTGCAACTTCTCTATGGATCAAGCTGGTGAGGAAAGAAAGTTGCAACTGAGTGAGTTAGATGAGATCTGCCTAGAAGCCTACGAGAATGCCAAGTTCTACAAAGAAAAGACCAAGAAGTTCCATGATAGCATGATAATTAAGAAGGACTTCATGGTTGGGCAAAAAGTTTTATTGTATAATTCTAAGCTTGGGCTCATGAGTGGTAAGTTGAGGTCTAAGTGGATTGGTCCTTTTGTTGTTACTAATGTTTTTCCTTATGGTATAGTTGAGATCAAAAGCGATTCCACAAACAAGAGCTTCAAGGTCAATGGACACCGACTTAAGCCATTCCTCACAAACCCTTCTTTAGTGGACATAGTGGTGGAAGAGACTTCCTTACTCCACCCTACTCTTCCTCTACAATGACTTAGGGAGTTTTTCTTTCTTATCTCCTTCTCTACTTTTATTACATTTGTCCGATTCTATTTGATGGTTTAATTGCTTTTAATCTTTTAATTGTGCCACATTTAGGACAATGTGTTGTTTAAGTATGGGGGGAGTGTGTTCTTTGGTTTTGGTTTTGTTAGTCGTGTTAAATTAGTTTAATTTTGTTAGTTTTGTTGGGTTCTAGTTTAATTTTGTTAGTTTTGTTGTGTTAAATTTGCATGTTTGTCTTTGAATTATAGGATATGTTCAAGTTATGGGTAATTGTTCTGAAAATAAAAGTCTCTTGACATTTTGTGACTTGAAATCCTTGTTTTTCCTTTACATGTCATGATAGTTTTGAAAGCTCAATTTGAAAGTGATAAGTTTACCTTTGTGAGAATTCGAGCCATCCATCATCATAATCTTTTGGTGTGTTTTGCCCTATTGATTGCTTGCACAATAGCCTTGGCTTGATTCTTGTTGATGCTTCCTAATTCACATGCATATTTGGAAATGATTTAGGCAATTTCGTTCTTATAAGCTTCTAGCCAAATGGACTTACCTTGAATTAATTCCTTTGATAGCCCCTTTGAGCCTATTTTCCCCTTTCTTTGTTTTGAAGCTCATTACAAGCCTTAAGTGAAAAAACCATGATATCACCTTACCCTTAAGGAATTTTGGAGCTTTGGAATTGTTTTGGGAATAAGCTGGGAATAAGTGTGTGTGGGGGGGGGGGGTATGTTTCATTGGAAGATATGATTTTTTGCCATGCTTAATGTTTTATTTTGGCCATGCTTGATGTATATATATATATATTGCCTAGTTCTTTCTTTAATCTTCAATTTCGTACTGTTCAATCAAAAAAAAAAATGAAAAATGAAAAAAAAAAAAAATTCAGTTGCTGCAAATTCTGCAATTTCGTACTCTTCAAAAAAGAAGAAGAAGAAGAAGAAGAAGAAGAAAAGAAGTGAAGTTGAATAAATAAGGTCTTGATATGAGAACTTGATTTGGGAGCCTTGGTTGATTTTGTTGATATTAGAGGGTTTGGGTTTACTACTTGTGCTTAATTTCCACTTATTCCCCATTGCTCCTCTATTCCTTTGGGATTTAGCTACTTATTCCATATTTTTCTTCCCTACCTTGTCCTTGGCCCCATTACAACCTTTAAAGACCTTTTGATCCTCATATGCATGTGTTGTCAAGTCGTTTGTCAATTTTAGAATTTTGCCAAGTCTATGTGGTGTTTGTTTTCATGGGTGCTTCGAGAGTAAACAGTAGCCTAGACACTTGAGAGATAGAGTGTATATCTTGTGAGGCTTAATCAATTTTCATTATTGAGCTGATTAACTATTTTTCCATGATTGGGTTGCTTGGATGATTTTCATGAATGTCTTGACTCTTTGGATCTCTTCATGTTAGATGTTACCCATTCCTTTCATTCCTTGATGTTCATTGAGAAATATGTAAATGTTTTTGTTTGTCTCTCTTTGATATCCTTAGATTTTGTTCTTTATTTCATTTTGCCCAGGAGTGCGAAAGGCTAAGTATGGGGGGTTTTGATGTACCATTATTTTCTCCTATTTCTTAACTCTTTTTGCACCATTTTAAATACTGATTAGTCTGAATTGTCAAATTTATTAGGCAGTATTATTATTTGGACCCATTCAGCTAATTTGATGTTTTTAATCTAATTTCAGAAATTAATGAAGCATTGGGCTTGAATCTAGCATTGAGCTTGGACTTGAAGAGGGCAGACTAATTTATTCTACAAAATTAGATCTTATCTTATCTAGATATTATTTAGATTTGATCTCATCTAGATATTAGTGAAAAAATCGTTTCCGTGAAGAAAATCCAAGTCGAGGAGCTTCCGTAACGCGTCCGAAACATTTCCGTGGGTGATTCCGTGAAGATTTTTCGCCATCTTTCGTTCGTTCTTCGTCGTTCTTCGGTCTTCAACCGGTAAGTTCCCAAAATCGAACTTTTTAATTCATTCTATGTACCCTTGGTGGTCCCCATTTGTTTCGTGTACTTTTATTTTCATTTCATTTACTTTCCGTACCCCTTTTTGACGTGCTCTAGTCATTTATTTAAGTCATTTTCTCGCCTAATAAAAAAATAAAATAAATTTCCACCGATCATTTGAATTGTAATATCTGTTAATTTCTGTTAAAATGAAATCTGACCGTTCGGTCGTGCCGTAACCACGTTGGAAACCAAAAAAGAGGTAAAATAATAATATAATAATAAAAAAATATCTTTTTAGTAAAATAAAACAAAAAAATTAATCGGACGTTCTCTTTGGGATTTTCTTTCTTAAGTGAATTGACTAATAACTAAAGTGAAACTAAGGCTAAAATCAACTCACAAAAGCAAGCTTTGTCCGCAAAAATCACTGAAAAAACGTTTTAAGGTCCAACGCCTTAAATGACCCCCTTTCAAGTAAAAAGAACCACTTGATTCGCCCCTTAAGAAAGAACTACGTAGGTCTGATTTCCTCTTCGATGGAGGGTACGCAGGAGCAAGAGCCCCGCTTTTGTCGACCTCAAAAATAAAAAAGAAATAAAAGTTTAGATACATAATTTCACACAATTATAATCTAAGGCTGTTGTCCTTTGGGACAAACGTGAGAGGTGCTAATACCATCCTCCCGAATCTGGAATATTCTTCATGACCGGTTTCCTTTGATTTTTCTAACGTTTTCCTTTCAATAAACATTGGTGGTGACTCCGCACATTTTCCTCCTATGGAAGACGCACCCGTGAGGCTCGCCTCGCTCGCCCGCAAAAGGGTAGGTTGCGATAGTTGGCGACTCCACTGGGGACTGTTTTGTGAGTTAGGCCTATTTTTAGGAAAGTGTGGAATTATGAAACTTTGTGTGTGCGTTTTTCTTGAACTGTGTAAAAATAATAAATGCTGTCTTTTCCACATTTTTACACTTCATTCTAAGCACCCATGGGTTTAAGTAAAAAAGGGACCCTATACCCGGGTTCATGGAAATCTAAGGAGTGGAGGTGAATCTATGGTCATGCTAGGTCTCCGACTTGCTTGATGATAGTGAAACCTCGTCTAGAACTTTCTCTCTTTATAATGTGTTGTCGCTGGTATTCCATACCACCGCAATATTATTATCTTGAGTGATGATACCTCTAGAAAACAACCATGTGAGATATGGATCGTTGGGAGTAGTTATTAGAGACCCCTAGATATTATCCTATAGGTTCCCAAATAGGGGCATGGAGCAAGCACGCTCTGTACCATTTGTTCTCATGCATTCATTTGCGGATAGCACATAAATTATAGTTTTGCTGTATATCTAGTGATATCGTGTCTCTTTAGAGTAACACGTCACTTTTTAATGCATACGTTGGGGCGCCGCAATGCCTAGAACGCAGTATTAAAAAGATGGATCTTTTTCGGTCTCGTATATGTAAATTACCACTTGTTTTTCTTTTCGTTTCATGCATGTGCATTGCATCATTCATATCAGAGCCTTGATTCACCCCTTTTTAGGTAAATGATGGGAACAAATCAAATTGGAAAAAAATTCTATCAAGTTAAGATTAAGGGCCTAGATGTCACCAGCCTTAAGGAGTTGGGACGGTTGATGGGACCCCTCCAGATGCAAGCCTTCCGCAAGGCGTACGGAAAGATTTTAGATTTGACCATAGCGAAGGTATTCACGGAAGCCGTTGTATCCCTCACCCAATACTATGACCAGCCATTGAGATGCTTCACGTTTGGGGACTTCCAAATAGTACCGACTGTTGAAGAATTTGAGGAGATTCTAGGATGTCCTCTTGGGGGAAGAAAACCGTATCTTTTCTCCGGGTTTCTTCCCTCCTTGAGCAAGATTGTAGCTGTGGTCAGGGATTCGGCGAGAGAGTTGGATCGTATAAAGCAAACTCGAAATGGCGTAGTGGGCCTACCGCGGAAGTACTTGGAAGGCAAGGCAAGGGATATGGCGAATCAAGAGGAGTGGGTCCCGTTTGTGGACGTACTAGCTTTGCTGATCTTTGGGGTTGTCCTCTTTCCAAATGTGGATGGTTTGGTGGACCTAGCCGCGATTGATGCTTTCCTTGCATATCACCATAGCAAGGAGAGCCCGGTGGTAGCTATCTTGGCGGACTTATTTGATACATTTGATCGAAGGTGCGAGAAGAACAGCGCACGAATTTTCTGCTGCTTACCCGCTTTTTGTGTGTGGTTGGTTTCGCACCTATTCCAACAAGACATAAGGCACCCATGTCCGCTCTAAAGTTATTGCTCGTGTGTCGAAAAGAGAAGAGTAGATTGGGACCAATACTTGGCTGGGATAGGAGGTAGAACAATCTACTGGTTTCCTCGATGGAAGGAAGGAAATGAGGGAGTTCTCTTCTCATGTGGGGACTACCCAAACATTCCGTTGATAGGGACGAGGGGTTGTATTAACTACAATCCCGCACTTGCTATAAGACAGTTAGGGTACCCCATGAGGGGAGCACCGACAGAAGAGAGCCTCTCGCCTTTCCTTGTGAGAGATTTCAGCGCGCAAAGTTTCAAGATTGTACAAAGAGTCCACAAGGCGTGGGAAAGTCTGTTATGGAAAGATAAAGAACTTAGGGGCATCTGTAATGGCATCATCGGTGGTTATCATGAATGGCTGAAAGTTCATACACGAGGGTTAGATTGGCTCTCCAAGTTGAAAATTATCAACGAGGAGAACTTCAAAGCTCTGGAAGAGGATGAAGAAGTCCGAGCTCTAAAAACAGAGCTAGGAAAGGCAAGACTCGCCAAAGGAAAATTCAAGTTAGTCGCTACAGATGTCCGGAAAGAGTGTGCCGAGTTACGAGAAGAAAATGCAGCTACCGCAAGAGCCCTTGAACAAGAAACCAAGAGGGCTCGCAAGGAAGAGCATGGCCGAGATAAATTCCGAGGAGCTTTGTGGGGCAGCAACAATGAGCTCAAGCTTCGAAGGGAAGAGAGACCAATCACGAGTACATAGCATGGTCTTAAATGAGGAGTTAGCTACTTGTTCAAGATCCAAGAGGAGTTTGGCCCAACACTTAGAAGCCACGGAGCAAAGCATGCTAGCTATAATAGGGCAGTACAAAGAAGAGTTAAACCAGTCTTTGACCCATGAGCAAAAGCTAGTAGAGGACTTCGCACAAACATACACCGAGAAGGACGCAAAAGGGGTGATTGATGCATTGCATGAAGAAGCAACCATGTGGATGGATAGGTTTGCCTTGACCTTAAATGGAAGTCAAGACCTCCCGTGACTACTAGCCAAAGCAAGGGCCATGGCCGAAGTGTGTTCAGCCCCGAAGGAAATTCACGGGCTAATCAATTACTGTCAACACATGATAAATTTAATGACCCATATAATTAGAAACCGTTAGGTTCTATTGTAACACTTTTGTAAAATCTTGGCTAGATGAAAGCTTTTGTTCCTTTTTTTCATAAAAAGAGAAGTTCTGAAACTCATCACGTTGTCTAAAAAGGCCTTGAGGTGGATCTAAGTGCTCTAATCATTCATTAGCATATTCATGATTTGGTGGCATGCTCACCACTGTTTGTTTCTTTAGGGAACTCACCATAACTAAAAAAGCGCAAAGGCACCTCTATAACACCCGATCCAAAAGTAAGATGGATAACAAAGAGGGAGTGCAAGAACAGATGAAGGCCGACATGTCGACCTTAAAAGATCAGATGGCTTCTATCATGGAAGCCATGCTAAAAATTCAAAAATCAATAGAAGACAATGCTACGGCAGCCGCTTCCAATACGGCTAGGGAAGCGGAACCGGTGCTACAGCCCGCAATGAACTTGGACCGGGAAAGAAGCGCGACGGGTTTCAATCGCAGGTATAGTCCTCAAGCCTACCCTTATGGTTTGCCTCTAGACTTCACCCCCCGTATCGCTCTAGACGATTTGAGCCAAGCCCCTACCTTCGAGGGGCAACTCCCTCCTCATGCCGACTATCCTCTGCAGGAAGATGATGAAGGAGATGCCCATTTAGGCCCTCTACTTCCCCTCAAGGAACCGGCCCCCCATGAGTTACCTCAACCAAACATAATCCGCCATGCCCCATCTTAATCCGCACCCGTTAAGGAACTCCTTCCCATTTCAAAAGACAAGGGAAAGATCGATCTGCTTGAAGAGAGATTGAGAGCGGTGGAAGGCCTCGACAACTATCCTTTCTCAGATTTAGCCGATCTGTGTCTGGTACCTGACATCATCATTCCTCCCAAGTTTAAAGTACCAGAGTTCGATAAATATAAAGGGACGACGTGCCCAAAGAGTCATCTTCGGATGTATTGCCGAAGGATGGGGGCATATTCCACGGATGAAAAGCTGTTAATGCACTTCTTTCAAGACAGCTTAGCCGGAGCAGTAGTGGCTTGGTACACAAATCTGGAAGCCGCTCAGGTCCGGTCGTGGAAAGACTTGGCAACTGCTTTCATTAGGCAGTACCAATACAACACAGATATGGCTCCTGATCGGAACCAACTTCAGAGCATGAGCAAACGGGAACATGAGTCCATCAAGGAATATGCTCAAAGGTGGAGAGACCTAGCAGCCCAAGTCATCCCACCTATGACTGAGAGGGAAATGATCACGATTATGGTAGATACGCTGCCTACGTTCTACTACGAGAAGCTGATAGGATATATGCCGACCAACTTTGCAGACCTCGTCTTCGCCGGAGAAAGAATTGAGTCCGGAATGAGGAAAGGCAGGTTTGAATACGCCTCCAATGCTGGCCCCAACAGCAATAGAAGAGCCCCAGTGGCAGGCACACAGAAAAAGGAAGGGGATACCCACGCGGTCACCACCGCCCCAACGTGGATGAAAACGCCCCAAAATGCTCAAAACTCATACCAACACAACCACCCGAACTTTTTGATCTGTGCCGGAAGTTCCCTCCCAACTCAAGTAGAAGGGCCTACCACAATAGAAAAAACGCTTGCACAACACGCGGCTCCAGCCACACCCCGGCCAGCCAATAATACGGCTCCTGGCGCGAGCTATAACAATACACGACGCCCCCCGAGAGACGAGTTCTCTCCTATTCCCATGGCGTATTCTGAGTTATGGCCCTCATTATTGGAAAACCATTTGGTGGTGGCCATACCCGGGAAGGTCTTCCAGTCACCATACCCCAAGTGGTACAACTCAAATGCCACGTGCGCATACCATAGTGGAGCCCCCGGACACAACATTGATTCTTGCCTGCCATTCAAGTATGAGGTGCAACACCTAATAAATGCCGGCTGGCTATCATTTCAAGAAGAGGGCCCCAACGTTAAGACCAATCCACTAGCCAGTCATGGAGGAGCTAGCGTAAATGCCATCGAAAAGGATAGGCCGTCAGGGTCAAAGAGATTAGAAGATGTGGCTACATCTAGAAGATTCATCTACCAGTCGCTGCAGGCAGCATGCATGGTCTCTCGTGGCGAAGACAAAAGCGACGAATGTCTGTTTCA
The DNA here is from genome assembly GCF_004193775.1 of Glycine soja. Classification (NCBI taxonomy): domain Eukaryota; kingdom Viridiplantae; phylum Streptophyta; class Magnoliopsida; order Fabales; family Fabaceae; genus Glycine; species Glycine soja. The sequence continues at coordinate 24,270,800 of NC_041019.1, forward strand.
TCTCAGGGAATCACACGACATGGAAACCTGCCCCATGGTGGAAGAGCTACTTCAACGGCTCATGGACTGGGGGCAACTCGAAGTGTCTGAGGGAGGTAGGGAAGAACCGCAGATTTGCACGCAGTCGACAAAAAGGAAGGCTCCCCCAACCCCCAAAGCCCTAGTAATATGTTTCACTAGGAATGTGACCGGCTCCAGGTCCGAGTACCCCCCGACAATGCCCAAGCCGATGCCATTTTCCTATCAAAGCAATAAGGCCATCCCATGGAAATATACCCCTCCCGCTTTTGGAGAAGGGGCTGCAACCGAGGTTGACTCCTTGTCAGCCAATGTGACCAACATTACCGCCCTTAGTGGCGTAACCCGCAGTGGTCAGGTGTTCGCTCCCCCTCACTTGGCAGAATTGCCCTCCAAGGGGAAAGCACCCATGATCCAAGAGTCCGCAGGCGTGGCCACCCCCTCAAAAGAAGTGGATCCCCCGGTAGTAAAAGGAGCTGAATAGAAGGAAGGTCTTCAAGGAAAGACGGCGACCTTGGAAGAGGCTCATGAGTTCCTTCGTCTCATCCAACAAAGTGAGTTTAAAGTAGTTGAGCAATTGAATAAAACTCCAGCAAGGATCTCTTTGCTCGAACTGCTCATAAACTTCGAGCCTCATCGTGTACTATTGGTAAAGGTCCTCAACGAAGCCCACGTAGCACATGACATCTTAGTCGAGGGTTTTGAAGGCATTGTTAATCACATAACTACCAATAACTATATCGCGTTCGCGGAAGAAGAGATTCTAGTGGAGGGGAGAGGGCACAACAAAGCTCTACCTGTGTCTATTAGATGCATGGACCATGTCGTCGCTAAGGTACTCATCGATAATGGTTCAAGTTTAAATGTGATGCCAAAGACCACCTTGGAGAAACTTCCTTTTAATGCGTCACGTCTAAAACCGAGTTCGATGGTAGTATGAGCTTTCGACGATAGTCGGCGGGAGGTGATGAGGGAAATTGACATCCCCATTCAGATAGGCCCCCACACTTGCAATGTGGTTTTCCAAGTGATGGACATAAATCCCGCCTACAGCTGCCTTTTGGGGAGGCCATGGATTCACGCGCTAGGAGTGGTCCCTTTGACGCTTCACCAGAAATTGAAATTCGCGGTTGGTAGACTCTTGGTGATAGTGTCGGGCAAAGAGGATATGATGGTAAGCTGCCCCTCCTTAGCACCATATGTAGAGGCAGCGGAGGAATCATTGGAGACAACTTTCCAATCCTTCGAGGTGGTAAGTTGTGCCTCTGTGGAAACAAGTCCATTGCTACCTTGTCTCTCTAATGCGGCCCTAATGGTGGCGCGGGTAATGCTCAGGCACGGTTATGAGCTCGGAATGGGTTTGGGCAAGGACAGCCACGAGAATGCCAATGTGGTTGACATTAGGGGTAACCCGTACAAATATGGGTTGGGGTATGAACCCGGGAAACCTGGAAGAAGGAATGCACCGTCAAGACTCCGGACAGATAGGGCATGGCCTGGTTATGTTAGCCAGTGTTTCACAAGTGCCGGGATAATGTTCGAGGAAGAGGTGGCGGCAATAGGAGAAGAGGCTCCACAAGATCCGCTGAGTTTCGTGCGACCGTGTCATCCCAATTTCCAAGTGGGGAACTGGCACGTGATGAGCCAGTCGAAAGTCTATACCGCTGATTCAATGTTATTGAAGGCTATAGATTCCTTTCTCTTTTGTTTTGTGAAACCTACCTTATTAAATAAACAAAGAGATCTTGTTTCATCTGTTCTTGCGATTCCACCTTTTCTCATATCATTTTGCATGTTTTTGTTTTTTGTCTTGAATGGTATAGATGTGAGGATCGATCCTTTGAGGATCCTAACAACGAGGGTTTGATAATCGATTTTGACCGAGAAGTAAGTCAAACAATAAACGAAGAAGAGGAAGAGGACGTCCTTTCACCAGAGTTGGAGAGACTGATCGCTCAGGAAGAATGCGAAATGAAGCCTCACCAAGAGGAAACCGAGCTGATAGACTTAGAGACCGGAGAGGGAAAGAAAGAAGTGAAAGTAGGAACCGGTATGACCGCACCTATCCGCCAAGGTTTGGTAACCCTTCTTGAATAAAATCAAGACATCTTCGCATGGTCGTACCAAGACATGCCAGGTCTGGACCTCGACATTGTGCAACATAGGTTGCCATTGAATCCTGGGTCTTCCTTGGTTAAGCAAAGATTACGAAGGATGAGACCCGAAATGTCTTTGAAAATTAAAGAAGAAGTGAGAAAGCAGTTCGATGCAGGTTTCTTGGCTATGGCTCAATACCCGGAGTGGGTAGCCAACATTGTCCCTGTCCCCAAAAAGGATGGCAAAGTGCGAATGTGCGTAGACTATCGGGATTTAAACCAAGCCAGTCCTAAAGACAATTTTCCCTTACCACACATTGATATACTAGTAGATAATACAGCTAAATTCGCCCTTTTCTCATTTATCGACGGTTTCTCAGGGTATAACCAGATAAAAATGGCACTCGAAGATGTGGAGAAGACCACTTTCGTCACCCTATGGGGAACATTCTGCTACAAAGTGATGGCCTTCGGGCTAAAAAATGTTGGGGCAACCTATCAACGTGCCATGGTAGCTTTATTCCATGACATGATGCATAAAGAGATAGAAGTCTATGTAGATGACATGATTGCCAAATCTCAGACCGAGGACGGACACCTCGTCAATCTGCGTAAGCTGTTTGGAAGGTTGCAGAAATACCAACTGAAACTAAACCCCGCCAAGTGCACCTTCGGGGTAAAGTCAGGAAAGTTATTGGGTTTTATTGTGAGCCAGAAAGGGATAGAGATAGATCCCGAGAAAGTGAAGGCCATTCTTGAAATGCCAGAGCCATGCACGGAGAAGCAGATTCGAGGTTTCCTGGGCAGGTTGAATTATATCGCGAGATTTATCTCGCAACTCACCCCTACCTGCGAGCCCATCTTCAAACTATTGCGTAAAAACCAGATGGTCATGTGGAATAGCGACTGCCAAGAGGCTTTCAAAAAATCAAACAGAGCCTCGTGAATCCCCTGGAGCTTATGCCACCTGTAACAGGAAGACCTCTTTTCCTGTACATGACTGTATTAGACGAGTCTATGGGGTGCGTGCTGGGTCAGCACGATGACTCTGGGAAGAAGGAACAAGCCATTTACTATTTAAGCAAGAAGTTTATCGCCTGTGAGATGAATTACTCGATGTTGGAAAGGACATGCTGCGCCTTGGTATGGGTGTCACATCGTCTTAGGCAGTACATGCTCAGTCATACCACTTGGCTTATTTCCAAAATGGATCCCGTGAAATACATCTTTGAGAAACCGGCCCTCACGGGACGAATCGCTAGGTGGCAGGTACTACTATCTGAATTCGATATTGTATACGTCACCCAAAAGGCGATAAAGGGAAGCGCCTTGGCAGATTACTTGGCCCAACAACCCCTCCAAGATTATCGGCCGATGCACCTCGAGTTCCCGGATGAAGACATCATGGCCCTATTCGAAGAGAAGCGGACGCATGAGGATATAGACAAATGGATTGTTTGTTTCGATGGGGCATCTAATGCTTTGGGCCATGGAGTAGGGGCAGTCCTTGTATCCCCAGATGATCAATGTATCCCTTTCACGGCCAGGCTAAGTTTCGATTGTACCAACAATATGGCCGAATATGAAGCGTGCACCCTTGGGATTCAAGCTGCCATTGATTTTGACGTAAAACTACTCAAAGTGTATGGAGACTCGGCTTTGGTAATACGTCAGTAGAGAGGAGAATGGGAAACTAGGAATAAAAAATTGATACTCTATCAAACTTATATCTTGAAGTTAGCCGAATTCTTTGACGACATTTCTTTCCACCACATACCTCGGGAAGAGAACCAAATGGCCGATGCATTGGCCACCTTGGCATCCATGTTTCAACTTGCCCCACACGGGGATCTGCCATACATTGAATTCAGGTCTAGGGGCAAGCCGACACATTGTTGTGCGATAGAGGAAGAGCGAGATGGGAAACCGTGGTATTTCGACATTAAACGATATGTCGAGAACAAAGAATATCCACCAGGGATTTCCGACAATGACAAAAGAACGTTAAGGAGATTGGCTACAGGCTTCTTTGTGAGTGGTACTGTCCTATACAAACGAAACCATGACATGACCCTCTTGCAATGCATAGATGCCAAAGAAGCGAACTACATGATTGAGGAAGTCCGTGAGGGTTCATTTGGGACACATGCCAATGGGCATGCTATGGCCAGGAAGATCCTTAGAGTAGGTTATTATTGGCTCACTATGGAAAGAGATTGTTGCACCCATGTAAGGAAATGCCATAAATGTCAAGCGTTCGCAGACAATGTCAATGTACCGCCACATCCTCTGAATGTCATGTCCACCCATTGGCCTTTTTCCATGTGGGGGATAGATGTCATAGGGGCCATCGAACCTAAGGCTTCGAACGGTCATCGCTTCATTCTCGTGGTGATAGATTATTTCACCAAATGGGTCGAAGCGGCTTCCTATACCAATGCCACGAGGAGTGTGGTGGTCAGATTCATAAAGAGGGAACTGATTTGTCGATACGGACTCCCTAGGAAAATCATTACTGACAATGGCACCAATCTGAATAACAAAATGATGCAGGAAATGTGCGAGGATTTCAAAATCTAGCATCATAACTCCACCCCCTATCGGCCAAAGATGAACGGGGCTGTGGAGGTTGCAAATAAAAATATTAAGAAAATTATTCAGAAGATGACAGTGTTGTACAAAGATTGGCATGAGATATTGCCTTTTGCCTTGCATGGATATCGAATCTCGGTACGAACTTCTACTGGGGCAACGCTGTACTCCTTGGTTTATGGGATGGAAGCGGTACTCCCATTTGAGGTAAAGGTCCCTTCCCAAAGGATACTAGCAGAATTGGGCCTAGAAGAATCAGAGTGGGCTCAAACACGCTACGACCAACTCAACCTTATTGAAGGTAAGCGTTTGACGGCCATGAGCCATGGGCGCCTATATCAACAAAGGATAAAGAACGCGTTCAACAAGAAGGTGCGCCTGCGCAAGTTCAACGAGGGGGACCTTGTGCTGAAAAAGATATTCCACGCTATTAAAGATAATCGAGGGAAGTGGGCCCCGAACTATGAAGGGCCTTTCGTTGTGAAAAGGGCTTTTTCTGGAGGGGCTCTGGTGCTCACCAACGTGGATGGCGAGGAGCTAGCCTCACCCGTGAACTCCGATGTTGTCAAGCGATACTACGCTTAAGATCTGGGGCAATTGCGGAAATCACTGCATGTTCTTTTATTTTTGTGTGTTCTTCTTGGTTTCCCCCAGGGATTCCTATCCGCTGTAATTTTCTCGTTACAGTTGTTTAAAAGAAGAGAACATAGGTTTGAGGCTTCAATCCTCACTTTGGTTTTAAACCATGTGCAGTTTGTGATAACCTGAGCCTTTTCGCTTAGTTCATGGGGTGCCCCAAGCGCTTAATTAAAACTGAACCTAACTAGCTTTCACTAAGAAGATTGTCGGATTTGAAAACACTCATGCATACACATACACATGCATATTTTGTGATAACAGGGGCAGAATCGTCTTAGGCAGTGGTCAGATGTCGGGACAAAGCTAAAGGCAGAAACCAATCAAGGTAAAACGGTAACGCGGCCACAGTTTGCCATGCAATGTTGTTTCCTACTTTCAGGTACTTAGGGATGGATGCAAGTAGAGGCTAGGGTCATGACCGATAGATCGTCGTCCCTTGCCCAGCTCTGGACAAACGGAAAGTGCCGCTGCAAGGCAACCCAGTATCCTTTAAATTCCCAGTAATTATTACTGTTGTGTCTTTAAAGTAAATATTGGATGCCTAATATACCCTGAGGGGGTTCGAGTAAGTGAACGCCGACCCATAGAAAGCCTTACTTATTTCCTCCCAAAAAAAAATGTAGGTGAGCTTGCCTGGGCGAGCAACCCCTGCACGAGGATGCTTAAAAAGGGGGGAGGGGGAAGGTTTTTGCACCAAAAACTCTCCCCCCTCATTCAAAAAAGCAAAAGCTCACGGGATTCACGAATTTTGAAGCCCTTAGGTCACCATTTTTCACGTTTTTGATTCCATTTTACTCTATTATTCATCTCCAACAAGTAAGTACCTCATTCTTGGGCTCTCTAGCTTTCCATTGATGTATTTTGGTGCTCTAAGTTGCATGTATTTGCTAAAAAATGTGAGGGATTTATCCTTGGATTGTTGCTTGTTTTTGATGAATTAAGGGGTTGTAGGGGATGGCCCTAGGCCTATGGTGTATTCTGAGATAATGGGGCATGCCACATTGCCCCCATTCCCTTGATTTTCATGCTTAAACATGCGCCCACCAAGTGTTCGGTGAAATGCCTCAATGGCATTTGCGCATGATTTTGTGAAACTTAGCTTGTGAAACAAATTGTGCACATATGGCTGCCATTGTGAGTGTGTGGGCAGTTTTGTAGAAGCTAGACTAAAGTGCCAAAAGCATGACTTACGCCTAGGAATCTAAGTTTTTGGTTTTGAATGTAAAAAATGTATGAATATTAGAATATGTTTGAGAAGTTTTTGACTAGAATTTAAACTTGCTGCCTCATGAGGAATACCTTGCGCCTAGATAGCATGAAAAATACCTTTCAATAGTATGTATATCTGTGAATATATAGCATGAAAAGAAAAACCCTTCAATAGTATGTATATATGTAAATATGTAGCATGAAATGCATTGCAAAGTGTGTAAATATATTGCGTGAAAATGCCTTGCAAAGTGTGTGAATATATAGCATGAAAATGCATTGCAAAGTGTGTAAATATATAGCATGAAAATGCCTTACAAAGTGTGTGAATATATAGCAAAAAAAATTCCTTTCAAAATTTGTATATGTTGGATAGGTAGCATAAAAATGCCTTTCAAAATATGTATATTGGTGAGTAGGTAGCATAAGGAGCCTTTCAAAAAATGTGCATATATGTGGGATGTAGCATGAAAATGCTTGTCTAAAACATACATGGATGTGTGTCATAAAATTGCCTTTCACCAATTTTTTTTTATGTGTACGTGTGTAAATGCATGTATATAGATATGTGTCATAAAATAGCACATGTCCCAATGTGATTATTTTGTAAAGCGCGTGTTGACACTCGCGCCATATAAGTGTTGTTTGGATCTTGTTTGTAATGATTGGTATCTTCTTGTAAACTAATTTTCCAAATGTTTGTCCTCACAGGAAATGGCTCCGAAAAAGCTTTCCGCGAAGAGATCTAGGAGGGACGCCGCGGTTGAAGGAATCAGTTCCGCCCCCGAGTTTGATAGCCACCGTTTCAGGAGCACCGAGCACCAGCAGCGCTTCGAGGCCATCAAAGGATGGTCGTTCCATAAAGAGACACGTCCAGCTCAGGGACGATGAGTACACGGATTTTCAGGAAGAGATAGCTCACCGACGTTGGCCTTCGCTGGTCACTCCCATGGCTAAGTTTGACCCAGATATAGTCCTGGAGTTTTATGCTAATGCTTGGCCCACAGAAGAGGGAGTGCAGGACATGCGGTCATGGGTGAGGGGTCAGTGGATTCCCTTTGACGCAGATGCCCTCAGCCAGTTCCTGGGTGACCCGCTAGTGTTAGAGGAAGGCCCGGAGTGTGAGTTTAGTCAGAGGAGGAATAGGGCCGATGGGTTTGACGAAGAGGCCATTGCCCAGCTATTATGCATATCGGGTCAGGATTTCGCTCGGAGCGCTGCAGGGAGGCGGGTGTGGATCATGCGCACTAACATGACCACCTTGACCCAGATGTGGATGACATTGCTGCTCAGCAATGTCTTGCCTAGTGATCATAACTATGACCTTCCTCTGCCAAAGTGTCAGTTGGTGTATGCCATCCTGACACGGATGAGCGTCCATATGGCTCAGTTGATTGCTGACGCCATATATTTATTTGCAGGTATGCCACCCACCAGGCACCCTCTAGACCCGGATAAGTCTAACAGGGCCCTGGGGTTTCCAGCATTGATCACGGGCCTCTGCCAGTCATTCGGGGTTCTCGTCACACATAGTAAGGTGATCCAACCGCCGATCACCCGGGCCTTCATTGAGAAGTATTGCATGCCTAGGCAGGCGCAGGGTGATGCACCATAGGCCGCAGACGCACCGCCACCACCTCATCAGGCTGATCCTGCTGGGTCATTAGGCATGGAGCGGTATCTACAGCACTTGGTTCGCCAACAGGCGGCCAACCACCGGGGGCAGGTGCAGATACATGAGTGTCTCTACCAGCTCAGCCTCAGTCAGCAGGGCCAGGGTTTCGCTCCTTTTGTGTGCCCTACTCCAGATCGGTTTAGGGCTGAGGTCGCATGGCCCGGAGATTGGCCCGAGACCCAGGCAGGGGAGGCGCCTGCAGAGGCTCCCGGCGATGTAGGGGAGGCCCGCATGGATGAGGAGATGACGGATTTGCTCGGTTTCTTGGGAGGGAGAGGAGCCACATGACCATGGGATCCCCAGATTCATGTTCTTTTTTATGTTTCATCCTTTATCATTTACATGTTATTTTATTTCTATGACTTGAGGGACTAACATTTGTTTTTGTTGTTTCAATTGTCATTTGTTTTGTGCATACATTTTGTTTGGACTGTTGCGTTAGTGCTTACTTTGTTATTGTCGATAATGTTTGTTGAAATTCCAGAACCGTGTAGAGTTTTCATTTAGGAACGTCATCCTAAAATAAAATGAACAAACATCATGATAACGCAAAGAATAGAAAAAGAAAGAGGCGTTGTGAACAAATGTCATATCTGTATATAAAGAAAATAAAAGAGTTTTTTGTATTTAAAAAGTGTATGAAAGGATTTTGTGTGTGTGAGCAATGAGTGTATATAAAGAAATTTTTTTGTATAAACAACGAGTGTATGTTGAAAAAGGAAAAAGAAATCTTTGAGAAGGAATAGAGGTTTTATATAGACCATGTTGATATAAAGAGAAAGAGTTTTTTTAATATGTGTGTATACAGAAAAAAGTTTTTCGTGTATAGGAATGTAGGTGTACAGAGAAAAAGCTTTTCTCATAGATAGCGATGGATGTATAGTTTTTGCAAACATGCATAAGAAAAGTGAAACAAAAAGAAAAGAGAAAGAAAGACCTCGAAGGTTAGCATGTTATGGTCATAGGAAGCACAAATCATTCGTAGAGAGCAAACATATCTTTTGGAAACAAGAAACTGATGCTAAGAGTTTATTTTCCAAAATAACCGAGATAAGAATGGATGGATTTGTTGAACCAATGAAAGAACATAATTTGGAAACTTTGGGTTTACTTGCGTAAATCCCAAGCCTTAGTATCACAATGCCATAAACTGGATGCTTGAGTACCCACCTAGCTATATGCATGACTAATTTTTCACGTTATTTCCAAATCATCATTGTTACGCGTGCCTCGTGGAGATGATATGGAAGTTTAACCCGAAACCGACACCCTACACATAAATCTATTTCGCCCCAAATATCAAAATCGGGCACACAATGAAAAGACCATGTTGAGACACAACCTTAAGCTACCTTGAACCTTGGCCCATGAAGAAAATCCTCATCCTTTCCCCTAAAGAAGAGGACAGCAAAATCTCCTCAAGGGAGAGAAAATAACGAATGCTAAAACCCGAATTCCCAATCAAAAATTGGAAGAAAAAGAAAAAAGAAAGAAAAGAAAGAAAAGGAAGAAATGAAAAGGAAGAAATGAAAAGAAAGAAAAGAAAAGGAAAAGAAGGATTCCCGATCGAAGATCGGAAGAAAGCAAAAAGGGAAAGATTGGAGGAAAACAGAATAATGCCCGATCAATAAAGGAAACCAGGAAAGAGAACAGAAGATCTTCAGACCGGATAAATTTTCGGCGAGGTAAATAACCGTTGGCAAAAGGAAAACCCATTTTTGAAGTGGTTCTTCCTTTGGGATTTCCATTCAAGGTCGCTCCCGACTGGCGATGTCCCGCCCCACATAAACAAAGAGGAAAATATCGAAACACCCAGCTTCCTCTCCAAAAACACCACTCTTGAGGAAATCCTATTGGTCCGTGATCGTGCGTGTAATCTTTTGGTTCGATAGGAAATCATGTGCAAAATAAAGTCATGGAGCAGCTATGGTTTGGAATTAGGGTAAAACACTTACCTGTGTGAGTTTTTATACACCATGAGTGATTTTATTCCCAATTTCAGTTTGACCCGACGTTTCCCTTAAATGTTCATTTAAAAGCTAAACGTTGACATCCTACCCTTCATTTTCGGTTACAAGGAAAACTATTTTTGGCATAAGCATATTGTTTCTCTAGAATATGGTGCTCTCGTGAATGACTTATTTTTCCTTGCTAAAGCATGATCGCCCTTTAGGTGAAAGAACCTGGTGGACCATTCGATCCTAAAATCAAATCTTGTTCGGAGCCCCATGAATTGATTGTCATTCATGCATCCTCCACCATCGAGTCTGAAGCCCCACAAATTGATTGCCTAGCGCTGTTCGTGCATCCTCCACCATCAAATCTTATTTGGAGCCCCATGAATTGATTGCCATTCATGCATCCTCCACCATCGAGTCCGGAGCCCCACGAATTGATTGCCTAGCGCTGTTCGTGCATCCTCAACCATCAAATCTTATTCGGAGCCCCATGAATTGATTTCCATTCAAGCATCCTCCACCATCGAGTCCGGAGCCCCACGAATTGATTGCCTAACGCTGTTCGTGCATCCTCCACCATCAAATCTTATTCGGAGCCCCATGAATTGATTGCCATTCATGCATCCTCCACCATCGAGTCCGGAGCCCCCCGAATTGATTGCCTAGCGCTGTTCGTGCATCCTCCACCATCAAATCTTGTTCGGAGCCCCATGAATTGATTGCCATTCATGCATCCTCCACCTTCGAGTCCGGAGCCCCACGAATTGATTGCCTAGCGCTGTTCGTGCATCCTCCACCATCAAATCTTATTCGGAGCCCCATGAATTGATTGCCATTCATGCATCCTCCACCATCGAGTCCGGAGCCCCACGAATTGATTGCCTAGCGCTGTTCGTGCATCCTCCACCATCAAATCTTATTCGGAGCCCCATGAATTGATTTCCATTCAAGCATCCTCCACCATTGAGTCCGGAGCCCCACGAATTGATTGCCTAACGCTATTCGTGCATCCTCCACCATCAAATCTTATTCGGAGTCCCATGAATTGATTGCCATTCATGCATCCTCCACCATCGAGTCCGGAGCCCCCCAAATTGATTGCCTAGTGCTGTTCGTGCATCCTCCACCATCAAATCTTGTTCGGATCCCCATGAATTGATTGCCATTCATGCATCCTCCACCATCGAGTCCGGAGCCCCACGAATTGATTGCCTAGCGCTGTTCGTGCATCCTCCACCGTCAAATCTTGTTCGGAGCCCCGTGAATCGATTGCCATTCATGCATCCTCCACCATCGAGTCCGGACTCCCATGAATTGATTGCCTAGCGCTGTTCGTGCATCCACCACCATCTTATTTGGAGCCCCATGAATTGATTGCCTAGCGCTGTTCATGCGTCCTCCGTTATCAAGTACAGAGCCTCCGGTGAGGGGAAAATACGGTTTTTTGTTATTTTCCCAATCGGTTCCTTCACCAAACATGTGTATACGTATATATATTATGTTATTTTTGTTTGTTTGTTTGTTTTGTTTTGTGTTGTGCAGAGAAAGAAGAAGTAGAGACGGGAGTTACTTATTTCAAAATCATTTTGGGTTGGAACTATTGTGATTCAGATCAATTAAATTCCCATGATGGGCAAAGGATGGCCTTCAGGAGTCATCATAGATTAATTACGGAAGGGGCTAAGACGGACGAAATCAGTGTTTTATCTTTGCTTTCCTCCTATCTCTGATAAAAGGTAAGTAAAGAGGGGCAACTGTCATACCCTAATTTCGTCCGGGGAGCATTGTTTGATGGCATGCAACCTTTGCTTGACCGCTTTGAGGTACTTGGCACCCATTGTTGCACAATACGTAAAGTTCCATAACGTGCCAGAAGTCAAAAGAGAACATTGTTGCACGATCCGTGAAGTTTCGTAACATGCCGGAAATCGAAAGGAAGCATTGTTACGCAATCCGTGAGGTTCCATAACATTTTGAAAGCCAAAAAAGGGATGATTACGTAATCCGTAAGGTTCCGTAACATTACGGAAGGAAAACAAGTATCGTTACGGAATTCGTAAAAAAAGACAGGGGGTGTATTTAGTAAACAGGGGGGTGCAAATAGAAACCAGGCCCACTTGGGCCTTCCAGGATGTTCCTCCAGAAGGCGGTAAGAAGCAACCTAGCTCGCCTGGGCGAGCTGGGTGGCAAGCTCCTCCCTCATTTTCCTATAAATAGTGGGGGGGGGGGGAGAAGAAAAAGGTTCAACCCTCCTGGTATCTGAGGATCACTTGAAATTAGTGAAAAAAATCGTTTCCGTGAAGAAAATCCAAGCCGAGGCGCTTCCGTAATGCATCCTAAACATTTTCGTGGGTGATTCCATGAAGATTTTCCGCCATCTTTTGCTCGTTCTTTGTCGTTCTTCGGTCTTCAACCGGTAAGTTCCCGAAATTGAACTTTTTAATTCATTCTATGTACCCTTGGTGGTCCCCATTTATTTCACGTACTTTTATTTTCATTTCATTTATTTTCCGTACCCCCTTTTGACGTGCTTTAGTCATTTATTTAAGTCATTTTCTCTCCTAATAAAAAAATAAAATAAATTTCCACCCCGATCATTTGAATTGTAATATCTGTTAAAATGAAATCCGACCGTTCGGTCGTGCCGTAACCACGTCGGAAACCAAAAAAGAGGTAAAATAATAATATAATAATAAAAAATCTTTTTAGTAAAATAAAACAAAAAAATCAATCAGACGTTCTCTTTGGGATTTTTCTTTCTTAAGTGAATTGACTAATAACTAAAGTGAAACTAAGGCTAAAATCAACTCACAAAAGCAAGCTTTGTCCGCAAAAATCACTGAAAAAACGTTTTAAGGTCCAACGCCTTAAATGACCCCCTTTCAAGTAAAAAGAACCACTTGATTCGCCCTTTAAGAAAGAACTACGTAGGTTTGATTTCCTCTTCGATGGAGGGTACGTAGGAGCAACAGCCCCTCTTTTGTCGACCTCAAAAATAAAAAAGAAATAAAAGTTTAGATACATAATTTCACACAATTCTAATCTAAGGCTGTTGTCCTTTGGGACAAACGTGAGAGGTGCTAATACGTTCCTCAAACGTAAAGATAACTCCCGAATCTGGAATATTCTTCATGACCGGTTTCCTTTGGTTTTTCTAACGTTTTCCTTTCAATAAACGTTGGTGGCGACTCCGCGCATTTTCCTCCTATGGAAGACGCACCCGTGAGCCTCGCCTCGCTCGCCCGCAAAAGGGTAGGTTGCGACACTAGGATAAGAGACTTGCTTGTGAATCAAGGGGAAGCAACATATTTTAATTCTGATAAATTCTAATTCAATTTTACTCGCTGTTTAATTTACAAAAGCAAACAACCCCCCCCCCAATTTGTTACTATTTCCTGCTATCTGTTATGAACATTTGGTGTATCATTGCTCGTTGGGAAATGACCTAGGATCATTTCCTAGTTACTACATTTTAATATTTATTTGATTCGGGTACGGCCTCGATCAACGAGGCGAGATAAAAAATACGGCTTCCAAAAAAAGGAGAATGCGCGGGAGTTGCCACCAATGTTTATTCGAGGAAAATGCTAGAAAAACCAAAAAGGGGTCTGCGAATATCAAAGATAAGGGTTCAAGAGTTATTTACGTGCGGAGAAGGTATTAGCACCCCACACGTCCGTTGCAAGGGACGATAGCCTTTGATCGAGTGTGCGTAACGTGACTTCAAAATTATTTATTTTCCCTTTTTATGTTTTTTACTTTTTGGGGCTGACAAGGGTGTTGCCCCTGTTCCTACGTATCCTTAAGTGTGATGATGAATTCGGACCTACATAGTTCTTAAAAGCGAGAAAGTTGTGTGTTGAGTTGATTTTAAACTTTTGAAAGGTTCATTTTAACCAACAAAAACAAAAGAGACCGTTAAGGTGTTGGACCTTGAATGGATTCAAGCGACTTTTATGGATAAAAACTCAATTACATACTGATGTCATCTTGGTTTCACTTATTAACTTTCAATCTCTTTAAAAGGTGATTTGTGATGAAGGTTGTCTTTTCCATATCCCCACAGAGTGATGAAGGTTGTCTTTTCCATATCCTCCGATGCCATCTTTATCCGATTATAGCCAAAAATCCATCCATGAAAGAACACATGACAAAATTGGCTGTGTTATCTACGAGAACATCGATGTGCGGTAAAGGAAAGTTATCCTTTGGACTGGCTTGGTTTAAATCCCGATATTCCACGCACATTCACACCTTCCCATCCTTTTTAAGGACTGGCACGATGCTGGTGACCCATTCTGGGTACTGAGCAACGGCCAAGAAACCAACGTCGAATTGCTTCTTCACTTCTTTTATTTTTAGGGACATCTCGAGCTTCATTCTCCTCAGGTTTTGCTTTACCGGGGAACACTCGGGATTTAGAGGTAGTTTGTGCTGCACGATATCAGAGCTCAAACCAGGCATATCCTGGTAGGACCAAGCAAAGATGTCTTGGTAGTCTTGAAACAGAGTCACCAATTCATCTCGAACGTTTGCGGACATGCAAGTGCTAACCTTGACCTCTTTTCTCTCTCGTCGACCCCTAAGTTCACAACTTCAGTTTCCTCTTGGTGTGACTTCACTTCCCTTTCTTCTTGCTCCACCATTCTTTTCAAATATGGAGGAAGCCCCTAATCCTCATCTTCTCCTTTCTCAGCTTGATTTATTAGTTGCTCAAAATCAACATCCGGGTCCTCGGTATCACTACTTTCACATGACTCATTGTTGGATCTACGTCAAATCATTTAATCGCAACAAAAATAAATATGCAGAAGAATGAAAATAGACGAAAGTGCAAAAGGGAACACATCAAATCAAAATGGGTTGTGTATTTATAATTATGGAAACATTAAAGAAAAAGATATGCCCAACAGGAAGCAAACCCTAAAGCCTAGGCTCAGCAATAGGGTTGGAACTATTGGATTACATTGAATTTGTCATGGAAATCCCAGGTTGTTTGACGACTTGCCAATTCCCCAATTCAAACTCCAGAGGACACGGTCACACCCAAATTGGTTGGTCTTAAGGGGTTTCTTCATTTATCACGGCAACCCATCCCTTGCACATCCACCCTGCACTGATGAAGCTTTCATCGATGTGACAAAATGGGACTTTTTCCACTTGTAGCCCTTGTGGCTGATCTGAGCTTCTCTCTTTCCTTTCTAAGGCGATCCTCCTCTTGTTGGCACGCGTAGGCTCGTAACCCAACTCGAACCTTCCGTGATTCTCAGCGAACTCCACCAAACTTGCTATGCCATTCCCGTTTCAGCCTAAACCCATTCCGGGCTCATATTTGTGCCCCAACATAACCCGAGCCACCATCAAAGCGGTACCAGATAAGCGTGGCTGCATCGGAGGAGACTCCAGATAAGCACTGCTCATAACTTCTAGTGCTTGGAAGGATGTTTCCAACGACTCCTCTGAAGCCTCAACATAAGGCGTAGAAGACGGACAACTTACAAGTATGTCTTCCTCTCCTGATACTATAATCAGCTGCCTCTCCACCACGATTTTTAACTTCTGGTGTAGCATTAAAGGGACCACCCCAACTGAATGAATCCAAGGCCGACCTAATAAGCAACTATAGGCAGGATTTAGGTCCATTACTTGGAAGGTAATTTGACATACGTGGGGCCCAATTTGAATTGGGAGATCGATTTCTCCCCTTACATCCTGGCGACTACCATCGAAAGCTCGCACCACCATGGAGCTCGGCCTCAGGTGTGACGCGTTAAAAGGTAGCTTGTCCAAAGTAGCTTTGGGCATGATATTGAGGGAAGAGCCATTGTTAACGAGTACTTTGGCCACTATGTGGTCCAAACATTTGACAAACATGTGCAAGGCTTTGTTGTGTCCCCTGCCCTTGACGGGTATCTCTTCGTCAGCAAAAGTGAGGTAATTGTTGGTCGTGATGTTATTGACTATACCTCCGAAACCCTCCACGGATATGTCTTTTGCTACACGAGCCTCATTCAAAATCTTGACCAATAACGCCCAATGAGGCTCAGAGTTTATAAGCAGCCCCAACAGAGAAATCCTAGCTGGAGTTTTGTTTAATTGTTCAATCACCTTGAACTCACTTTGTTTGATGATCCTTAGGAACTCGGTGGCCTCCTCAGCAGATATTCCCTTCTTGCTGAAGTTGTCCCCTTCCTCTGTGATCTTTCCAACCAGGACCTCGTCATTCGGGGTCAGGCCCGCCTTATCTCTCTCGCCTATATCCACCTTTGCCTTCCTTTGTCTTTGTACCACACTGGTAGCTCGGGCACCGTGAAGATCCTTCCACTACGAGTCATGCCACTTGTAACAGATATATTTGTAACTTTAGGGGAGGGCTGATCATCCTTAACATGTATGACGGATGGGTCCTTCCTTCTGTCGAGCCTTTGTGCGGCGTACTTCCATGGCACCGCCTTATCACTTTTGTAAGGGAAGGGCATAGGCTTCTTAACTGTAAAGGGCTGGAAACCTCCGGGCCTCTAAGTGGTGACGTCCCTGGTGAAGTGGATCACCAAAGGCTTGGGCTTACTCAGGTTTTTATCATCTGACTTCATGCATACATCCCTTTCCCTTTCTTCGCACTGCAGACTTCAATTTGGCCCATGTTCATCATTCCTTGTAGCAACTCTTCCGCCATTGGACACGTCTCCACATTGTGTGATGCCCCCAGATGCATTAAATAGGAATCTTCTTTGTCACCATCCAGGCGAATCATACCAGCCTCGCGCAATGCTTCCAATATGAACATTCTAGAGGTTGACACGTCCCCTATCTACTTCAGCCCCCGAGACTCCCATTCTTCCACTGCATTAACCACTGATCCCCCTTGGCTAGCGAGTGGATTAGTCCTCACATTTGAACCCTCTTGAAATGTGAGCCATCCTGCATCAATCAAGCTTTGTACTTTGTGCTTGAAGGCCACACACTGCTCTATGGAATGCCTCGGAACACCACCGTGAAAGGCGCATGTTGTGTTGGGATTGTACCATCAGGGAAAGGGAGATTGATAGACCTTCTTGGGGCTCACCACAACCATTTGGTTGTTGAGAAAAGATGGTAGTAGGTCGGCATAAGGCATCGATATTGGGGTGAACTCCAAGGGTTTTCTTTCCAAGAAATTCCTCCTCGAGTTTGTGTTTGTGTTGGGATTGGTGTTTCCAGTTGGTTGAGGTTGTGCGGGAAATGGATTTTATGGGGGAGACCTTTGTGGTTGAGTGGACAATCTTTGTTGGATGGGCGCCGGATTGGGAGGAGTTTCGATGTTGGCTGAATAATTGCACTAATGTGGGGAATATGGGTAAGTGGGGTTGTGAGGGGTTTGTTGGGATTTTGGCCATGTGGGAGCTAAAGTTATGGCATGGGCGTCTCCCTCCTTCTTCTTAGCTCCACCCATTTTGGACCTCCTATTGCTTGTACTCGTTGAAACGGTGTATTCGAATTTGCCCCTTCTTAAGCCCACTTCAATTCTCTCACCCGCAAACACCAGATCTACAAAGCTCAAAGGCATATAACCCATCATTTTCTCACAGTAGAACACTGGTAATGTATCTACCATCATGGTTATCATCTCCCTCTCCATCATGGGAGGTGCTACTTGGGCTGCCAAATCCCTCCACCTTTAGGCGTACTCCTTGAAAGACTCATGCTCCTTCTTACACATGTTTTGCAATTATGTTCTATCGGGAACCATGTCAGAGTTGTATTGATATTGCCTGATGAAAGCAGCCATTAAGTCCTTCTATGAATGGATCCGGGAAGCTTCTAGGTTAGTATACCAAGTGATTGCCGCCCCGGCCAAACTCTCTTGAAAAAAGTGCATTAAGAGTTTCTCATCTTTTGAGTATGCCCTCATCTTCTGACAATACATCATCAAGTGGTTCTTGGGACAAGTGGTCCCTTTGTACTTGTCGAAGTCTGGCACCTTGAATTTGGGAGGGATGACAACATCGGGCACTAGGCATAATTCTGCCATATCGGTAAAAGGGTAGTCACCAATCCCCTCAATGGCCCTCAGCCTTTCCTCTATAAGATCAAATTTCTCTCTTTCTTCCATGGCAGGAGGTAGTCTCCCCACCAAGAAATGTAAGGTATTGGGCTGAGATTGAAAGTTAATAAGTGAAACCAAGATGACAGGAGGTAGGCCCCTGAGGTATTGGGCTGAGGCATGCCACCAAACGCTGGTCCCTCAGCGGCATATGTAGGGTAAGGCTCAAACTCACCCAGAGCATGATCCCGGGGCTCTTCACGGGCCTCTCCCATAGGTTGAGCAAAGGGTGCATGCCCCAACTAGGGTTGTTGGTTTTCAAGGAGAACGAGAGTGAAGTGGTTGGCGTTCTCACTGGGCACATGCACTGCATTGGGGGGCGTATAGTTAGGTGGCAAGCGTTTATAGTGGGAAAGAATTCTTACTTTGCACATCATGGGGACAGCCTGTACTTCCCAAAAATTCTCCTCCCTAACCTACCACGTTTGGGATTGGACGACTTATTTGGTTTATGCCGGATGGGTGAGTCAGATCCGCCTCAGCGGCGACACCGGTGGTGGCGACTCCGGCCGCGTTGTCCTCCATTATCCTTTTCATACTCAACATGGACTCCATCATGGAGGTCATTTGGTCCTTCATGGCCTCTATGTCGGCCTTCATCTGCTCTTGCACCTGCTCTATTTGAATCATGATTTTGGTTTTGGCACGTGTTTAGTAGGGGTGTCGTAAAGCGCATTCATTCTTTTTGGTTATTGTGTTTACTTTTTGACTACGACTGCTAAAAAAAACAAAATGCAATGAGTAATGCGACAACAAAATAAACATGAATGCACAATAATGATAAGTTGCCAAAGTATTGATCCCACGCAGAAATTTCAGTAAAGACATAGAGTCGAATCAAATCTCATTTTCATTAAGAAACAACATCGTTTATCTTGCCAAAGCCAAAGCATAAATACAACACAAACGCCTTAGTGGTTCCTAATTATGTGGGACATCAGTTCGACCATGTGTTGGCAGTAATCGAAAAGCCCATGAACTTCATCGGGAGTCGAGTATACATCCGCCATTGCCTTGGCTCTGGCTAACAACCTTGGAAGCTCTTGACTCCCATTCAGAGTGAGAGCGAACCTATCCATCCATTTCATAGCTTCCCCGTGCAATGATTCTATCATCCTCTCTCTTGCTTCCCTTTCCATTTGCAGAGCTGATACCTTCGCATTCTCATCCTCTAGTCTCTGCCCATGACTAGCAGCTAAGTTTACCTTCTTATACTGATAAACAATTGTCAACATATTCTCTTCCATTCTACTCAGCTGTTCGGTCTAACTTCTCTTTGACCTTTGACAAGCCTTCAGTTTATCCTCTAACACCATGTTTTCCACCCTTGACTCGTCCCTTTCGGCCCTTCTAAGCTTGAGCTTGTTGCTGCTGCCCCATAGAGCCCCTTGGAACTTGTTCCTGCTCCATTCTTCCTTTCGGGCCCTCTTTGTTTCTCGCTCTAATGCTTTGACCGTAGTCATGTTGACATCTCTTAGCTTGTCACACTCCTTCCGGACCCTAGTGACTGTCATCTTTAGCTTTTCCTTGACCACTCTCGTTCTTTCAAGCTCTGCTTTCAAGGCTTGCACTTCTTCGCTTTCCTCAGGGACTTCAGCTTCTTTCCCACTTGGACCTTTTAGCTTTGGGAGCCAAGTTATCCCTTGCATCCTAGCCTTCAATCACTTATGATAGCCGTCGATGACCCCATTGTTGCTTCCCCTAAGCTCCTTAATCTTTCTTTTCCACTATGTCCCACACTTTATGAATTCTCTGAAGTATTTTCGCATTGCCACCATTGAAACCCTGTGCGACAAAAGGCGCAATGATCTCCTCCAACGGTGCACCTCTCATAGGGTAGCCTAGTTGTCTTATGGCCAACATGGGATTATAATTATACAATCCCTTGTTCCCATCAAGGGGACGTTTTGGAATCCTTCACACGAGCACAACACTCTGGCCCCTCCTTCTTTCCATCAGGGGAACCAACTAATGGACGCTCGTACCACACCTGCCAAGAGTTCCTCCCAATTTGTTTTTCCTTTTTCAGTGCACATGTGATGACCTTGTAGAGGACAAACAGGTCTACCTTCATGAAAAAAAACGTGGGAGACCAACCACACATAAAGAGCATGTGTACAACAAATAATTCTTGCACTGCTCTTTTCTCATCTTAGGTTGAATGTGTCATATGCATCGGCCAAAACAACAATGACTAGGCTTTCCTTGCTGTGATGATAAGCAAGAAAAGAGTCGATCACTGCTAAATCCACTAGCTCGTCTACATTTGGAAAGAGTATGGTCCCAAACACCAACAGTGCTAATATGTCAATGAACGAGGTCCACTCTCCTTGATCTGCCAAAGCTTTTGCCTTCTCCTCCAAGTGCTTCCTTGGTATCCCTACCACCCCATTCCTATTTTGCTTCACTCAGTTTAACTCTTGTGTCGAGATCTTGACCACTTTTGCTACTATTGCCATGGAAGGGTAGAATCCGGAAAAAAGATATGGTTTCCTTCCTCCTAGCGGGCATCTCAAGATCCCTTCGAACTCTTCTATGGTTGGTACCAACTGAAAGTCCCCAAATGTGAAGCATCTGAGCGACTAGTCGTAGTATTAAGTGAGGGATGTGATGACTTCAATGGACACTTCTATCATGGCCAAATCCCAGATTTTCCCATACGCCTTGCTGAAGGCTTGACGTCGAACTTGATCCATCCACTGCCCTAGCTCTCGCAAGCTGGCTAGTTCTAGGTTCTTGACTTTGACATGATAGAACCTTTTTTTAAAAGAGGGCGCTTGGTTCGACCCCATGTTTGCTAGAATGAAAATTCTGATGGCCAATACTTCAACACCCTATCATAGAGGAGGTATGATGAATGCATCAGGGCATGTTTATGCTATGCATGACAAAATGCGTTTATCTACAGACACAGGAGCCCAGAAGACCATACCTTCTTACCCACAATGCATTGGGTATCATGGCTAGTTTGCAGTCATTACAATGGTGCCCAACGCATGCAATTAAGAAAGCGATGCAGACCTTCCGGCTTCCCGTGACGAAGATGATGAAAACAAATGCAAGGCATGAGCAATGACATGACATAAGTATGCATGCGTGAAAGGAATGACTAATGACAATAAAGAGTATGCGGTTAGTAGCACAAAGAGAAACATGCTAGATGAATGAGCATAATAACGCAATAAATTAATGCCAAAATGACATAATAACATGGTAAACAGAGGAATGACGAACACAATCTCGACGTCATAAAGATATGCATGGCTAGATCAAGGAAACAAAACATAGTGTTTTTGTTCCATGCCCCTAATTTAGGAACCTAATGGAAGGGCTTAAAGGTTTGCTATTTAGTGACAACTCCCAAGGGTGGTTGCACATAACTTTCAAAGGTTTCTAGAGATATCATCCCCTTTGATATCAAACATTGTGGCGGTAGGGACTACCAGTGACAATGTATCATCAAAGAGAAAAACTCTAAATAAGGCTTCACTGTTATTAAGCGAGTTGAAGACCCAACATGACCACAGATCAACCTCCACTTCCTATGTCTCCACGGACCTGGTATAAGGCCCAATAACACACTGTGTGTGCAAAGGTGTAGGTGCCATGTGTGCATAGAACAAACAAATATTTTTAAATATGCATGTAATAGGTAGATAGCCACACCCAACATAATAGCACAGAAAAAGAGTTATATGAATATAAGAACATAAAGGAAGAAAGGGAAACAAAATAAAGAAAAGGTCACGATAAATATTGCACACAGATCAAATGACTTAACTCTCTAACAAAGATCCCCAGTGGAGTCGCCAACTGTCACAACCTACCTTTCGGCGGGAGGGCAAGGCGAGATAAAAAATGTGGCTTCCAAAAAAAAGGAGAACGCGCGGGAGTCGCCACCAACGTTTATTCGAGGAAAATGCTAGAAAAACCAAAAAACGGTTTGCGAATATCAAATATAAGGGTTTGGGAGTTATTTACGTGTGGAGAAGGTGTTAGCACCTCACACGTCCGTCGTAAGGGACGACAACCTTTGATCGAGTGTGCGTAATGTGACTTCAAAATTATTTATTTTTCCTTTTTATGTTTTTTACTTTGTTGGGGTCGACAAGGGTGTTGCCCCTGCTCCTACGTATCCTCAAGTGCGATGAAGACTTCAGACCTACGTAGTTCTTAAAAGCGAGAAAGTTGTGTGTTAAGTTGATTTTAAACTTTTGAAAGGTTCATTTTAACCAACAAAAACAAAAGAAACTGTTAAGGCGTTGGACCTTGAACGGAATCAAGCAACTTTTATGGATAAAAACTCAATTACATGCTGATTTCATCTTAGTTTCACTTGTTAACTTTCAATCTCTTTAAAAGATGATTTGTGACGTAAATGATCGGTCAAAATTCACTTTACAAGAAGAAAAAAGATTACTGATGGTAGAAGAATGAGATGAAGATGTGCAAAGCAACAAATGGGACCCCTAAGGGTGCATAGATTGTATCCAAATTCTTAAAATAAATACTAACCGGATGACGAATGAAGAACACCGAATGGAGAATGATGTAGAAATCGATCACGGTCACGATTCGGTAGCGCTTCAGCCTCGTTTTTTCTTCTTCTTCTCTTCAATTTTCACTAAAAACTCTTAATACTGAATGTTGAACCCTTCCTTTAGCCTCCCTCACGCCTATTTATAGGAAATGAGGGGGTTTGGGACTTTGACAGATTGCCCAAGCGAGCTGTTACTTCCCTCTGACGTAACCTTGCTCACCCAGGCAAGCTGGTTACTTCACCCCTAAGCTATTTGGGGGCCCAGGCGAGCCAGAGGCTAGCATGGGCGAGCCAGGGTCCAGAAAAATCCTAAAATGACCCTTCTGCCCTTCCCTTTGGGTATTTTTTGCATCCTTGACCAAAATATCGAATGATCTTTCGTCTTGCATGGTAACTGGTGTCGAATAGCTCAATTCAGCTAGCGAGAATCAAAATATCCATGAATGATAGTCCCTGGATGAAATTAGGGTCTGACAATGGTCACATATCATTTATTTAAAAATAAAAAGAATTGATTCGGTATGTAAATTAATGAAGTTCAAATTAATATAAATTTTTTTGTGTATTAGTTATTAAAATAAATGAATTGAAAGATTTTTTTTCATCTTTTAACTTTTTACAAGTCACCAAGGCCAGATGGACTGAATGTTGCATTTTTATAAGATTTTGAAGTGTTTGCAGGAAATAGGTCTTTGGGCTAATGGCTCGTTTCCTAGAGGGATTAATGAAACAACTATTGAGTTAATCCCAAACTGGGACAACCCATCACCTATGAAGGATTATAGGCCTATTGCTTTGTGTAACGTAATTTAGAAAACCCTTTTAAAGATGTTGGTCAACCGTCTTAAAAAGGTTATGCCCAACATAATCTCGAAAGAGCAATATGCATCATGATAGGTAGTCTATAACAGATAATGTGCTTCTTATAGCTTCATAAGTCATTCATTATTTGAAATGCAAAAAAAGTGGCAGGAAAGAGGACTTGTCACTAAAGGTGAATATTAGTGAAGCCTACAATCGTGTGGATTAGGGCTACTTGCAAGCAATAATGAATAAAATGGGCTTTGATATAAAGCGGATCAAGTAGATCATGCAATACATCAATTCGGTGCATTATTCTGTGAGGGTTAACGAAGATATGGTTGGTCCTAATAACCTAGGAAAGGGTTTACGCTAGGGAGATCCATTATCCCCTTATCTATACTTGATTTGCTCAGAGGGGTTGATTGCTCTAATTCATCAAGCCCAAGGAGTTGGGAGTTTACATGGCATAACCATTTGTCAAGGAGCACCTAAACTTTCTCATTTGCTCTTTGCATATGATTGCTTTCTCTTTTGTAGGGGACTACTATAAATGAGGTGGACAATCTCAAAAGATTTATGAAGAAGCCCAGGGCAATCTATAAACCTCAATAAGTTCGAGATCTTTTATAGTGCCAATACGAAGGAGGCTTGTAGACAAGTTTTATCCTCTATGTTGTGAGTCCATTCCAGGATAAGTGCTGGCAAATACCTGGGAATTTGTTGATGATAGGCAAAAGTAAGAAAACAACTTTTTACTTCGTCAAGGAGAGGATGTGGAGGAAAATTAATTCTCTATCAGGTAAATTTCTCTCTAAAGCTGGATGTGAGGTCATGGTGAAGGCAATCCTCCAAGCCATCCCCACATATGTGATGAGTGCATACCTTCTCCCTCAATCCACAATTGACAAACTCCAACATATGATGAACTCGTATTGGTGGGGCACGAATGGCATGGGGATGAAATTGTTGAAATGGGAGAGGTTAATAGTAAGGAAAGACCAAGGAAGTATGAATTTTTGTAATCTTTTTTGTTTCCATGTCCCTTGGGGGATTTCTTGGACTCCAACCTTGGCCATGATCCAAGCTTAGTGTGGCATAGCATTTGGAGTTCCTAGGAACTAGTTAGAGAAGGTTTAAGATGGTGGATTGGCGATGGACCCATGATCTCCATATGACAACAACCTTGGCTTAGGGATGTGGATAATTGTTCTCTAGGTTCTGCACCTCTTAAGGCTATTGCATAATTAAAAGTGTAGGATCTTCTCATCCCAGACTCAAGAGAATAGGACTCCACCTTCATAAAAACCTTGGTATCTCACCAAGAGGCACAAAAGATTCTATAGATTCCTTTGATGGAGGAGGCCCAAGAAGATAAAAGGATTGGTGATACTCAAAGGATGGAAATTACACTATTAGGAGTGGATATCATTTGTATATGACACACTTTGGGGATAATTGTCAGTTCCAAGTTCTTGGGGATTGGCAACTCATATGGAATATGGAAGTACCTTAGAAAATCAAATCGTTCCTTTGGCAGGCTTGCAGAGGGTGCCTACCAACTAGAATCCAACTTCAATCAAGCGGTGTACTCTATCCTTCAGGGTGTCTTTTTTGTACTACAGTAATGGAGAACACCTTTCATTACTTTTCTGCATGTCAAGATAGTGTTCTAACATGGGAACAAGTAGGATTATGGACTAACATCTTCCATATGCTAACTATGGTTGAGTCGCTTCCAGAGTTAATTTTCATAAGTCTGAATGAGTTGAATAATGCAAGTCTTAAATGGATAGTGATGTTACTTTGAAGTCTTTGGCACAGAAGGAATGGTATGTTATGGGATTTGGTGGAGGAGAATTCAGATGTTGTTATTAATAGACCCAACCATGGTTATCAAACTCTTAAGTTAACTTGTTAACTCTTACGAGTTTACGAGTCCACTCACCCTCTGAGTTGACTCGTGTGTAAACTCTTTTTTTAGTAAACTCTGGATAGACTCGATAAACTCTAAGTAAATTCGGTAGACTCTCGAGTTTATCACCAAGCCAACGACTCATCAAGTTAATAAAACTAGACCAAAATGTAAGTCATTTTAGGTTGTTTTTTTGTTTGTTTAGTCTTCAATATACCTCAATTTAGTGTGTTGTTCCTGAATTGAAAAACTCTCACCTCTAATAACATCAAACCCGTATTCTCTAATAACATCAAATCCTTGATGGGAATGCTCTACCACTACTATAAAATCTGCAAGTTATTATCTAGTAGTGATGCATTACTAGACTTGGTTATTTCAGTATTGTGAAATTTATGATTTACTATTTTGCTTTATTATATTGTTAAAATGTTTAATTGGTATGTTATTTATAGATATTTTGTTATTATTTTTATATGAAGTGGACTCGTATAAGTCTACGAGTTGAGTCTATGGAACTCTTACGAGTCTACGTAAACTGTTGAGTTTGATAACCTTGGACCCAACATTGTGTTGCAAGATTGGGTGATGGCTCAAGCTTTGAAACATGAATTCCATGATGGGAAGCCCAATTGAAACACGATATCGAGTTGGCAAAAAATGGATCCAGGCTTTTTTTAAATCCAATACTGATGTTGCAATTTTAAAGGAGAGTGGAAAATTAGGTTTTGGGTGCTACTTAAGGGATGAAAAAGGCAACTTCATTCAAGGATTCACTAGCTGGACCAAGGTTTTAAATATCGGTCTGTCACGAAAATATTGCCTGCAACATCTCAGTATTAGTCCGTAATGTTATCGTTACACACCAATATTTGGAAGGGTCCAAAATCATGTGTAATGGGTGCAATGTAATGGCATTTTGGCCGTGACGCTATCAAAGTTACAATAGAACACAGAATGAGTTTTTCCCAAAAATCTTGGAATCCATGCTTTTGTGAGAATCCCAAACAAGAATCAACCATTCAATCTCGCACAGAACTTAAACAAAAAAGAAAAGAAAACAACAAAAAATTTCATACAATAGACAAAAGAAAGAACTAACTTTTTGTACTCTTAGAATCAAATTAGAATAAAAATAAAAACTTTCACAAATAAGAATCAAAATTACTCACATTCAAATATCAAAATCAGTTTGCAATCCTAACCTCTCAATCTCAATGTGTGCAGATCTTCCTTCATAATAGCAAGAACTCTACTACCCCCCTCTGCCCCTTGGAATTGCGTAAGTTTGCAACCTCCAACATTCATCTCTGGACATCTTGCTTCTGAGTTCACAATTGTGGGAGAAGGAAGGACTGAATGAGGCAATGAGCTTTAAAGGAAGAAGGAAGAAGAAGGTGGGTGGGAGAAGGAAACAAGTGAAGGATGGAGGAGCTTCAATTTTTTGGTGGTGTGAGTGAATTTGGAATTTTTTGGGGATAAGTGGGGTATGGGGTAGGAGTAGGGCTATGGGCACATGGGAGTGGGAATTTGGGATAATGTGGGAATGGGTTGGGAAGGTGGCAACTTGAGAGAGAAAAGGTGTTTTTTTATTTATTTATTTTAGATTTTAGAATTTTTTTTAGTTTCATTTACGTGGAAAAGGATTGGGAAGGTGGGAGCTTTTTTTTTTTTTTTAAAGGAGGGAATGAAAATTGGGAAGTAGGAAAAGGATTTAAAAATTGTGAGAAATGAAATTTTAGATTGATTTGAAAATGAATGGAGGGAGAGGTGAAATGGAATGAAGAGAAATTTAAGTGAAATGATTATTATGAATCTATAGTATTAATTAAATATTTATTTTGCTTTGTTTTCGTATTTATTTTTTCTTGCAATGATAATGTGATTTGCAATTAATTTTACAGTGTAAAATATGTCTTTTAATGCTAGTTAATGCTATTTTTTTAGTTTTAATCACATTTTAATTCATATATAGCCTATAATCACATTTTAATACTTATTTTAAGCACATTTTAATTAATACATCTTGCCTATAAAAATATAATAAATTGACAATCTTTTGAATTATTATAGATAACTTTAATTGTGTTATATATAGCCGACAACTTACATATAATTTATATTCATTTTGTAATTTAAAAGCATGTTAATTTCGGTTGTAGGTTGGTTATATTAATAATGTCATCAGTAGAACAATTTCCAAGTGGTAGAGGAAAAATGTGCTCTAATTGATGACATTGGTTGGCATTTTGGAACACCTAGGCCGGATAAAAGTAGAAATTCTATACTTTCCAGATGTGGAAAAGTGATATCATGTGGAATTACTAGGTTAAAGGATCATCTTGCACGCATTCCGGGAGAAGTTACGGGATGTGGTAAGGTTGCAACATTGGTTAGAGAAAATATGATGGAGCTTATGCGTGAAAATAAAGTAAAGAAAAAAGATCTTAGAAAAAGAAAAGAAGAATTTATGTCAGGTTTAAAAGAGGGGATGAACATGATGAAGTTCAAGATTTCATGGATGAGGATGCATATATAAGACAAGCTGCACAAGAGAGGATAATGTCACACAAACAATGGGAGGATAAGCAAAGATTTAGACAACAAACAAGAGGCAATTCATATGCAGGTGGAAGTAGTGGAGCTTCTTGCCAACGTCAACAAAGTGATGTTGAATTAAGATTGAGATCTACAAATGTTAACTTGGCTAGGAGCAAAAGCATGAAACAACCCAAAATTAACTAGGGAATCAAGAAAACTAAAAAAGTTTGGGAAAGCAGTGTCTAAGTTGATTATATATGAACGACTTTCTATCAACTTGGCAAATTCTCCAAGGCTATACAATTTGATAAATGCAGATGCAGAATTAGGTTTAGGTGTTAAAGCCCCTCCTCCTTATGAGTTTTTAGAAGTGTACTTGGAGGAAGAACATAAAGTTATGCAGAGTTGGATTGAAGGACTTAAACCTACGTGTGGTAGGAAGGGGGGTGACTATAATGTGTGATGGCTGGACCAATGACATAAATCACATTTATATCATGAATTTTCTTGTGTAGTGTTGCAAGGGAACCATGTTTTTAAAATCTATTGATGCCTTTGATGTTGCCAACAGAAACATTGGTTATTACTTAAATTTGATTGATCAAATTGTAGAAGAGGTGGGAGAAGAATATGTTGTTGTTCAAGTGGTGACTGATAATGAGAAAGTGTTAAAAGCTGCTATATAAAATTGACGGAAAAAAGACCCCTTCTTTATTGGTATGCATGTGCAGCTCATTTCTTGGATTTGTACTCGGAAGATATTGGGAAAAAGTACTTGAAGGTGCTAAAAAAGTTACTTTGTCTATATACAACCACATTTGGACTATAAATCTTATGAAGAAATATACTGATGACAAGGAAATTATTTATCCAACAATCACACATTTTGCAACACAATTTTTGCAGGTTGAATATTTAATCACTTTTTTTTAACAGAATTTGTATTTTTTTTTAATTTTAATGTCATTTTAATTACATTTTTAGTATTGGAACATAATTTTTGAAAGGTTGAATCAATTGTTAAGCAAAAACAACATGGAAAAATATGTTTGACTTTGAGGAATTTAATAACTCCAAGTGGGGAAAGGTAAAACCATGACCTACATTTGAAGCAAAAATAATTGTTATGAGAAGAGAATTTTGGAGTAAGGCTACTAATATAATTAAGGTGTTTGAATCGATTGTCAAGGTTGTTATGGAAGTGATGAAGAACAAACAAGAACAGCAGCAGGAGATGCAGCAGAATAGAAATGTCATACACCAACGTTGCAGCAAAATGAAAGGGAGAAAAAGAGAGAAAAAACACACACAGATTTTACGTGGTTCACCCTTGAGTAAGGCTACATCCACGGGAGGGAAAACAGAAAGCTTTTATTACTGATGTAATATACAAGTGGAAGCCTATCCAAAATATAAGGCATCCTTGCCTTTTATAAGCAGAGGACAAAACAGAAAAAAATAACAGAATAAACTTTCATATGGATTTCAGTCACAGCCCAACAATCCACCACCTTGAACTAACATCCGTATAAAACACAAATTGCACCCTCCAAGCATACATGAACTTATCCCCAACAATCTACATTGAGCAAGCTTAAGTAGTGATCAAACTTGCTTTTTGGAACTGGCTTTGTGAATATATCAGTAGGATTATGCAGAGTGCTGATCTTATGAACCTTGATTCTTCTTTCTGACCGAATGAAGTGATATCTAACATCTATATGCTTGGTTCTATCATGATGAACTTGATCCTTGGCCAAGCATATAGCACTAAGGCTATAACAGTAGATGTTAGCATATTCTTGATTAATTCCGAGATCATTTATCAGACCTCTCAGTCAAATTCCTTCCTTTGCAGCTTCAATAAGAGCCATATATTCAGCTTCAGTAGTTGAGAGGGCAATAGAAGGTTGAAGTGTTGCCTTCCAAATCACCAAGCAGCCACCAAGGGTGTAAGCATACCCTGTTAGTGACCTTCTCTTGACAAGATCAGCAGCAAAATCAACATTAGAATAGCCAGTGAGACAGTAATCTGAGTTACATCTATATATCAACCTTACATCTGCAGTCCCTTTAAGATATCTGAAAATTCTCTTCACAACCTTCCAATGTTCCTTCTAAGGTTGGTTTAAGAACCTACTAACCATGCTAATAGCATAAGAAAGGTCAGGTCTGGTGCAGACCATGGCATACATGAGACTGCCAACAACACTTGAGTATGGAACCTTTGACATATAATCCTGATCAGCCTGAGCCTGAACCTTTATCATAGCAGACAACTTCTCTTTTTCTGAAAGGGGAGTGCTGATAGGTTTAGAATCAGCCATTCCAAACCTCACAAGTATCTTCTGAATGTAGTCCTTTTGAGACAAAAATAGCCTTTTCTGAGTTTTGTCCCTATAGATCTCCATTCCTAAGATTTTCTTTGTAGCCCCTAGATCTTTCATATCAAATTCACCATTCAGGAGGATCTTCAGATTTTGTATATCACACATGTTTTTTGCTGCAATAAGCATGTCATCTACATAGAATAGAAGATAGATGATTGATCCATCCTCCACCTTGTTGTGATAAACACAGCAGTCATAGAGACTTCTCTTGAATCCTTGGCTGGTGATAAAGTTGTCAAGCCTTATGTACCATTGCCTTGGAGATTGTTTCAATCCATACAAGGACCTCTGTAGTTGACAAACATACCTTTATTTTCCTTGAACTTCAAACCCTTCAGGCTGTTTCATTAGAATATTTTCTTCCAATCTTCCATGGAGAAAAGCAAACTTGACATCAAGTTGTTCAAGTTCCAAATCTTGGTTTGCCACTATAGCAAGCAAAACCCTGATGGATGTATATCTGACCCCAGGTGAAAAGATTTCGCTGAAATCTACTCCTTCTTTCTGGCTGAATCCCTTGGAAACTAACCTAGCCTTGTATCTTATCCCTTCCTTTTCTGAAAGACTAGGTTTCCTCTTGAATATCCACTTGCAACCTACCACATGTCTTCCTTTAGGTAGTTCAGCAAGTTTCCAGGTTTGATTCTTATATAGAGATTCCATTTCCTCTTTCATAGCTAACAACCAATTTTCAGCTTCAGGATGATTGATAGCTTCTTTGTAGGTGGCAGGTTCATTTGAATCTATCTCTTCAGCTGCATGTAATGCATAGGCAGCCATGTCTTCAAAACCATATCTCTCAGGAGGCTTAATGACCCTCTTAGGTCTCTGACTAATTCTAGGATTGAACTGTGCAGGCTCGGGTTCAGCATTCAGATGAGCCTCATTTGCACTGGAATCTGCTGATTGTTCACCTTCTTGAAGAATAGATGTATCTATATGAACCCCTTTTTTTGAGTCTTTGGTTGTAGATTCTACATCCTTTTCTTGAGGAGAGTGGCGGCTCTATGTTCCAGCAATTGGAACCTCAATTTTTGGATGGAGCAGATGTGATTAATCAAAAATTACATCTCTGCTGAGAAGAACTTTCCTTTCAGATGGTGACCATATCCTATAACCTTTCACCCCATCACCATAACCCATGAACAAACCCTTTCTTGATCTAGGTACCAGCTTTCCATAATTGACATGATAATAAGCATTGCAGCCAAATACTCTTAGGTTTGAGTAGTTTGTTGTTTTGCCATTCTAGATTTCAATAGGAGTTTTAAGTCCTACAGCAGTACAGGATGTTCTATTGATCAGAAAGCAAGTTGTATTGATAGCTTCTCCCCAAAAACTTCTTTTGAGGCCAACATTAGACAATAGGCATCTTGTTCTTTCCAAAAGTGTTCTGTTCATTCGTTCAACAACTCCATTTTGCTGAGGAGTGTTCCTAACAGTAAGTTGTCTAGCAATCCCTTCATCTCTGTAGAATTTGTTAAATTATGTTGAGCAAAACTCCAAGCCATTATCAGTTCTAAGTCTTTTAACTTTCCTTTCAGTTTGTTTTTCAATCAGTGCTTTCCATTCTTTGAAGCATTTGAAAGCTTGACTCTTCTGACTCATGATGTAGATCCATGTCATTCTTGAGTAGCCATCAATTATGGATAGAAAATACCTTCCACCACCTAGTGAAGGTACTCTTGCAGGCCCTCAGCAGTCAACAAGAATGTAATCAAGAGTTCCTTTTATGGTGTGAATTGCTTTAGGAAATTTAATCCTATGTTGCTTGCTGAAAACACAGTGCTCACAGAATTGAGGTTCATCCAGTTTCTGATTTCCCAACAGCTATTGTTTTTGAAGTATCATCATACCTTTTTCACTCATATGACCTAGCCTCATGTGCCACAATTGAGTTAAGTCAGGTATGCTCATATCAGATCTTGATGTAACAGCTACTAGACCATCATCAATACATGTTGTACCTTGAAGTATATAGAGATTACCCCTCTTTACACCCTTCATCACCATTGTAGAGCCTTTCTGAATTTTCATGACCCAATTTTCAGTGCTGCATTTAAACCCCTTTCCATCCATAATACCTATGGAGATTAGATTCTTCTTTAGCTCTGGAACATGGCTAACTTCAGTGAGTCTTTGGATAATTCCATCATGCATCTTGATTTTTATTGTGCCAATTCCAACTGTCTTGCATGAGACATCATTTCCCATGAAGACATTTCCACCCGATTTCTCTTCATAGGTGTCAAACTAGGTTTTGTTAGGACACATATGAAAGGAATAACCAGAGTCTAATATCCACTGATTTTTAGAATATTGGTGATGATCAGCAACCGAGAGAACAAGCTCATTTTCAGATGTTGAACCTTCCTTGGCAATAGCAGCAGATGGTTTGCCCTTTTTCTTAGGACAATCTTTCTTCCAATGACCTGGCTCCTTGCAGTAGTTAAAGATGTCCTTTGGATTGACATGAGTCTTCTTCTTTCCTTTAAACACCTTTTTCTTGATGTTATTGTTAGATTTAGAGACCACAAGACCAGATCCATTTGATTCTTCAGAATTTCCAAGTGCTTTAGATCGAAGTTCCCTTGAGTATAAGCTGGATTTCACCTCCTCCATGGTGACACATTCCTTACCAACACTAAGAGAATTGACAAAGCTCTCATATGATAGTGGTAGAGAGACTAACAGAATCATGGCAACATCTTCATCCTCTATCTTAACATCTATATCTCTTAATTCCATCAAAATAGAATTTAATTCATTAAGATGATCCTTAAGAGATGTACCTTCTTTCATGTGTAAACCAAATAGACACCTCTTCAAGAAGAGCTTGTTGTAGATTGACTTAGTCATATACAACTTTTCCAACTTGAGCCATAAGCCACTTGCAGTTTCTTCATTTGCAACTTCATATAAAACTTCATTCGACAAGGAAAGCAAGATTAGTGAGTGAGCCTTTTCTTCTTGGTCTGCAAGTTCTTCAGTCTTTGAAACAAAGGCCTTTTCTTTTTATTCAGAAGCCACTTCTTTCTTCACAGATGCAGAAGCAACAAGAGCCCAAACACATTGTTCCTTCAACAAAGCACGCATCTTGATGCGCCACAGATTGAAGTTGTTCTTTCCATTGAATTTCTCAATCCTGATTGTGTTTGACATGATTTCTTGAGTGTTCTTGATCATACTAAAGCAGCGAAAGAACCAGAAACAAGACTCCCACAGCTTGATCTTTGTATTCATACGAGAATCTTGAATTCCCTTGGTCGCAACTTGAGCTCTTGATACCAATTTGTTATGGAAGTGATGAAGAACAAACAAGAACAACAACAGGAGATGCAGCAGAATAGAAATGTCATACACCAATGTTGCAGCAAAATGAAAGGGAGAAAAAGAGAGAAAGAACACAGATAGATTTTACGTGGTTCACCCTTGAGTAAGGCTACATCCACGGGAGGGAAAACAAAAAGCTTTTATTACTGATGCAATATACAAGTGGAAGCCTATCCAAAATACAGGGCATCCTTGCCTTATATAAGCAGAGGACAAAACAGAAAAAAATAACAAAATAAACTTCCATATGGATTTTAGTCACAGCCCAACAAAGGTTTTGAAATTGGTGGATGGTGATGAAAAACCAACAATGGGCTTTGTCTATGAAGCAATTGATAGAGCTAAACAAGCCATTGAAAAGAATTGTCGTTACCACACCCATTAGAATGATATCATTGACAAAAGATAGTTATTCATGCATTTTGATTTGCATGCAGCAGGTGCATATTAATATCATTTTTTTAATTATTTTTACTAAAAATACTTATGTTTTATTTTGAAAAGCTAATTATTCTTTTTCTTTCAAGGTTATTATCTCAATCCCCAATTTCAATTTGAAGTTGTGCATGGAAACGATGTAGCCAAGTAAACCATGAATGGAACTAGAAATGTAATAAGCAAATTTGAACGGGACATTGATAAGCAAATAAGAGCAATCAATCAAGTAAGTAATATTAGGAAAAAAATATTTATTGAAGACTTATTTGGTATATTGGTTCTTGTAGCTGATGGTTTTTCAAGATAAGATGAAGTCATTTGGAACAATACAAGCTCAAAGAGCATGGTCTCAAATGAATCCTAGTAAGATCTTATAGTTTTGTCTAATTGAAGTTTAGCAACATTTTTAACTTGTATTTATGTTCAATACTTTATATTTACAACTTATTATTTATGTAATTAGCTAAATGATGGTATGTGTAACACCTAAAATTTTAAAATGAATATATTGTTTGAAAATACTTTAATTTAATTTATTTTAGAAATACATGTCACTTTTTTTTACCGCTACTTATAAATAATAAAAACATCTTACTATAATTTTGTTTTAAAACAAAACGTGATAGTCGGAAAATGCTAAATAGTTGCATCAAATTAAAATAAATGCAAATGTAGAGTAATTGAATTTCCATACATAAATAAAATAAAACTTGTAGTGTCACAAAGAAATATATGGATAAAACCCATAATAGTGTGATAATAAACAAAATACGTTTTTCATCCCTGCTACAACAAAATACTTGTCTGTGGAGAAACTATCTCTCAAAATACATCAAAATAGTAAAGAAACTAGGACCAGAGTAGACTACTAATTACACTAGAAGTACAAAACTAACTAAGATGTGTCCTTAGGAGAATCGTCACTCTCCTCCTTAGACGTTGGTTCCAATTGCCTAAGTAGTTCTCGATACTCCTCCATCTCCTTGGACGACATGTTCGAAATGTCACCTTGATCCTCTGTAAGCTCCACTGGGTGTACTCAATGCACGTTGTATTCGGTCTATTAGTTGGCACTACGTGGATTCGAGTATGGCAGGTGTAATGTGTAGTTTGTGTTATGGTGCAGGGCCATACACTCTCTTTTTGCGAGCTACACTAAGCCCACAAACGCCTTGGTATACTTGGCATCGTCAATACCTAAAAGTTATTGGTTATAGGGGTGAGTCCTCCTTTCCTCGAACACCACAAACAATAGGCAATAGTAAAACAAAATTAAAACATACAATCTACCTAACCACTGTGTGTGGTTTCTAAACAAACAACATTCTCGTATCCTAAGCGTGTAACTATCACACTTATTTCACTATAGGGCTCAATCTCTGTCAACAATCCTCCCAGGTCCTGATGGTCTTACAAAATCATGTGGATAATAGTCGGGAGCAATCGCTACATATGAATATATTGTACATCGACCCCTTATCTCCCAACTCAAAAAGCATAGTCTTAGAGCCCGTCAACAAAGTGAGTCCTATGAGTTACCCACACTAAATGAGTGCACCAAATGTCGGATAGTTACCACTCGCTAATTCCCCTAGGTTCCTCAAACCACTATACCCTAGTGTATCTCTGTCCATCATTCACTTCCTCAACGTAATCTCACCTTCTCAAAGAAGAAAATAGAACCAATGGTTCCTTAATCTCTATCCAATTCTCTTGACTATTGTTGTTGCATCGCGTGCATGGCCCTCGTGCCAAGTGCATCAACAAACGTGTACAAACAAACAAACCAACAAGAAAGAGAGACGAGGCTCAGGCCTACGTACTACTCTCAAGCTCTTATCCATGAGAAATCAAACTTCAAAGTTCAGACCTTATTCTCCCTTTTCTCTCCCTCCAATTTCGTTCCCCTCTCTCCCTCTCCCTCTATTCATCTTCTCCTACCTTCAAGCTCTTATCCATGACTTCCTATGGTGGTGAGCTTGTTCTTGGCTCATCTTTTCCTTGAAGTGACATCTCCAATCATCTTTCCTCCTTCTCCATTCCGCTGCCATTGATCTTTAAGAAGCAAAAGACTCCATTGATGAAGAAGATCCAAGGCTTACAAGCTCTGCATGGAGCTACATCATTTAAGCACTTTGAATGACCATTAATATAACTAATTGGCAGCTTGGACAGCCCTTAGGTACTCTCCACGAGCACAACCATGCCTTATATGGCTTCTTGCACTTTTCCAAAACTAACAATAAAAGGATAAAGTAGAGTTTTGCCAAAAATGGTAAAAACTATTTTTGCTAAAATTGATAAATCTTATCCTAACATTCAAGTTAGTGTGCTAACTTCTTAGATTAGTGTGCTAACCTTCCTTGGGATATGTGTACTCAGAGTGGACCTTGCACAAAGTCAACTCACACAGAGACAAATTACACTACAACTCAATACACAGTGCAATTCTTACACAGATAGAAATCTAGCTCAAACTATTTCTATTTCTCTGTTAATCTTTACTAAATAAATCACACACACACACACATACATAGTACAAAATTCTATGATTAAAATTATATAACTACTGAAGTTAAATTCATGCATGCACAAATGACACAATACAGAGTTTCCCTTGTCAATATGAGTTGTAATTTTCAGAGAATTTTACAACATGAAGTTGAATATGAGACAAACTATGAGAATAAGTCAAGAGGAAATTCAAGATAGTTTTAATCCTATCAATCTTAATTATATATTTCAAGAAGAAGATACGTTATCACCATGGCTTGAGGAAAGAGAGAGGCCATTGACGGAGGGAGCCCATAACTTTTATTTGCTCCCTATGGAATTTGATGATGATAATGAAGAAGCAATTGGTGGAAATGATTCAGATTTAAGTCAAACACCTAGTGATGGAGGGGGCGATGGTGGTTTAAGTCCACCCAACAATAATAATAATAGTTGTAGTGGTGATGGTGGTGATAATATATCACAAAGTTAGGGAAGAGTTGAAGGGTCATTTGATTCTTTCCAAGCATAACCATCTTTAAGGTGTGATCAAAATCTTATGCATCATATGACACAAGATAGAATAGATGAAGATATTTTTGTGATTTAATTGGTGGTAATAGAAGGAGAGGTTGAGGGAAAAGGCATGAAAATGGTGTATTGGATGATTCTTCCTCATCTAGAGTATCACAATCCTTTGGTGATTCTGGTATTGTTGCATCAGTTGAAGGTAATTACCATGTGGTGACTAATGAGGTAATTTTTTCATAAATTATACATTAGTTATTTATTATGATAAAGACTTGAGGTTTGACATTATTTTTTTAAGGAACAAGATGATGGTCAAAATGGAAAGGCTATGATCATGCAAATTGTCTACAAATTCAGTGGAAGAAATAATGAATTCGTATAAATTTTCTTATATTTATTAAGTAATTTTTTGTTAAGCACTTCAAATAAATCATTTATATATGAACTTTATTTAACTGAGAGTAACTATTAATTTAGTTATGTTGTTAAGACACTCAAACCTATATGAATTTATTAAATATATTAGTAGCTACTAGGTTTTTACTTTGGAAATCTCATATTGATGATTTTTTTTTAATTATATGTCATCATAGATTATATAATGACAAAGCATTTTAATATAATTTTGTGCAAAATTATGATTTTTGTGAAGCATTTACGTAAGACAGCTGCAATCCGCATCGCAGAATTCGTAATTCTCGTAACCGTGAAAACCTTAACGCGACCGCAATTTGAAATCTTAAGCTGGACTGATGCTTCAATGGCAACACAAGAAGGAGAAGCCTATGAAGGCCATGAAATGGGTGAGACAGCTGCCCTATCAATGGAAAACAGTTGATTCTCTTTAGTAAAAAAAAAAAAAAACTTTTTACGTACGAGACAGTGAATCATTACAGTAAACATCATAATTTTTTTGTAAATAACATTGTGAGTCACATAACCATGTTATGTTAGTAACGGTGTTAATGATGCACCACTACTACAAAAAGCAGATTCTACATCGGTCAAACTAAGCTATCTACGTCGGGCCTCCCACCGTCTTTGTTACAGATGTCGTTGTAAGTCGACAACAACGACATCGGTCAGCCCAACCACCGTCTTTGTAATGTCAGAAGACGACGTCAGTGCGCAATTAACAATAGTCGTTATATAACATAAGTCAACGACGGATTTTCAAGAGCACCGTTGTTGTTCGGATCGATTTCAACGTCGGGTGTGATTTGGGCCCGACGTTGTTTCAGAAATCTATAAAGACGGGTGGAGGTTGCACCCGTTGTTGCTTTTAAAAATTTCAACATCGGGCTTATGCACACCCGTCATTGTTGAAGGAAGGTATAAAGACGGGTCTTGGAACGACCGTCGTTGTTGGAGAACGCTATAAAGTCGACCGTCGTTGTTTTATAAGGCTATAAAGACGGGTCGACTAACGACCATCGTTGTTTTAGTTGCCCTGCTTACAAAACTGGGTTATACCATTCACGCAGAAAGTATAATTATATTAGGAAATAAACTAAAATAAACTATATGGGAAAAATAAACATAAAGTGTAATTTGGGTTATACCAAGTTATCCATCAGTTGCAAGATCAGCTTATTTTTACATGAAATTCACTGAAAATCACAAAATCCAGGAAGCAAAACACCCAACAGAACATGTTATAAAATTTCATACCTGATGAGAGAGCATTATATCAACAATCTTCAATAGATCTTCAATATATCAACAAGCACATCAGCCTAGACATCAAGGGAAAGCGACATGAATGTTGTAGAAAAGTAAAAGATAAAGAAAACATGTTTTATATTAAAAGAGCTACTTAGTTCCTGATTTAGATTTTGTTGCATCATAAGCCAATCATTTGTACATTGGAATGAACAGGCAAAAAAAGAAAAGTAAAATGTGTTGATCAGTTTTTATATACACCACCCCAAGACAATAAACAAATCATTTGTTTTAGAGAAAGAAAAAATATATAATGATCTATCATAATGTTGTAAAAACTAAAAATAGTAATGCAGAAGCCTGTTTGACATAAGGAAAATATTTTCTATTTCTATTTTCACTAATAACTACAAACACCATTCCTAAACAGAGAAATGGTAGCAACACTGTCTCTAACACATTCTCTTGAACACTCTTTTTTGTTGGCTCAAATTTCTTAAAAATCACAAATTTGACAGGTCCAACTACTCATATGATGAGTCATTATTCTGATTTTATAATTCTCAATAAATTGAGGACCAACAGTGGAGAGTGTGTTAAAACTCTAATAAGCTTTATATATAAAAGTCTATATATATAGTGCCTCTTCTTAATAATTATACCTAACACGCAGGAAATCTTATTAGTTTATAACATGTACCTCTACCAGGCAACCATCCAATGACTGTGGACACTTCATTTGTTCAGTTAACTGCTGTAGTGCCAAGCTTGGTGGTACTATAGCTGCACTTAATTGTTGCTGTGGTAATCAAATGCAGATGCAATGCAGTAGAAGGGGGTAAAGACAATATATTACTACAATTATATGAATAGAAAACCATTGCACGCAATCACCATTATAGGATTTGTGATTCATTATGAATCACAGTAGCATGACCGAAAATAAAATAGCCGCTGTGTAAAATAACATAACAATTGTCTCAAATACAGGAAAAAAGAAATACTCCTA
Source organism: Glycine soja (assembly GCF_004193775.1). Taxonomy (NCBI): domain Eukaryota; kingdom Viridiplantae; phylum Streptophyta; class Magnoliopsida; order Fabales; family Fabaceae; genus Glycine; species Glycine soja. Next base: position 24,310,723 of record NC_041019.1, read on the forward strand.
CGCCATCATTAGCCGTTTTTACTTATTGCCATCTTTAAAAAAAATGTTGCCCATTTTTTTCGAATTGTGGTGATCATGTCGATGTCCAACGGTGTGTCATTAGCAAACCACTGCAAGTATTCATAATTGTAAGTTAGTACTGCAAATATAAAAATTCAGTTCCAATTGCACTGAAGTTTATGCATACCATGGACCAGTCACTCTTTATGTCGCTGGCTATGATGTTCCAGATCCAATGCATTACATAATATCCACATTCATAACAGCCGGTTTGAACGTGACTCTACATATGGAAAACATTTGAACATCGTATACATTACATAATTTCATGACTTACCTAGACAACAATAACGCATGGTACATAGCTGACTAACCTTTACTTCAATCCACTTAGGTGCAACTGCCTTAGTTTCAGGAGACAAGGTCGTCTTCAATTTCGTCATTACACTGCTTTTAAAAAACCACATCAACACATATACAACATGTCAATCAATAATGCCCATTAAAGAAGGCTTGTAAAAATTTATATGGTATGAGATAACCTATTAATTGTAGCTTTGATATGCATATCAGGTTTCCTACGCAAGGAACAGAACCAAACAACAACATGTTGCCTAGGACACAAAACTACGAGTTGCCAATGTGCCCTGCATGTGATGCACATTAGATACGTATACACCCAAACATCATTTGAAGTATGTTTGTTAAATAACACTTACTGATGGAAGTAAGGTCCAATGTACACCTCTCGGTCAGATTCCTTAAGCCATCTTAGAAGATATTGTTCGCATTCGCTGCGTCTTTCCTTTGAACAAACCAACGACTGTGGCTCAAGGAATGCATACATGAAACCTTGACTGAATATCTGACTCCACTCATGAATATACCTATTCACATGATTTGAAAGTATTGTAGTGGATCATGATATAGAATGAATGACGAATAAATAAATGAAGGATTTGACTTACATTAACCATAATTGTATGACAGATATGTTCAGACTTTTGTCTCCTGCTATTATTTCACTAACATCTGAATATGTAATGAATATCGATGCAGATGCATCTACAATTCCAAGAAAGCTCCCATCAAAGTTGATTTCAAGTGGGTTGTCGTAAATATCGAAACTATACTTTATCAATCCACGCAACGGATCATCTGCGTCCACATTAGTCGGCTTCGGCACATGTGCATCCTCGTTGTGTGGAATACTTTGTGGAACCTACATGGTTAATGAAAGTGGGTGAGTATTTGTACTGTAATGTCTCAATGTTTTACTTTATGTATGTCAAATCAAACATGTTACCTCATCTAATACAACTTTCACAAGGTGTGTGGGCCAAGCTACAAATGTATCGACGGCCTGCTTCACATATTGTATTTCTGACGTGGCATAGGGGACCTCAGCCTCAGGATCAATAACTGTTTCTACACTTACCCTGACAACATCATCTGCATATGCCACTGTGTGTATGACTGAATCCCCCTCCATTATTTTCCCCATGGCCACCAACCTTAAATGAACCATAAACAAAGCAAAAATTAATGCATATAAAACAGAAACTAAACGATGAACAAAACACAAACCAAACCCAACAATTACAGCTGCAAGAAAAAACAAAAGTCCGATTAAATTGTAAGGAAGGTAATATTTCTACAAACCTTGTTGTACCATCCTTAAGCTGCACATACAGTCCCATCAATGGTATGGCATCAGCATGATGTTCTTGTGAAGCCTGGACATTGGTAACAACATTACTTCCCTGTGTGCTGACACACGCAGCTACTTGTTGTATGTCCGGCTGAATTTGGAGTAGCTCTGGGGATCCTTTATTTGACAACTCTTTTTTAATAGCCTCTTTCAATGCATTGGTCATTATTTCCAAGCTCCTCTTATTTTCCTCTTCTAGCTGAGTCCTCAATTCTTCCTTAATTTGAGTCCTCAATTCTTCCCTAATCTGCCCAGTCATGTCTTCCCTAAGCCTTGCAACAACTTCATCTAGTTGTTGTTGGCTGATGGATGTGGATGAGCTGCTGCATGTCCTTGATGCCCTTCCGTAGTACTGAGTAATAGTGACACCTGAGCCTGCTGCCCGAACGCGACCCCCATGCTCAGGTCGGCCAATCGCAGTGTTCAGAATGTCTTGCCGACCATGGGGTACAAACGAGCCCTGCGTTACCTGCTCTTCTAAGGAGTCCTACACAAAACAAGTGACACAAAAATACACCACGTGCAGTCATTGTTCTACTCAAAATACTTAAACATATGAACATTGCAACATATTGGTGAACCTACTATTTTATCTGCAATTTCCTGTGCGGACTCAGATGTCATATTGCCAACAGCCCTGGTCCGAGCAACCTTCCACTTAACATGTCTTTTTATTGGAGATGGGGGTTCATCAAGGCTTGCTGCATTTTCACTCAACAATGCTTCCTCTTGTATCCTTTTTCGTTTCTGGTCTAACAATTTCTTCTCCAGCAAATCATATCCCCCACGTGAAAGTACGTGGGGGCAGTCATTGTGTTTTTGAATTGATTGTGCTCGTTTCCTAATACCCTGTAATGTGACATACATAATTGCGGAGATTTTTTCCAAATTTAAATAATCAAATTGGTAAACAAATATTCATTTTAAGTTACCATAAACAGATTCAACTAACCTCCCAGTTAGGTGTGAGCCGGGTTTCTTCAAATTGTTTCCATGCTTCAGGATCTAGTCCATATTTTGTCACAACATCCTGTGTTTGTTGACCTTCACTCTTAGCAAACACAAATTTGCTAGTCAATGTGGACTTAAATTGCCGCCATCTCGTCGCTACTGTTGACATAACCTTCGTCTTCACCTTCGTAGCTTCTCCGATATCAAACTTTGCCTACATAAATACATTAGTCAAAATAAAGGGTTAAAGGCAGCCAGATGTATATCATTATACAATACTAGCAATTAACAAGTAGTCAATGATAATGTTCTGCCACAATACACCCAGTAAAGCAAAAGCATGCAATCAGCATATAATGTAAGTTTAGCATGCAATGACAGCCTTCAAATTTAACATCCAAATTGAAGAAATAATAAATGTAATAAAAAATTTTGTTAAACTGATAACAGTTATTGCCTTAAAGTATGAATTCCTATCAAAACTTGTTTTCATGGTTTGTTAAGAACATGGTTCAGCCTTCGCAGAAACTGTCAAAACTTTAGCCAATATGATATATGACAAATGACTAGGAAGAAAATTTATCTTTTTTAATGTCTGATTTACAAGCGATTAGCACAGCAAGACCGACGAACATCAAGGGATTTTATACCTACATTCATATCTAACTTTCCCATTTGAAGATCGTGCTTTTTAAAACAAGTCCGCTTATTAGGCAGCGAAACAAAAATATCATTCAAGTCATACACCATATACTCAAATAGCAAGTAAATAGATGATTCAACAACATATTGTCCAACACTTTAACTCTATATGATATAAATGTATGAAGCTGTAATAAATGAAAATATCATTTGCAAGGGATGAAAGAATGTTGACAAGAGTAAGAGCCAAAAGAAATAACAAAATTTTTCAAAGCTTAATCGTAAAAGTCAAAGCTAAACAAGATTCAACCAATTTAGACTCCAATTAACTCTTATTTCTATTAATTTGAACATAAATTGAACAAGTAATGGTATATGTAAACTAAAATTGTCATAACAGAATTTGTCTTTTGTCATTTCAGACTATCAGCAACTCGTTATTGTTGTTCTCTAATTACTAGCACCAAATCCTTGCAGCATTTCCATTTCATTGACACGAGTGCAGGGCTTCAGACCTTCAAACCAAGTCTTTTAGGTACGTGGGACTGACAATCCTCTTTTTAGTTTTACTCACTAATTGCACCTCTTTGTTTGGTTGGTGTACCCCTGTTGTTGATACTGTAGCATCTTCTTGTTGACTTGCTATGTTATCCCCTGTATTTCATGAGCAGTCACTTGCCATATTCTATAGTTAGTTTTAATGATTGACTGCATTATAAAAAACTAGAAAGCAACTGTGTGTCTTTGAAAAGGAGATGAATTAATGAATACATTGTGATCTTGTTTCAATTCTTTTGTGGACATATTGCAGTAGAGGTGTTCAATAGTCTACTAATATTGCACAAACTGGTTTAAGTCAGCATGCTTAAATTTGCCCTGGGGTTTGTATGTGGTGTGGTGGATCGGCTGGTTTTATGTATTCAATTGGTGGGTCCTAGGCTTTTTTGCTTACTCTGAGTTTCATTTACCAAATTAGTGCATTGCATATAGTTTGATCCATATGTAGCTTTTCTAAAGTGGCTAAATAAATCTAATTTTATCTTTGATTCTGTTGTAATGTGTGTTAATTTGGTATTTCCAGCTGATGGTGGCATAATATTGTTTCAGCATATTAAATAATTCTAGACAGAAATTATTGAAAGATATGAATGAATTGGGATATGTTGCCCTTGGGGCAAATGATTTGAAAAGGAAACTTTACAAACTACTATACTAATGGAAAATCAAAAAAATTGAACCATAACAGGGCATAACAGGGTATCTAACAATACACCCAAGCACATCGGGGCTGTACTTAAATTTGCTTCAAACCCACCCAACTTCAGAATTATTAAAATCCATACAATATAAAGCGCTTTACAGTTATTCCTATTTATATGCAGTTGCTGGTCTACAATTCATAACCAAAACCCATCCTTAATGGGCTTAATTAGTTGCAGGTGCAGTCTCCTTCTTTTCCTACATGACGAACTAATGCCACTAAGTAACTAACTATTCCACTATGGGTTATCTAACAGAATATCACTATGGTCTGTATCTAAACAAATCTCTACTAATGTGTGCACTGCCAAACTAATTGCATTACATTTCTGTCTATCTAGAATAGCATCCTAGATATGAAAATAGATAATACTAGACATAGCATTGGCAGAACATAAAAAAAAAAACAGATATATTGAATAATATCACAATAAAGCACCCATATATATGTTGATATCCTCTACAATAATATCACTGCAGCCCAGGTCTAATTCTTAATTATGCATTAATGATTGTATGTTCATACACATAAATACATATCATGGTATTATATAACTGCAGGCACATGTTAAAAAATTGTCTTATTATAAATTTATTAATATTTATAAAAGTAAGTTTTATTTTTTTTTTTTGAAATGCAAAGATAATTTATATTACTAAAAAAGTACCAGAGGTACTACAACATAAAAAGTAAGGGATCCTGTACAAGCAGGAACAAAAACAAACAAAAAACAACAAGCCCCCACCCTGCCCTACAATGAAAACATTAATTAAATACTAGACGCATTGCTGAAGACCACCACTGGAAAGGAACCTTGAAGTCCCTTTCCCAACCCCACAGCCAAGTCCACATGAGAAAAAGAGTTGAATCAGCCAGCTTAGAGATATCGAAGGGTTGATTATGAAAAATCAACTCATTTCTGAACTTCCAGATTGTATTTGTAACTGCTATCCACCACATCTTCCATCTTCTATTAGACCTCTTTGATCCTGCTAAAGGATGATGCTGGAGGAAGTTATCGATGGGCCTACAATGGATGACCCTATCTTCCTTCACCCAAGAAAAGAAATCCCACCAGAGAGGCAGAACCTTAGCACATGAGAAGAACAAATGAGAAGCGGATTCAGGTTGGCTATGCCAGAAGGGACAAAGGCCATTGTCAATGAGGATTTGTCTCTTAATTAAATTGTCCTTAGTAGGGAGTCTATCCCATAACAATCTCCAAGCAAAAGTTAAGGCTTTAGGAGGAATTTTAATCTCCCAAAGTTGCTGAAAACCCAGGTGCTGGCCTTCATAAAATTGCTCAGATTTGATAACTTGATATGCAGTTTTAGTAGATAAATTCCCATTAAGTTCAGCTCTCCATGTCCATGTGTCCTGCAGATTGATGTTAAGCTTAATTGCTGATATTTGATCAATAAATTTTGAAGCTGTCTCCATCTCATTATGAAATAGATGTCTTCTCCAAGAAAGGTTCCAGACCCACTCATTTTCAGAGCAAAACCCCACGTCTCCCAGCCTACAAAGTCTTTGGGAAGAAATTCTGAAAAGTTCAGGGAATTGGTCTTTTAAGGGAGTCCCCTCATCAGCCCAAGGATCTTCCCAAAAGAGGAACTGATCTCCCCTACCCACCTTCCAGCAAATTTGGTTAAGAGGAGGATTCATACTCTGGTGTTGGATGATGGCTCTTAGGTCATCCCACCAAGTAGAAAAATAGTGCTTTTTAGGCCCTTGATCTAATCCCCTCCAACCATGGTATCTGGAGACCAAAATCCTGTTCCAAAGCTGATGATGCTGGTGGAACAACATCCATTTCCATTTGAATAAGAGAGACTTGTTTAGTTGTTATTCGTTATGGTTCGAGTAATAATAACGATAACAATTCAGCCTGAATTGTTTGATATTGATTTTCTTTCTTGCAAAAAACAAAGAGGGGAACGAGCAACAATTTGAAGGTTGTACATTCAGGAACTAAAGAATTCAAAATAGCTAGTAATAAGAGGGATTTGTTTTTGGGATTTTCTGAGCACCAAGAGGGGCTACGCAAGAAGCTTGCACTTGAGGAGGGAAGCATATTTGCAGCTAATGAACAACTTTCTTAACTATTTGTCGTGCAGATTTGACTGTTTATTTTGCTAATATGTAAATATAAATAGTATAAGGCTATGGCTTATGGACATGGTCTTTTTTACCCCTAACAATCTTAGAAGTAAATATAGACCATGTTTTACGCCATAGCCTTATACTATTGTGATTTACATATTAACAAAAAGAAACAGCAAAAGTCTGAAAGGACAAATAGTTAACAAAGTTGTTCATTAGCTGCAAATTTCCTTCCTTCCTCAAGTGCAAGCTTCTTGCGTAGCCCCTCTTAATGCTCAGAAAATCCCAAAAACAAATCCCTCTTATTACTAGCTATTTTGAATTCTTTAGTTCCTGAATGTACAACCTTCAAATTGTTGCTCGTTCCCCTCTTTGTTTTCTGCAAAAAATCAAATCAAAATCAAACAGGTTTTTCCAGCAGAGATTTCCAGAACCTATGCAGTGCAGGCCACAGCTGAATGGGATATCCTTCAGTAACATTGGCCAGCAGCAAAATCAGATGTTGGTGTCTAATTTTTATGAGCAGGAAATAAGGGCTTTCAACAAGGAACTACTTGGAAAATGGAGGTGGGATATGCTTCAGCAAAGTAACAAGTTATGGTCCAAGATACTGCATTCCAAGTATGGTGGATGGAGATCATTGGTGGAAGGCAGTAGAAGGAATAATGAGTTAGGTTGGTGGAAAGACTTAATGGAGGTTACACATGACCAACAGATGAATTCTATCCTCCAAGATGGCACTACTTGGAGGGTGGGATGCGGGGATAAAATAAAATTCTGGGAGGACTCATGGGCTGGACACGGAAAGGCTCAAAAGATAAAATAAAATTCTGGGAGATCAAAAAATTTTGGGATATCATGAGCCCAGAGTTTAGAAGATTTGTAGATGAGTTCTATGTCAATGGCAGCTTTCCTAATGGAAGTAATGCTTCCTTTGTGGCATTGATTCCTAAAATGAATCATCCTCAGTCCTTCAATGATTATAGGCCTATATCCTTGATAGGTTGTATGTATAAAATTATAGCCAAGTTGCTGTCTAATAGATTGAGGTCTGTTATGGATGGGTTAATTGATGAAAGGCAGTTTGCCTTCATTAAAGGAAGACATATCCTCCATGGTATCTTGATACTCAATGAGGTGGTTGAGGAGGCAAGGAGAAACAAGAAACCAGTGATGATATTTAAGGTGGATTTTGAAAAGGCCTATGATTCAGTGTCTTGGTCTTTTTTGGACTACATGCTGTTTAGATTGGGGTTCTGCCCAAAATGGAGATCATGGATATCAGCTTGCCTCCACTCAGCTTCTATATCAGTTTTGATTAATGGTAGCCCCTCTAAGGAATTTACACCTACAAGGGGTTTGAGACAAGGGGACCCTCTAGCTCCCTTGCTCTTTAATATTGTAGGAGAAGGCATTACCGGTATGATGAGACAAGCAGTCCACAAAAATTTCTATAGAAGCTTCTTGGTTGGAAAGACGAAGGAACCTATCAACATTTTACAGTATGCTGATGATACTGTTTTTGTTGGAGAGGCTGTGTGGGACAACATTCTTGTTATTAAGGCCTTATTAAGAGGATATGAACTAGTTTCTGGTTTAAAGATTAATTTTGCTAAAAGTCAGTTTGGGATTATTGGTGGTGGTGTCAATTGGGCTTTGGAAGCAGCTAACACCCTGCACTGCCGGCAGCTGGAGTATCCTTTCCTCTATCTTGGCATACCCATTGGGGATAATCCCTCAAGTCAGCTGGTGTGGGATCCTATTGTCACTAAATTCAAATCAAGATTAGCCAAATGGGCTCAGAAAAATATATCCATGGCGGGGAAGATTACTCTGATAAATTTTGTCCTCAATGCCCTCCCAATTTATCTCCTTTCTTTCTTTAAAATACCTCAAAAGGTTGTCAAAAAGCTGATATCCCTTCAAAGGAATTTTCTGTGGGGTGGAGACATTGATCATAAAAAAATCCCTTGGGTGAAATGGGATGATATTTGTTTGCCTAAGTCTGATGGGGGACTGGGGATAAAGGATATCTCCAAATTCAACTTAGCTTTGTTGGGTAGATGGTTATGGGCTTTTGCATCTGATCAGCATCAGCTATGGGTTAGAGTTTTAACCTCTAAATATGGTGGCTGGTCAGAATTTCAATATAATAGAGACAGAAGGGCCTATTCTCATTGGTGGAGAGACATTAGAAGCTTGTATCATCAGTTGGACTGCAGTATTTTTAAAGAGAACTTGTCTTGGAAGGTTGGGTGTGGGGAAAATATCAAATTCTGGTCTGACAATTGGCTAGGGGAACAATACACCCTACAGCAGAAGTACAACCAGCTTTTCCTCATAAGTAGACAACAAAAGGCTCTCATGTCACAAATGGGCCATTTTAACAATAATAGCTAGTGCTGGGACTTGAGGTGGAGGAGGAACCTATTTGATCATGAAAGTCAGATGGCTGTTCAGTTTTTGGAGGAGATCAGCAATGTGCCTATTCAAAGCCAGGTCAAGGATAATATGATATGGTTGCCTGAACCTAATGGACAGTACACCACTAGGTCAGCTTATAGTTTATGTATGAATACCAGCTCAGTAAATTCTGAAGACAAGATCTTTAAGACAATTTGGCAGCTGCATATTCCCCCTCGGGCAGTCATTTTCTGTTGGAGACTTCTGAAGAATAGACTCCCTACGAAGGTCAACCTCTTAAGAAGAAATGTTTTTACTCAGGCAACCACGTGCTCCTTATGTGATTGTGTGCAAGAAGATGCAGCTCATTTGTTCTTTAACTGTAAAAAGACAATTGGACTGTGGTGGGAATCTCTGAGCTGGGTTCGGGGAGCAGGTCCACTTTCCATTAATCCTGTTCACCACTTCTATCAATTCTGTGATGGGTTTGGGACAAATGTGAATTATACTACAAGGTGTGGGTGGTGGATTGCCTTAACGTGCTCTATATGGCAGCATAGGAATCAACTGATTTTCCAAGGAAAACCTTTTGATCCTTGTAAAGTCATGGACTATGCTATTTATCTAGCTTGGTCTTGGATAAAGGCTAAGGATAAAGATTTTAGTACTAGTTTCAACCATTGGTCCTCTAATATATCCACTTTCGTTGCTTAGTGGGGGTGGATCTGGTTGCTGATTGGCTGTTTGTTGTTGTTTTTTGGAGGGTAGCACCTTGGTGCTTTGTAATCTCTTTTTCTGGTACCACTGGTACTGGTCATCTTATTAATAATATATATATATTTTCAGCCTTCCAAAAAAAAAAAAAAGAGTTAATTGACAAGCTTTGTTCTGTCCCTTCCCCTCACTTGCAACTGTAGCTTTTTTTTGGATGTTGCAGGTTTTGAACTAAAGACTTGAGGCTTGTGACATTTAATTAAACAACGAAATAACTAAAGACTTGCAAGTGTAATATAAATCTTCATCTATTTTATGTTAAAGTTGTTGACAATGTGCATGCCACAATAAACAAGGAAATAACTTCTGCCTGCTGGTACAAACCTTAACAATATTTTGGTTTTTTATTTCCTATTTTCCTAAATAATTATCATCTTCTGTACAGTTTATTTGTGACCTTCAAAGATTTGTATAAAAAACCGTGAAAACAACCAAGTTCATGTCACATTTTAATATTTCTTTGCGAAAACACAGAGTGAAAGCAGGAAATCTGGTAGGAAATATTTAACGTTTAACGTTGCCTTGAAATTGAAATATGGCAAAAGAGTAAAAGGTAAGAAGTGATACCTTAAATTTGACACTATTGCATAATGTCAAGGATTGTACCAGTGATTGAGGATTGATGTGGGGCAAAAATGCCTTTAGAGATTAGCATTAGAAGGTGCTATTCTTCCTTCCCAGACTTATCTCAAGATGTTCCACCGCTAGTAGTGGATGTTTGGACCACTATAAAACACACACAAGTACACCCATTTTACTATCCACTTATTTCCCAATTCAACCATTTGTCACTCTTTATCTTTTTCATTTCATGAATCAATTCCTACATTACTCAATCAATACTGATCCATCTTCCACGTATAAAGAACACTTTACAGAAACATTTACCTTATTCAAATAAAATTACTTGCGTAAATTCTGCTTATATAAACAAAATTAGTTAATAATAGACTGTCTACTACTACTGTTCAAGAAAGCAAATCAAAGTTGCTGATATTTTAGCAAAACAGTGTCTACTACTACTGTTTTAGAATTTTTGACATTGTTCCTTATTTCATTGGTATTACATAATTAGCATATACATGTTTCATCCACGTGGTTTAGTTATCAATTTAAATTTGTGAAGTTATTATACACATGATTTGTTATGTTCTGTATCTTTGATCTGCCAATATTTGTTCTCTACCTCATCTAAGTAACTAATATTCATATTTAAAATAAAAACTGCCCTTGTGTCGTTCTTTACAAATATGGGAGTCTACGATATCAAATCAACTATTCAAATAAAGGACAAGTCATTTAAAATAAAGGGCAGCAAACACGTGTAGAGATTATAAAGGACAAATATTTGATATATGCACAAATATGTTTTTAACAGAAAAATTGATGGGTAATTCAAATATACTATTTGGTATGAAGGACTTACTAGAATGTCATTCCACACTATGTCTTTTAGCGTTTCAGGTACGTCTTTCCAATTATTGTGGATAATGGGAACCTTTTCTCGCGCCACTACGCCTAGGTAGCTGTGGAACTTTTCACGCATCGGTCCCGATGCTCTCCCGGTAGCGGGATCCACATAAACTGCCGGTCTGGGCTGATCCACGGTTCTTAATGTCAATGTTCTCAACCGTGTCGTTGTTCTACTCCTCTTGGAAGTCGCCTCTGATTGACCATCGGACTGCGGGGGAGACGTCGGATCTGTGGCCATGATCCTGTAAAAAAAATACACAATTAATATTAATCTTCAGATTTACAAATTAACCACAGCAAAGGCGTACTAGTAAAATAATCATTATATTTACACATTAAACAAAGCAAAGGCGTACTAGTAAAATAATCATTATATTTACACATTAAACAAAGCATTACTTTCGCACTCAGCCTGTAGGAATGTTTTCCCATAGACCTTCATCATGATCTACACGATTTGCATGTCCATCATCCACTTCATCAGCTTCATTCATTGAAGGCAATTGTTTCGAAAAACCAGACATTTGAGCAATGTCAAGGGTTGACTCATCGTTATGGTAATTCATTCCACTTGGTCTTCCTTGCAGAACCACACACAATCTTGAATTACATGGATCTTGTACATAGAAAACTTGTCTGGCTTGTGCTGCCATAATGAAAGGTTCCTCCATATATGCCACCTTACTAAGGTCTACCAAAGTAAATCCCAATGGATCTTGAAACACACCCGTTGTCCCGTTGACCCACTGACACTTAAAAACAGGCACTCTAAATGATGTATAATCAACCTCCCAGATTTCTTGAATGACACCAAAGTAAGACATGGATGCTCGAATGGGGTTGTTGTCCGATGTACTGCAAAAGTGATCCGAATCAGCATCAACACAGACCCCGCTGTTTTGTACCGAACTTTTATCATCTTGGGACTTTGTGTAGAATGAATAATTGTTAATGTCATACCCCTTCCATGTAGGGACATTCAGATTTGGGCCAATGGCTAACAATGTCAGTCTTCTGGAAACAGTTTTATCAGCAACTATTGTTTGTCTAAACCAATTTATGAAAGTTTTGTTGTGCTCTTGCAATACCCTCATCATGTTCATTTTGGGGTGACTATCTCTAACATGTTTTTTGTGAGCCTCAATGTACGGAAACACCTCTGTTGTGTTGTTTAATATATACAAATGTGCTTGTGACACGTCATGTCTAGTCATTGTCACAACATTGTATCCACGAGTACCCTTTCCGGCTTTTGGCTGCTCATGCCGGGATGTAGGAACACCAACAGGTTTCAATGAGTCAATGTACTATGAGGCAAACTCAATGCATTCTTCAGCAACGTATCTTTCCACTATTGAGGCCTCTGGTCGATGTCGATTCTTCGTATAACCCTTTAAGACCTTCATGAACCGCTCAACTGGATACATCCATCTAAAATACACAGGACCACAAGACCTTATTTCCCTTACCAGATGAACAACTAAGTGTACCATAATGTCAAAAAATGAAGGAGGGAAAAACATCTCCATTTGACAAAGGACAATGGCAACCTCATCTTCCAAAGCATCCAACTGTTTAGGGTCAATGACCTTCGCACATATAGCATTAAAAATGAAACACAAGCGACTGATTGCAACACGGACCTTCTCAGGCAATGTTCCGCGGATTGCAACAGGCAAAAGTTGTTGCATTAACACATGACAATCATGCGATTTCAAGCCAACCAACTTAAGCTCATTCACAAACACAAGACTCTTGATGTTTGAAGAGTAGCCTTGTGGGACTTTCATATTACGCAAGCATTCACAAAAACTTCTCTTTTCAGCTGTTGACATTGTATAACAGGCTGGGGGCAGATATGTCTTGGTACCTTTTGAGATAGGATGCAAAACCTGACGTATACCCATGTCAACCAAGTCTTGACGACACTTGAAACCATCCTTTGTCTTGCCTTTCATGTTTAGGAGGGTCCCAATTAAAGAATCACAAACATTTTTCTCGACATGCATCACGTCTATACAATGCCTAACATGATGATCGGACCAGTACGCAAGATCAAAGAAAATAGACTTCTTTTTCCACATGTTTGAAGTGGATGATGGTTTTTTGGGGACTTGCCGAACATATTTTCGACATCCTTGACCCGCTGATATACTTCATCACCAGTTAATGGAATTGGCGCGGTTTCATGTTCTTGAGTTCCATCGAATGCCTTCTTCAATCGTCGATACGGATGAAACTGTTTGAGAAATCTTCGGTACCTAGTATAGACAGTCTTCTTTCCATGTTTAAGTTGGCGGAAACTTGTATTTTGCTCACATATAGGACATGCGTGATGTCCTTTGACACTATATCCACTTAAATTTCCGTAGGCTGGAAAGTCATTTATGGTACAAAAAACCATTGCACGCAACTTGAAAGCATGCTGCAAATTTGCGTCCCATACATCAACCCCTTCATCCCACAATTTCCGCAAATCGTCAATTAAAGGTCTTAGATATACGTCGATATCATTACCTGGTTGTCTTGGACCAGCTATCATCATACTCAGCATAACATACTTTCGCTTCATGCACAACCACGGAGGGAGATTATAAATGAACAGCAAAACGGGCCATGAGCTATGGTTAGTAGTTAATGTTCCAAATGGGTTCATTCCGTCTGTTGCAAGACCAAGCCTTAAATTTCTAGGCTCGGCCCCAAAGTCAGGATATAGACGATCAATTTCCTTCCATTGCGGGCTATCTGCAGGATGTCGCATCAATCCATCTGATTTTTTGGTATTTGCATGCCACATAAGGTTTTTGCATCTCCCCATTAG